>NC_069381.1:145756388-146072361 GCF_027475565.1 Acinonyx jubatus | reverse complement strand
TCATTTCCTTTACTATTGAAAGCTCTCTGGGGAGTAGTCAGGTGATATCTGGAGAACCAAGCTATGGGAGCTGACTGATAAAAATGACCTCTCACCCTTCCATGCCACTACAGAACTAAAGGGAGCCTTGCACTGGCAGAGCAGAATCATGAGAAAGAAATGAAAAGAAGGGAGAAGGGAGACAGAGGGAGGAAGGAGCATTATAGTTGTGTGTAACTGTAAGAAAATGTTATTCATAAAAAGGAAATCCCAGAAATCAGAGATTGTGAGACAATTATTTGCTTTATAAAAATATTTCTAATGCTTTATAAAAACATAAAATTAATTTTTTTCAGTAATATATGCAAATACATGTAATGATAAAGCCAATAGTTGTATAGCACTATATTCATTGTTCCACTTCCCATATAATTAACTTGTTTAATCTTCATGATAATCCCCATTTTACAGCTGAGACCACTTCAGGTTGAAAACTCACACAACAACCAAGGGACAGACCGAAGCTTCTAGTGTCATGCTTTTTAACTGCCACACTTGACCGCCCCCCTCAATAAGACACAAAAGGGCTATTCCCCTCCCCAGGAGCCACCCACCACTGCTACCCACTTCCTGGGGATCCTTCCAGAAGATAGATAATTCAAGGAAACTTTTCTTTTGCAGCCTCATTCAAGCCCACTTTTCAATCTGCAGTTTGGAGAATGGATTCAAATGCTCCTTTCCATCCACACAGTTAGTTCTGACCCATAAACTGGGAAGTCCCGCAGGCACCCGCAGAGAGGCACAGCCTGTTACATTGCCACCTGTAAGCCCACAGACCCACAAACAAGGGGCCTCTGATTTACTAGGCTTCTCCCTGCTGGTCCACAGAGTAGTTAATCTTCTGCCCCGGGGCAGCCTTTGACAGCTCCCAAAGGTCCCGTGAAGTACTCTTTTCAAAGTGAAATTCTCAATCAAATAAACTTGAAACAGACTTGGTCTGGATCCAGGTACAGACCTGGCCCACTCCCCGCCCCCCACCAAACCCCCAGGCAGCAGTTGGCTACACTTCACTTCCTGGGTTTTTTGAATCCTCTGGTGCAGACTACGGTTTTCCTTCAATAAAACAGTGATTTAAAACCTTCATTCTTCCTGTTTTAAAACTGTGCCAAGGCATAATCATTCTGTCTTCACCAAGGAGTACACAAAAATCAACTGGGGCTCTGCAGCCACCCCCATGGCGGATTGTCAGGTAATCCTTTCTTAGAAACCGCCCCCCCCATCTGCTTTTTTTTTTGAAAAATCTCTTTTATCCAATTAGAACTATTTTTTCATTCCTCCTTTTTTTTTGAAATTTTATTTGAATTCCTTCTAAGCATTCAGTTTCACCTTAGACATTCAGATTATTCCTGCTGTTAGGTTAGTGCCTACAGATTCTCCTCACCTCTACCAGGGACTTCAGTGGTTTTCTGATGGTGACGATAAAAAGGAAAGTTTTCCTTTTTAAACTCTAACTGAAAAAAAAAAAAAAAAACAGTGCAAACGATGATTGCCTGTGGGGTAGTGGTGGGGAAAAGTTTTTGTGAGGGGCAAAAGTGTATAGTAATCTTCTAATATCTCCACAGTTTACTTGTTTTAATGTTTATTTTATTTTGCCAGACAGAGAGCATGAGCAAGTGTGAGTGGGGAGGAGCAAGGAGAGAATCCCAAGCAGGGACTGACTTTGGGCTTGATCTTCAGAACTGTGAAATCATGACCTGAGCTGAAATCAAGGGTCAACGCCTAACCGACTGAGCTACACAGGCCGTACCCCCCCACCCCGCCATAGTTTAGATTAATGATATTATCAGATAAAATTCAGAATGACCATAAATAAATAATGAAGAGTTTGTGGATTTTTGCCTCAGCCTGTGAATACAAAAGCTAAAGGCTCTTTCCATCTGAGTGATCTCAGATGAAATACCAATTTAATTGATTCACTTAGCAAATATTTATTAAGGACCTTCTCTGTTGAAAGCATTATTAGTAAAGGTAACAAAAAACTTTATTTGGTTATCTAGACTATTTATTTATAGGATACTAAAATTCCAGATAATTAAGAATAGCCAAAATGACTTAGCATATAAGATGCTGCACAGAGTGATTTTATTACACTTTCACATTGCCTTTCAGTATTTTCTGGCCTTAAAATTGTTAAAGAAGGGGCACTTGGGTGGCTCAGTTGGTAAGTGTCCGACTTCGGCTCAGGTCAAGATCTCATGGTTTGTGAGTTCGAGCCCTGCATTGGGCTCTGTGCTGACAGCTCAGAGCCTGGATCCTCCTTTGGATTCTGTGTCTCCCTCTCTCTCTGCCCCTCCCCCACTCATGGTGTCTCTATCTCTCATAAATAAACATTTTTTTTTAAATTGCTAAAGGATAGATTTCTAAAAACAGTAAAATCACGTCTCTCAAAAAGAGCAGATATAAATGAACCCATGTTAAAAATTTACCTAATTCATTATTTAGTGAAGAAACTGGAAATGCATTATAACTGGGTTCAAAGGAAAAGTCAAAAGAACACCATTTTTTCTTTTTTTTTTAAGAATCACTATTTTATATGGAGTAAAGAAATGTTGAAATGAATTCACAAAGGGACACAAAACTGGCATTTTTCACTTAGGTGGGGATTTTAAGGGTGTGGGGGAAGTCAAATTAAACCACCACACCACAATTCCACCATGGACTTTATCTGCATGACACTAGGTAATTATTTTGCATTGCTATCACCTATATACAAATTGAGTTATAAAATAGCTCAGTGAAAAGCTTGAATCAGATAAAGCAAAGGGTGGGCTCTAGGAAATCAATTTTTCATTAGAAACATCCAGTAATTTCTTTTGCTTATTCTAAATTTCCTTACAGAATGAATTCCCAAAATAAAAAAAATAAATAAGGGGCGCCTGGGTGGCTCAGTCGGTTAAGCGTCCGACTTCGGCTCAGGTCATGATCTCGCAGTCCATGAGTTTGAGCCCCGCGTTGGGCGCTGTGCTGACAGCTCAGAGCCTGGAGCCTGTTTCGGATTCTGTATCTCCCTCTCTCTCTGACCCTCCCCCATTCATGTTCTGTCTCTCCCTGTCTCAAAAATAAATAAACGTTAAAAAAAAATAAAAAATAAATAAGTAATGCTATTCACTCAGTGCTTTCCCAGTGTTAAGCAATATACTAAGAACTTTATATACATTATCATTAGGTAGATATTAATATTAATATTTTACAGATAAGATAACTGAGACCAACTTGTCCAATATCCCAATATTTACTTATTTATTCAAGTATAATTGACCTACGGTATCTTATTAGTGTCAGGTGTATATCATAGTGATTTGATATTTTTATGCTTTATGAAATGATCCCCTTGATAAGATACCATCTGTCACAATACAAAGTTATTACAATATTATTGACTATACTCCCTATGCTGTACATTATATACTGGTGACTTATTTTATAACTGGAAGTTTGTACCTCTTTTTTTGTTTTAATGTTTCTTTATTTTTGGTGGGGGGAGAGGAGGGAGAGAGAGAGAGAGAGAAAGAGAGAATCCTAAGCATGCTCTGCACTGTCAGCTTAGAGCCTGACTTGGGGCTTGATCCCATGAACCATGAGATCATGACGTGAGCTGAAATCAGGTGATGCTTAAAGGACTGAACCTCCCAGATGCCCCAGGAAGTTTGTACCTCTTAATCCCCTTCTCCCTCAACCTCTCCCACCTCTGATAAGCAACAGTTTGCTTCCTGTATCTATGAATCTGTTTCTGTATTGTTTGTTTGCTAGTTTTGTTTTCTGGATTCCACATATAAGTGAAATCAGTGTTCCAATATTGAAGTGAAAGTGACTGATTCCAAAGCTCTCAACGGTTTTCAAAAAATATGTAAGATAATGACCAAATTAAAAAAAATTAACATATAGTAGAATTGACATTTTGTTGGCATATAGTTCTGTGAATTTTAACACACGTGTAGATTGCTGTAATCACAACTACAATCAGGATTCAGGACTGTTCTATCACCCCCCCCCAAATCTCCCTGCAGTCACCCTCCTTTGTAGTCATATCCTTTCCCTACTGCTGGCAGCTACTGTCTGTTCTCTGCTGCCATAC
Source organism: Acinonyx jubatus (assembly GCF_027475565.1). Classification (NCBI taxonomy): domain Eukaryota; kingdom Metazoa; phylum Chordata; class Mammalia; order Carnivora; family Felidae; genus Acinonyx; species Acinonyx jubatus. Next base: position 146,068,247 of record NC_069381.1, on the reverse strand, counting down.
TTTTGTCTTTTTGATAATATCAAAAACATGAAATCACACAGTATGTAAGCTTTCAAAGAATTTAAAAATTTTTGAAATACTTATAGTTTCACAGAAAGTTGTGAAAAATAGTACAAAGAGATCCTGATACCCTTCACCTGGTTATCCCAATGCTGTAATCTTAACCTAACTATAGTGCAATATCAAAAGCAGGACATTGACCTTGGTAAAACCCACAGCCCTCATTCCACATTCATCAGTTTTACATGCACTCATTTGTGGGTGAGTATACAGTTCTATACAGTTTTATCACAGGTGAGGATTTGTGTAACCACCACCATAATCAAGACACACAATTGTTCCATCACTGCAAAAACCCTTGTGTGACCCCCTTATAGTCACAAATTTTTGAAGGATTTCTTTATATGTCCCCCATCCTTTTAAAAAAGACCTACTATAGGGGTGCCTGGGTGGCTCAGTCAGTTAAGCATCTGACTTTGATTAAGCGTCATGGTCCATGGGTTGGAGCCCCGAGTTGGGCTCTGTGCTGACAATACAGAGCCTGGAAACTGCTTCAGATTCTGTGTCTCCCCCCTCTTTCTGCCCCTCCCCAGATTGCACTCTGTCTCTCTGTCTCCCCAAAATAAATAAATATTAAAAAAATTTTTTCTTATGGCACAAGTACAGACACTCAGATCAATGGAACAGAATAGAGAACCCAGAAATGGACCCACAAACGTCTGGCCAACTAATCTTTGACAAAGCAGGAAAGAATATCCAATGGAATAAAGACAGTCTCGTCAGCAAGTGGTGCTGAGAAAACTGGACAGCATAATGCAGAAGAATGAACCTGGACCACTTTCTTACACCATACACAAAAATAAACTCAAAATGATGAAAGACCTAAATGTAAGACAGGAAGCCATCAAAATCCTCGAGGAAAAAGCAGGCAAAAACCTCTTGGATCTTGATTACAGCAACTTCTTACTCAACACGTCTCTGGAGGCAAGGGAAACAAAAGCAAAAATGAATGACTGGGACCTCATCAAAATAAAAAGCTTCTGCACAGCGAAGGAAACAACCAGCAAAACTAAAAGGCAGCCGAATGGGAAAAGATATTTGCAAACGACATATTAGATAAAGGGTTAGTATCCAAAATCTATAAAGAACTTATCCAACTCAACACCCAAAAAACAAATAATCCAGTGAAGAAATGGGCAAAAGACATGAATAGACACTTGTCCAAAGAAGACATCCAGATGGCCAACTGACATGAAAAAATGCTCAACATCACTCATCATCAGGGAAATACAAATCAAAACCACAATGAGATACCACCTCACACCCGTCAGAATGGCTAACATCAACAACTCAGGCAACAACAGATGTTGGTGAGGATGCAAACTGGTGCAGCCACTCTGGAAAACAGTATGGAGGTTCCTCAAAAAATTAAAATAGAACTACCGTATGACCCAGCAATTGAACTACTATGTATTTATCCAAGGGATACAGGTGTGCTGTTTCGAAAGGACACATGCACCCCGATGTTTATAGCAGTCTTATCAACAATAGCCAAAGTATGGAAAAAGCCCAAATGTCCATCGATGGATGAATGGATAAAGAAGGTGTGGTATATATATACAATGGAGTATTACTCAGCAATCAAAAAGAACGAAATCTTGCCATTTGCAACTACGTGGATGGAACTAGAGGGTATTATGCTAAGTGAAATTAGTCAGTCAGAGAAAGACAAATATCACATGACTTCACTCATATGAGGACTTTGAGAGACAAAACAGATAAACATAAGGGAAGGGAAGCAAAAATAATATAAAAACAGGGAGGGGAACAAAACAGAAGAGACTCTTAAATATGGAGAACAAATTGAGGGTTACTGGAGGGGTGGTGGGAGGGGGGATGGGCTAAATGGGTAAGGGGCACTAAGGAATCTACTCCTGAAACCATTGTTGCACTATATGCTAACTAATTTGGATGTAAAATAAAAAAAAATAAAAAATATACATATAAAAAATAAAATAAAAAATTTTAATGACCTACTATAATGAAATTAAACAGAATTAATCCAATCCTTTTTTGTACCATAATATTTACTTTGTTTTTTACTGACTTGATTACTTTTGGAAATAAATACTATAATAAAAATTTTTCAGTTTTTTTGCTATTCTTCTTTTCATTTTGTGATTATTATTGAAAATAATTTTGTCACATAGACAGAGTGTGTTAAAAAGTGATCTATCCCAGGTAGGTCACTATGCTATGTGGGTCATTATTTGGAAACCAGAATCTTGGACTTTCCCAGGCATCCAGATATGTAGTTACCCATCACTAAAAATTAGTTCAAACTCTTATAGTTGTTGAGCCAAATGGAAGAAACTTACAATAACTTTTCCTCTTCAGTACTTTTCTAAAAAACAAATTTTATAATGAAAAGTATAACATGTGGGTGGGGTGCCTGTGTGGCTCAGTCGGTTAAGCATCCCACTCTTGATCCCAGGGTCATGAGTTTAAGCCCCGCCTTGGACTCCATGTGGGGTGTGTAGCTTACTTTAAAAAAGGGGGGGAAAAAGCATAACATGTTAAACCTATAAAAAAATGTCTATTTTGGTAGTAAATAGATGAACTATGGAAATGGAATAAATCAAACTTGTCTTTAAGTTAAAAAAAGACTTTTTAAAAGGAAAAGTAGTTTCCAAACCTATAAAATCTCAATGCTTCCTTGGGGCTCTTTCCCCCCCCATCTAATCATATTTATTATTTTAAGATAAGAAAAACTGCAGACAATCCATTTCTAATTTTTTTCTATCTGCATATAACTTAAAATAAATTTTATTCATAAAGAAGATTGCTGCTTAAGAATTACCAGAATACTATTCAACCATATTGATTTGTGAGGAACTCTGTCTTTTTACTGGCCCCATCCATATGTTGTTTCTGTCATGGGTTAATATTTATTATAAACGTAAGGATGGTTCCCACTCTGCTCAAGTAATCCCTTTTGCATTCTCTGGTCTGTTGAGCCTCTAGTCGTGATAGCATTTTTCTCCTAACCTGGACAGAAACATTCCATTCAGCTACTAATGGCATATCTTATTTGCAGGCCCGTGGGCTGGAATAATAAAGAAACCAAACATTAATGAGAGGGGGCAACAAGGGGACGTTTTTGCTATTTCATTTTTATTGACTCTTTTAATGAATAGTTTGCTTTTTCATTTTTATTGACTCCTTTTATATGTAGTCTCTTTTCTATATAATTGGAGTTATAAGCCAAGACGTGGTAAACTTTCAGAGCTGACTTAATGAATTCATTACCGTGATTGGATATACACATTGTGGTTCTTGGTGACTGGCTTTGCCCCGAGGTCCACAGACATGGCTACTAATGAGCACAGTAGAACACTGCTCCTTCAGGTAAGAGGCGTATTCTCTCTTAGCCCCTCCAGATTGACCCTCTACTCTTCCCCACCTAGGGTTGCCAGATTTAGCAAAAATGCAGGATGAAGAGTAAGGTCAGATGTTTTCCCCCAGCTCCTCCTTCTCTGGCTGCTGAAGGTTGGCTGGGTCCCTCTACAAAGCCACAGTTCCGGGGCTCAGGTGCAGGAGTGGCAATGACTGTCTCTGCAGTAGCCCCAAAGTGCTTCACCATCTTGTTCTGGTTTCCTTTAACCCTGATACGACACTGAAAATGGTCCCTTCCTTAAATTCTCTGTTCCCCATTTGAAAGTTCCATCCATTTCCTGTCAGGATTCTGATTGACATAATATCCGATGAGTGGTGAATGCATTATATGTTTTGTAAAAATATAACTTGTAAATTGAATCATAGTTTTTATTGACATAAATCTAAGTCTATGGGTTGACATAGTTTCAAGGCTGCTGTAGCTTGATTTATGGTGTGTCTTCAACTGAAGGAGGATCCTAGTATCTCTGATTTTGGAGGCTTTGGAGATGGTTCTATTCATTGGCTATTGGACATAAGTCAACAGTGAAGACTTCCATGCATGTAATATTGTCCTTCTTTTGATCCTTCTCTTGCATAAGTATTATTATTTGATATTTATGCAATTTTAGTTACTTTATCTTTTAAGAAGATATAAATGTGTACATGTATATATGTATGTCTGCGTGCATGTATAACATTTAAAGAGTGGTAAAATGTTAAATAAATCATGATAGATTCATACTGTTGAATACTATGTAGTCATTAAAAAGAATGAGATAGACCCATAGGATGCCTGGGTAGCCCAGTTGGTTCAGCAACGGATTTTTGATTTTGGCTCAGGTCAGAATCTCACATTTATGAGTTCAAGCCCTGCATCAGGCTCTGCACTGACAGTGCAAAGCCTGTTTGGGATTCTGTTTCTCTCTGTCTCTGCGCCTCCCCTGCTTGTGCTTTCTCTCTCTCTCAAAATCAAGAAAATTAACTAAAAACAAACAAACAAACAAACAAAAAACACAAAGAATGAGGTAGGCCTGTAAGTACTAATATGGAAGTAGCTCCAAGACATTTTGTTAAGTGACAAAACCAAGACCAGAATAAAAAATATAAAATCAAGTGCTTTGTGTATGTGTGATTGTGAAGAGTAGACTGGGGAGGCTGTGCGTGCCAGACAACAGACAACGCCTGGGCAGAACGGAGGAAGGTGCTTTCATGTTTCGTTCTCTCTACTGACACAAGGCAAAGGACTCTTGATGTATCTTTTAAAACATGTGTTTTGTGGGGTGCCTGGGTAGCTCAGTTGGTTAAGCCTCCAACTTCGGCTCAGGTCTGATCTCGCCATTCCTGAGTTTAGGCCCTGCATCAGGCTCTGTGCTGACAGCTCAGAGCCTGAAGCCTGCTTCAGATTCTGTGTCTCCCTCTCTCTCTGCCCCTCTCCTGCTTGTACTCTCTCTCTCTCTCTCTTTCAAAAATAAATAAACATTACAAACATGTGTTTTGTGTTCATTTCTGCTTTCTCCTAAGACCTCACCAAAATGGCAGTAAAGATGTAAAGAGACAATACAGGGGAAGTAGAACAGAGACCGCTATAGAGGATTAGAGACCATAAAATTTTGGAAGCTTACATGTGAAGGATAGGTAGCAACTGAATTATTAAAGCAGTGAAAATGGAAGCATACGTTTCTGCAGAGGTGGTTGCCAGTGGAAAGCAACTGATTCATGGGCGGGGAACATCTGAAAGACTCAGAAGTTAGAGACCTTCCAAGGAAAGGCAAGATGTGAGATAAACACAGGAAAATTAGTTGAGAGTTTGCATAAGGAGTAATTAGGCCCCTTGAACTTCTACCACACCCCCTGAAGTCCAGTGATTATACCCTCAACCCAAGAAGGAAATGGGAGGTTTGGTATTGGAGAGATTACACCAAGAGACTCTGGACTCAGGAATGATGACAGGCACAGCTGAAGGTGGGGATGAAGCACTAGACAGAAAACAGTGGAATCTGGTGAACCACTGCATACCACATGGTGACACCCAGGCTTTGTCCCCTCCTTAGTCCCCACAAGAATGGCAGGGAAGCTTATAGCCTTCACTCAGCAGACTGGATAATTACTCTTTGGAGAAGATCCAAGAAAAAGATCTATTGACTTTTAGGGTTGTCCAGTAAAACACCCAAGCTCCACTTGATTACCCTGCAGTGGAACTCACCATTTTACAAGCCCTATTTGTGTACTGAAAGCTTCCAATCTGGTTTTTAGCACTTCAGTTTTAATATGAACTGGAAGACTTTCGAGGAAAACTTCTTACAAAGAAAGAAAAGTAGTAAAACGACAATAAAACTCAGGAGAGTCCAAGGCAGTGCAAAGGGCAGAAGAAAACTGTGGGGCATCCAGATTGGGTGGAGGCTGGCGGCACAGGCCATGAAAGAATTCACCCAAGGCAGAACAAAGGAGATAGAAGTTTATTGAATATACTGCAAGGGGGCAGTCGGGACAGCAAAGGACACTGTGTTGGGGGCGGTGGTGAGGGGCTATAGTTAGAGGGCAGAGTGAGAGGGTTCAGGGACTATGTGGAATTTTCCCTTTCTTTGGTAATCTTAGGAATTATGCCTGGCTGTAAGTAGTCTATTGGTCAGTTAGGGCCTATGGTTATTTTGAGGTGGGTCACTTAATGAGCCTGTTTGCATTCAACGTGGTGGTTGCTGTGAGCTCTTTTGCCTTGCTTAGGTTTCCATTGCTCAAGCCTGTTGCCTAAAAGTGGCCTCTACATAAACTTCAAACAAACTATTAATATCCTCTGAAAGATAAGTGATGATATTGCATTCGTGGGATAAAAATAGTATGCTAAGACAATGCAATAATGAAAGAACAAGGAAGAGCTTTAGAAATTAAAAATAGGTTAAGTGAAAAATTCAATAGAATGGTTGAAAGATAAAGTTGAGGAATTGTTCAAGAGTAGATCAAAAAAGTTAGGAAAGGAAAGGAAAGGAAAGGAAAGAAAAGGAAAGCAAAGCAAAGCAAAGAAAAGCAAAGCAAAGGAAAGGAAAGTAGGGCAATTCAAGAGGTTCAATATCTGACTAATAGGAATTTCAAAAAGAGGACAAAAGAGACAGGCATAAATCACTAGATACTGAACTAGTCTGGGTTTTCCAGAAAAACAGAACAAATAGTATATATACATATAAGTGTAATATATTTGCTTACTTGAATGTGGAGGCCAATTAGTGCCAAAATCTGCAAGAAATCCAGGAGAGCCAATGGTATAACTCCAGTTTGAGTCTGAGTCCAAGGGCAGGAGAACAACACCCTGGGTGGTAGGCTGTCAGGCAGAGAAAGTGAATTCTCTCTAATTCAACATTTTGTTCTGTTCCTGGAGCTTCAGTGAATTGAATGAGGTCTATCTGCATTGCTGAGGGCAATTTGCTTTATGCAGTCTACTGATTTAAATATTAATATCATCTAGAAATACACAGACACACCCAGAATAATGTTTAACCAAATATCTGGGCACCTTGTGGCCCCATCAAGCTGACACATAAAATGAACCATCATAGATAGATATAGGAACATATCCTAGAATAAAGGATGTGGAGAGTCCCATTAAGAATGAGAAATGCGGGCACTTGGGTGGCTCAACTAGCTGAGGCTCTGACTCTTGATTTCAGCTCAGGTCATGAGCTCACACAGTTTGTGGGATCAAGTCCCGAGTTGGGCTCTGCCCTGGCAGTGTGAAGCCTGCTTGGGATTCTCTCTCTCCATCTGTCTCTACCCCTCCCCCATTCATGTGTGCATGCTCTCCCTCTCTCTCTCTCAAAATAATAAACTTTAAAATTTTTTTCTTAAAAAAAAAGAACGAGAAATGAAAACGACACTGTAAAATCCCCAGCAGGGAGAAAAAGAATCTAAAACTTCCAAAAAGAAAAAGAAAAGTCATGAGGACATACCACAGCATTGAACTCTCAACACCAGAAGCTAAAAGCTAATAAAGCAATGCCTTAAAAATTCTGAGACAATATCTCTCCAATCCAATTCTCTGCTCAGCTAAACTATTAAATATGAAGATAGCAAAAAAGATGTTTTCTAACAGACAAATCTGAAAAAATGTTGCTTTCTTTACATTTTTTTTTCCTCCAGGAATCTTCTGGAAATTTGCATATAAGGGGATACAAAACATATTTGTTTAAAAGTTTTCTTAAGCTTTCTGGAATAGTTTGAGTGTTGACAAATAAGATATCTTGATGTTAATTACCTAATAGTTATTAATCACTATTTTCCTAATTCAAATGGCTAAATACATTAGGACATACACTTGACTGTATTATGTAGAAAACATTTCTACCAGAGTAAAAATTTTCCATTGTAGGGTAGGAAAAGAAATCTTGTTTCTTCAACTCTTCTAGGATCTTGATTGGGATGTTATAACAAAAGACAGATTAGCAGTGCAAAACATACAAATTTATTTAATCTAAATTTTATGTAATGCAAGAGCCTTCATAAAGAAGTGAAGATCCCAAGAAACGGCTAAATTTTAGTGGTTTTATCCTGGGTTTGAAGAAGAGTGGAAAGTCATGGAACAACATGGAGGACAAAATGCACTCGTTGATAGTAGTAAACTGGGGGAAACTTAGCAATACCTGTTTGAATTCCTCTCAGAGTCCCTCCATCTTTGATAAAAGGAATGCTCCTTTTCTCTGGGTATAGGAAGAGCTCTTCTCATAGGAGGGTCTTATGACGTGCTTCAGGGCAGAAAAGACCAGAGAGTCATTCCTGAACCTGCCATTTCCCAAATTCCTTCCGCTTAAAATATGCAATATGCCAAGGCGCCATATTTGGGGGTAGTGTGTTCTGAACCCTGTCACTATCATAAATTAAATGTGTTAACTCTTTTTGAGATACTGTTGCTAAGAATCTTTATGTAGAATCAGATAAGTCTGTAGTTTTCTTTTACTCTTTTACATGAATTTTCTATCATGTTCTCTTAATAACCCTCAAAGGAAAAAACCCTAGATTAGTACTTTAAAAGTTAATGAATTATTTAGACATATCCTTTAGAGTTATTTAGGTATATCCTCTCATATAATTTCCTCCTTCTAATCAGGGTAGAAGTATTAATACCCAGTGCTAAAACCTTGGCTTGAATTTCTTTAAATTATCTTTGTATAAGTAATACTCCTAACATAAATGTGGTTGGGGAGAAAACAAACTAGAGGAATAAATATGTAACAAAAAGCTATAGTGATTATCTGGTATGTGAACTTGGGAGGGTTTTCTGAAATGTTTTATAGGATTTGTGTGTCATTTTCATAATCAGAATATATCTGTATATAAGTATGTACATGTATGTAGATATATATGTAAAATAAAGTGTGTATATGTATGTATATACATGTAAAATAAAACAAGAGGTTGTACATAGTAGGCTTGGACTCTATCATTGCTTTTCTTTATGGTCTTAACCTTTATCACAAAGGGGTTTCACTAGCACAAACCTAAAAGGATTTTCTGTTGAACTTCACATGACATTCTAAGATATGATTTAGCTATTTTGACCAAATGACTCTGAACTGAGGTGACCAAAGCAACTGCCTTGCCCTAGATAGTTAGGTCCAAATTGGGGTCAGCATGTTAATGGCGTGGTGAGGAATGTCCATGCTAGGCAAATGGGCAATCACTTGTCAGTTCATAATCAGCCAAGGTAAATACACGTGCAAGCACATGAAATGAACTTAACATATGAAAAAAAAAGTAAATTTAATGATATATTATTAAGTAATAAACAAAATACATTTCAACCCCCAATTTTTTTCTCTTCTTTTCTTGTCAGGCCATTTTATGTTGACCAGAAAATAGAAATGACAAAGTTGCCCTTCTGGAGTGGGAGCATTTTCTTTCACAGTAGCCCCCAACCCCACCTTTTTTTTAAAGTTTCTTTTTTGTAAGTAATCTCTACACCCATGAGTTTGGGTGGGGCTCAAACTCATGACCCTGAGATCAAGAGTTGAACGTTCTTCTGATTAAACCAGCCAGGTGCACACCCCCCCCCCCCCAGTAGTCCTTCTTACCTGAGAAAACCTGGATTTGGTTCTTTCCTCTTTAATTTCTAGGACAAACAGCTAAAGGATTCTCAGTCTCATGGTCTCTAGTTTTTGTATTATGATTCCAGTACTTAGCATACATTTAGAGACTCTACCGGAGGTTCTGCAAATAATTCATACATTTAGAGACTCTACCGGAGGTGGCATTAGGAATAGAACTGTTTGATAATCTTTTCTCTATGCCTACCTCATATGGCACGGTGCTACAGATTGAATGTTTGTATGTCCTCTAATTCATATGTTGAAAACTACCCCCTAATGTGATGGTATTTGGAAGTGGGGCCTTTGGGAGATTATTAGGTCATGAGAGTGGAGCCCTCATGAATGGGATTAGTGCCCTTAGAAAAGAGACTCCAGGGAGCTCCCTTGCCCTTTCTGTCATGTTAAGACACAGAGAGAAGATGGCTATATATGAACCAGGAAGCAAGTCCTCACCAGACATCAAATCTTCCAGCACCTTGATTTTGAACTTCCCAGCCTCCAGAAGTGTGAGAAATAAATATTTGTTGCTTAAGCCATCCGGTCAGTGTTATTTTTGTTATAGCAGCCCGAATGGACTAAGACACATGGGAAATAAAAGAATGTTTGGAGTCCCCTTTGACAACTCTAGGTCTCTCCTAACCCACATCCAGTCCATTAGTAGGTCTTCCCAACTTTCACTCCTTGAAATATACCTTTAAGGGGCCTGCCTTTGTCCAGTTTCACCACCTGGCCCTCAGGAGAGTTGTTTTGGTCCTGGTCCCAGGGGAGTTGTCCAACAGAACCACTGTAACAGCTGCAATTTTAAATCTCTTGCACACTCCAGTGTTTTTACCAACTAGCAACCAAAGTGACCTTTGCCAAGCACAAGTTGGACCATGTCTCCCTCCTATTTACTATTAATAATTTTTAAAGTCATGTTTGTTGAGGTATAATTTGCATACAGGAAAATTCACCCCTTTAAGGTTTACAGTTTTATGAATTTTAACAAATGCACACCACATGCATGATATTGAACAATTCCATTGCCTCCAAAAGTTCCCTTGAGCCCCTTTGTAGGCAAACCTTTCTCAGCCTACAGCCCCTGGCCACTGATCTGTTTTTTGTCTCTATGGTATTACCTTTTCCACACTGTTACAGAAATGGAATCATACCACATGTAGCCTTTTGAATCTGGTTTCTTTCACTTAGCGGAGAGCATTTGAAATTCATTCATTAGTTGCACACGTCAGTTCTTTCCTTTTTATTGCTAACTGGTATTCCAGCAATATAACTGGTTATCCATCAGTTGGTAGATGTTTGGGATGTTTCCTATTTTTGGTGACTATAATTAAAGCTACTATAAATATTTGTGTTCAGGTTTTTTTAGGTTTTTGGATGGAGAGACATATATCCATTTCTCTTGGTTCGATCTGTAGCAGTAGGATTTCTGGGTAGTATAGTAAATGCATGTTAAATGTTATAAGAAATTGATATTCTGTTTTCCAAAGTGGCTGTATCCTTTTCCATTCCCATCAGCAATGCATGAATTCCAGTGACTCCTCATCCTCCTCAGCACTTGGTATTTTCAGGTTTTTTAATTTGAGACATTCTGGTTTTAATTTGCATTTCCTTAATGACTAATGATGTTGAGCATCTTTCATGTGCTTAGTTGCTACCCATCTTTTCTTTGATGAAGTGTTTGAATTTGTTACCCATTAAAAAAAATGGGTTATTTTGTTATTGAGTTGTATTATTATTATTTTAAATAAAAAGTCCTGAATAGATAATACATTCACATAGTTGAGAAGCCAAAAAATGTTAAAAAAAAAGTCATTCATTAGGAAGTGCCATCTTTTTGCCTTTATGCAGCCTTAGCTAGAAAACATTCTCATTAATTTATATTTCCTTCTGGAGTTTCTTTATGTGACTACAAATATATATTCCTACCTCCTCTCCATCCTTACACCAGAAGTAGCATACTATGTATACCGTCCAGCATCAGTATATTCCGGAAAGCTTACTCAGAGTGCTTTACAATGACATATGATTCTATTATGGGGTAAGGCTTATTTAACCAGTCCTCAATTGATGGATGTTTGTTTCCAATTATTTCTTTACAAATAGCACTGCATACAATGAGTAATGTTGTACATAGGTTCTTTGGTATGCTCACAGTTATATCTGTAAGGCTATATTCCAAAAATAATTTTCAGATTTCTGCTCTTAAAGTATGGCTATCTTAATGAGTATGTAAGTTTCCACTGTTCATTTCAACTCCGCTCAAGGTTCTTGTGTGAACCCTATTCATAAAAAATAAAACTGGTGTAGGGTGCCTGGTGGCTCATTCAGTTAAGCATCCGACTCTGAATTTCTGCTCAGGTCATGATGTTGGGTTGATGGGACAGAGCCCTGAGTCGGGCTTAGTGCTGAAAGCACGGAGCCTGCTTGGGTTTCTCCCTTTTCCTCTTTCTCTGCCCCTCCCCTGCTCTCTCTCTTTCTCTCTGTCTCAAAATAAATAAATAAACTTAAAAAAAAAAAAAAAGAAAATTGGTGTGTGCATATATGATGTGTGTGTGGGAATGCAGTGGGCATAGGGAGGCTATAAATTGGAAGTTCCTCATGATTCAGACTCTACTTGCCAGGAAAGGTATAGGAAGAGGAAGTGCCCGGCCCCACAAAGTTCTTCTGTGATAGTGACATTCTTAACCCTGCTCCAAACCTTCCTGTGTCTGTGTTCTATTTATTTTACATCTCATGCTTATATCTGTGTCTTTTGCTTCTGATCTTTATCTGGGTAAAGAAAGATTTTTTTTTTCTGATGTGTATTTCAGTCTCACTAGTGATTTATGGAGTTTGCTCTTCATAAGTTTTTCTTTTGATCATTGTTCACCTCAGTTAATTTGCTCAAGTGAAGAGTAAAATCTCAGGAGGAGATTAGCAAGAAGGATAGCATTTAGCTTTATCAAATGAAGTGTTTCTGAATTTGATCATTCACTTCTCACTCAAGGGGAAATTTAAGATGTGGTAGTAACCTCTTTGATATTTAACAATCTCATTGATGTTCTCAGTTATTTATGTCTTAAAGGGCCATACTGATTTTAAAAGCTGATTATTCTTTTAAATCCTACTCATATGCTAAAATAAGAAGCTGAAGACAAAACAAAACCACTAACCAGACTGCCTTCTGGTTAGCCCTAAATTTAACACAAATCTTACCTTTAGTATTAAAGAGATCTTTTAATTTTGGCTTCCTTATGTAGACACAGCTATTGAGGTAACTGTGAGCTGGTTGTTTATTAGGAAGAGGCAATTGTGAAAGTGAAGTCAGAAAGCCTTGCTCAGGCATATACCACTGGTTCACCTCTCTCCTGCACAAGTTATTTTCAGAAGAAAATGCGGCAAATAAAGACTATATTTTTCTTTCCCCACTGTTTATTTCAAGAGACATGGGAACCATCACGAAGCAGATTCATAGGCTTAAAATGTAAACCCTGTAAGTCTGCTTTGTTTGAGTTTATGAAGATGTGATTGTGGAGCCTCTTCCTCCCTGGTCTCACCTCTGCCCTGAGAAAATGGCAGGCCCTGAAATTTATGGGAATTCTGACCTAAGAGGCCAGGAAATGCCTGAGACTAGAGAAGGTGGGAAGCATGGAGACTGGCCCCTGATGGGGTGCATTTCCCAGAAGAGAAAATAATATTACCTGTAGCTCTAATTTCCACAGCACTGTTTTTAAACACTCGAAGATTTGTTATTCCTCTTGAAATAGCCCCAGGCATATGGAAGACACTGGATTCAAGTAACTTCCCTTCCCTTCCAAGTCTTAAGGCTGGGGGAAAAAAAAATCCTTGAAGCAATTAGAAAATCCCTAGTCTTAAAACTGTAGACACAAATGGCACATGCATAGTTCAAAGTTTTAGGGGAAAATGATTGCTTTCAGGTTGAAATTTACTGGGAACAATTTTATTTCAAAAGATCAATTTTTGCCATTTCTACTAAGCTAACAAGGACAAGGCTGAACGAAGCCTTAGAGTAAGTCATGAAAGCTCCAGATTAAAAAATATTTTTTAAATGGTCTCATTGAGAAATTTTTCAAATGAGAGTCACACTTGAATGAATGAATGCTGTATCAAATTATCCGGAGACAAAGAAGAGAAGCCATTCTACCAGAACAAATGCAGCCTGCTTTGTTTAGAGGACAAATCATTCTTGCAGCCAGTTTGAAATGTCACTTTTAAGTCAATGAGAGTTGTGTTCAAATAAGAGGGGGAAGCAAGACCCTATTATATTCACTAGGATGTGATGTTTTGCCTCTGAATGGTTTCTACAGTGCATGAAAATTCCTTTTTTTGGAGGGGGGTGTGTCTTTTTTAATGTCTTAAACTGTTTTCAGGTTTTACAAAGTGCTTCAGTTTTTACATCAAAAGGGCAGACACGATCACACTGGAACACCAGTTGTCCAACTACAGAAGCTCTGGACTTTTGGGATAAGACTTTTGAACTCTTGGTAAAAACAGACTCATTGGCTCACATGGGGGAGTTGTCTTCTGGAAGCAATCCAGGGTTTGCAGCCGTCCAACCCAGCCATTTTCTCCATCTTTCCATGATATCACCACTGGAGCCCTGGCCATAATGGGGTAGGAGCCACAATGCTGTCCAGTGGCATAGGAAGTTCAGAGGTGAGTTGGAACAAAACTGATGGGGGAGTCCATCTGTTGCCAAGAATTGACCAGACTGGCTGGCAGCTGTGGGCTTTATAAGCAATTTGGGCCTCTTGTTTCATTTTGGCAAACTCTAAACCCCCCAATACTATTGGTTTGGTCATAAAATCAATTCATTTTTGTTGCCATCATTAAAAATAAATTTTCTTATTACTAAAAGAGACTATAATACTAAGCAACAGTCCAACACCATCAAATTATTGTATCTTCTGGCAGATATAATAAAACACTCAAAATGATGATGTTTTTATATCATTTTGAAGTCTGATTTTCTTTTTAAAAAGACAAGCTTCTCCATGGAGATGGGGGGAGGTAAGCCTGACTGCCAATGCTGCCATCCTTGCTCAATGACAAGGAAGGCTGGACTGACACCAGCTTGTGGGGAAAGCAGACACTCACTTTGATCTGTAAAAGTCTATCCAGAAATAAACAAGGGATGACACCTTGTGCACAACCATATAGCAGAGACTCAAAAGTTTTTGAATGAGCCACATAAAAGAATTCCTTCTGAAAAGAAGGCAAGATTTAAAAGGGCACAAATTCCACACACACTATCTGTTGACATAGATCAAATTCTCCACTTAATTGCATGACTTTCCAATTTGGATTTCTGGTAGAGACAAAGCTTCAGGATAGTGGTGAGCAGCCTGTGGACAGGGGTCTATCTAGGTTTGGGAAAAATCAGAAAATGCACTTTGTGTTGCTATTTCCAAATATGCCTTAAGGTAAACAATACATGGTACAAATACCAGGGCCAAGTTCTTCATTGCAAGTCTAATAATAATATTGTTAGTAATTATAAAAAGAATATTAAAAGTAATACTAACGGTATGTATTACATTTTACTATGTGCCAGGCACCGTGTTAGGTGCTGACGTGCATTTAATCTTTAAGCAGTCATCATCGGGTTGGTATTATTAGCCCCATTTTACAGATGAGAACACCAAAGTGAAGAAAAGTAATATGTCCATAACATGAGCCAATATTTGAATCCAGGCAGTGTAGCTGTAGAGCCCAAGTGCTTTAAGCTTTAATAAGAGCTAGCACTTATGGAGCATGCATTTGCTGTTATTACTATCATCTTGCAGATACAGGTAGAAAAACTTTCCCAATGTTGCACTGCTGTTAAGGGCAGATGTGAGATGTAAACCTGTCATTCTGACTCTAGACTCTGAACATTTAATATCTAAGGTTGTCTAACCAGTTGAAATATACATATTAGTCATGAGAGTTAGTAAAGGTATTTTCATTTTGAGTTAAAGAAAAATGGGATCTGAATTGCTTTGCCTAAGTTGGCCATTCTGATGAGGTGGTTGTTGTTTTTTGCTCTTAGGACTATGCTTTCGCGGACTAGATGGCTGGACCTTTTGCTGGTTTACACTACCCTCTAGTGGTTAGTAGAAAATTCTGGGGATACGCCTATTTGGTGACAAAGAAATAGAAGGTTGTTCATTAAAAAGACTCCTTTTAAACATAAAGTTATGAACCTATATTGATAGTATTTGTACTTTTAGTATCTTTTGGCTGAGAAAAATATATAAAGTCAAAGAGCTGCTATGAATTTGGTATCCCTTTGATGTGAATGCATTTTTATTCATCTCAATAATACACATCTAGATTGAAAACAAGATGACATATATATTATCTTGTTTTCAATGTACATGTACATACACATATACACATACACACACATATACCTAGATATAGATATAGATAGATACATAGATATATAGATAAGTGTGCATGTGTGTGATTTATTTATAAGTGTTAGCTCTAGACAATGCTGGGGTGCATTGATGGATTTGAAAGTCCTCACAACAGACTTTCCTTGAAGGCTCTTTGGCTGGAACTTCCACAAATACCCATACCTAAACCAATCACAGGCAAAGGGAATTGAATTGACACAAAATCTTAGATTAATCAGTATATTCTCCTGAATTGAGCACAGAGGCCCCTTTCCTGAGAGGAAGAAACCTAAAGAAAATTGGTTTTCTGTTTACAAGGAAGAAGTCCTGGTAGAGGATGCATAGCTGTCTTACTTAGGTCTCTCTTGTCCCCCATTCTGCATCCCTGGCTGACTTCAGGAGGTGGAGGCCTGGAGATGTGAGGGCAGTGGGAACAATCCTCATGCAGGCAGTATGGAGTGCACTGTTCTAAAGGGAATTAAAAAACAACAATAAAACCAACTAAAAGTGGCCTGCTTTTTATTATCACCACCAGCCTGCAATTCTAAAAAATGACAATGATATATAATTCTCCCTGAATTTTTTTTTTCTGGTCTAAATTCTAAACAACTATTTTGGTTTCTATTTAGTTTTTATACATACATACATACATACATGCATAAATTTCCAATTAACACTTTTTTTACTTATTCTTTCATAAACATTGTGTTCTACATCATGAAGTTCATTTGGAGAACTTCTAGTTATCATTTGGCCTATGACACACGCAGACTCAGCTCCAACCATTTGTTTCAGAAGTAAGTTCATGATCAGTTGGAATCATTTAGCCCTCAATTTGGGCACAGTCCAATACTTATTCCTGTGTCTAAACTATAGATCTGAAATAATCAATTAAAACTCAGTGATTATAAAGACAAGAAACAGAACTAGAGCAATTTTTAATCCTGTCCACATGCGCCCATGCAAACATATTTGCAAACCATCAGAATCAACCTGCCACAATGTACAGTGAAAAGGTAAGCTTTAAATTGTTCATTGAAGACTGGAGCAGAGAAACTGTAGAGAACACCAACTCCGCAAAAACAAAGCATAAGGAAACAGACATTTCACAGAAGAATGACAAAGATGTCTTGTCTTACATTGCCAGAAGAAATCAAACGGACATGTTTGAATACTTCAATCATTTTCACCAAGACCTAGACCCTCATTCTAAAGTCTTTTTTTTTTTTTTTCCAAAGTTTATTTATTTTTGGGACAGAGAGAGACAGAGCATGAACGGGGGAGGGGCAGAGAGAGAGGGAGACACAGAATCGGAAACAGGCTCCAGGCTCTGAGCCATCAGCCCAGAGCCTGATGCGGGGCTCGAACTCACGGACCGCGAGATCGTGACCTGGCTGAAGTCGGACGCTTAACCGACTGCGCCACCCAGGCGCCCCTAGACCCTCATTCTAAAGTAAAGGATCAGGGGTGCCTGGGTGGCTCAGTCGGTTGAGTGTCTGACTCTTGATTTCAGTTCAGGGCATGATCTCATGGTTGTGGGATCGAGCCCTGAGTTGGGCTCTGCTTTGCTGGGTGTGGAGCCTGCGTGACATTCTCTCTCTCTCTCTCTCTCTCTCTCTCTCTCCTCTATGCATCCCCATGCTCACATGTGCATGAGAGCATGCTCTCTCTCTCTCTCTAATAAATAAATAAATAAATAAATAAATAAATAAATAAATAAAGGATCAAATACAATCAATGTTTACTATCATTCAACCACTTTCTCTGACTTTTGCAAAATGAAAATTTGGGAAGTTTTAGTCAAATACAGTAGAAATTTCTGATGAATTTTTTGGTGAAGATATTTTAGGGGATTTTTTTTTTCCTGCAGAGATGTTTAAAAATTGCTACAACTCATCCTGAAGAAACTTGACAATATAACAGTCTCTGGGATTTATTAAATGGGATTATTATGAATCTGCCAATCTCATTTTATGGTTAAGATTTTTTCTTAACTGTTTATTGCTTCATTTGAAACATTTAAAAATTAAAATAATTCAAAATGTCCTTTGTTTAACATGAGTGGAGAGAGCTATGCTCTCCATTAAACATGTGAAGGTTGATTTGGACAATCATTGGCAAATTTGAAGAGGTGAAAGCTTGAAAATAGAAACCGTGATGCTACTCATTACTGTAGCAGACCAGAGGTAGGTGTAAGGTTTTCCCCCTTTAAAAAAATTACATTTTTTAATTTTAAAAATTAAGAAAAGTAATGTATTTTTATTTAAAAAAGTGATTTATTTTTATTTTTTTATTTTAGCAAGAGAAAGAGTGTGCGCATGCATGGAGCAGAGGAAGGACAGAGGGAGAGGGGAAATCGTAAGCTGGCTCCATGCCCAGCTGGGAGCCCAGTACAGGACTCTATCCCATGACCCTGCGATCATTACCTGAGCCAAAATTAAGAGTTGGATGCTCAACCAACTGAGCCACTCAGCATCCTGAAAGTAATGTACTTTTAAATCATTACACGTTCTCATTTGTGTCCTGTAACATTTATTTTGGTTGTTTTTTTATTAAAGTGTTTTTACTGATGATTATACTGATGACTGCTGATGCCCTCTGGAGGTAACTAACTTGATGAAGTCTTAGTAGTGTCTCTGAAGAGGTACATTAGAGGTGGAATTATTTACAAGTTGCCGGGATGTGGTTTAAGGTGGGTCTTTCAATGTCAGGCCTGATTGGGATTGGACAGGTTTATGATATAACTGTTTAGTATTGGTTAATATAGTAAAGTTAGGATTTTGAAGTGAGTCTTCAAACAGTAAACAATCATTTGTTAAGTGCAGTTGAACTAATTATTGCTTTGAGAAGGAGATATTTACCTAAAGTTTTGGACTGATAGTTTGTGTTTCCTCCAAATTCATGTTAAACTCCTAATCTCCAATGTAATGGTATTTGGAGGTGGGGCTTTGGGAGGTAATTAGGTTTAAGTGAGGTCATGAGAGTAAGGCCCCCAAAATGGGATTAGTGTCTTTATAAGAAGAGGAAGACAGCTCCTGGGATGCCTGGGTGGCTCAGTCAATTGAGCATCTGACTTCGGTTCAGGTCATGATCTTTGCAGTTCACAAGTTCGAGCCCCGCGACTGGCTCTGTGCTGACAGCTCAGAGCCTGGAGCCTGCTTCAGATTCTGTGTTTCCCTCTCTCTCTCTGCCCCTCCCCCACTCGTATTCTGCACTCAGTCTCTCTCTCTCTCTAAAATAAATAAACATTAAAAAGAAAATAAAATGAGGAAAAGACACTAGAGTTCTTTATCCAAGCACATGTACTGAGGGAAAGGTCCTGTGAGCCCATCATGGGGTGGGGGGTGGGCAGGGGGGGGACAGCTGTCTACAAACAAGGAAGAGGGCCCTCACCAAGAAACTAATCTGTTGGCACCTTTATCTTGAATTCCCAGCCTCCAGAACTGAGAAATAAATGTCTGTTGTTTAAACCACGCAGTGTATAGTGTTTTGTTGTAGCAGCCTGAACTAAGACACCCCACTATGGGCAAATTGATAGACTACTGTTTGGATTAACAGATTTTTCAGGAAGTTCAACTCTATCTTCCTCATCAAGAATTTTCTGGAAAAGGAAAGTCATACTACTGCAGGCAGTACGTTGTGTGACTGTAGACAGTTTCGGTTCTCAATATGCGCCATAAATCCAATAAATAAGTTCAGTAAAATAAAATTAATATTGTCTGCATTTCTTTTCTGGCTATCATTATTACTTTTTTTCATTTCGTAATTATATCTGACATTAATTTGTTTTTTAAAGGAGGGTGTTAAAAATGATGTATTTTGGTTGCCAGTTATGCAACGGAGGCCTGCTAGAGGGATTATATAAAAGGAGCCTATAGTAGTTGGGCATGGGAGCAGTAGGGCCCTGGCCTCATAACCACAATAGGAAAGAGCTTACACAAGTAATCCCCTAAAAGACCCAAAGGAGTTCTTCATCATGCAACTTTTTTTGGTGTGTTAAGAACATTAATTCATACACTCATGTTCATACCAGCATTACACACAATAACCAAAAGGTGGAAGCAACCGGTGTCTTCATCTGTTTATCAGATGAACAGATAAACAAATTGCGGTCTACACATACAATGGCACATCATTCAGCCTTCACAAGGAAGGAAGTTCTGTCACATGCTGCAACATGGATGAATCTTGAGGACACTAAGTAACATAAGTCACAGAAAGACCAATGTTATATGATTCCAGTTATATGAGGTACCTAGAGTAGTCAAACTCATAGAGACAGGAAGTAGGAGGGTGGTTGCCAGAGGCTGGGGGAGGGAGACATGGGGGTTTTTGTTTGATGGGTATCGAATTTCAGTTTTGCAAGATGAAGAGAGTTCTGGAGACTGGTTGTACAGCATTGTGAATGTGTTTGACACTATCGAGTTACATACTTAAAAATGGTGAAGATGTTAAATTTTATGTTATGTATATTTTATTGCAATTAAAACAATATTGATTGGTTACACTGATGACCTGCCACAATTTGCATAACCTTATTTTGGCATAGCTTCCTTTTTAAGAAAAAGGGGAGGGTACCACAGCAGCCAACCCTCAAAGTTCCCTTGCGTGAGTAAGAAAAGAAAGCTTTTCCTCAGACAATCTGCTGCTACTTGCCAGCAAATTTTTCTAATGTGTGTACAATTGTATGGTGATCTCAGTATGAATGGTGCCCCCTAGAGTTGTGTGATGTGCTACCCGCACCGGCTAAAGAGTCCCTGACAGAGAGCTTCTCAAAATGCAGAGGACCAGGCCTCTCCTCCTCTGAGAGGCTCTACAAATGGTCCAGGGTGTGAGTCATGGCTTTTGGAAGTTTCAGGAGATGGGAAAACACAAGAAATTGTTGATAGGAAGGGTTTGGACTATTCAAGTTGTAGCAGTTGAAAATGCTGTTACATCAAAGTAAATAAGCCCAAAATGAAGTTTCCCAAGGTGCCCTGCTGGCGACCCGGGAGGTAGCTCTGAGTCAGAAGTGGTGGGAGGGGATGAGACAGGAAAGGACGAAGCTGTCACTAGGATTGCCCTTATTCACAGACACACTGGAACACTGAAAAGGCCCTCTGCACAGAAATAATTTTACTATTATTTGGGAATGCCTAAAATTCCAGTTACTTTCTTTATGACTTATAGATTGCTAGAACAACAAATAGCCTTAGACATCAACTGGTTCAAACCTCTCATTTCTCAGATGCAGTCTAGAATGTTGAATGACTCACTCATGCTCGCACAGGAATTGTGGTATTTGGCTTTGTTCTCTCTAGGGGCATCTGGAAGAGGAGAGGGCTCTTAAAGGAGGAAAAAAGGGCAACGGAAAAGAACAGGTAGAATATTCCAGAGACATGGTTGCCCCACTGCACAGTCATTATAATGTTCCTTTTCCTATAATTCCTAAATCCCAGGAAAGGTAAATCAAGAGGGAAAGGGGAGAGCACAAGAATATCCATAATATTGGAAGCACATTAAAGCTTAAGAAGAAACTGTAAGTAGCATGTATTAGATTTTTCATTAACTTATTCACTAAATATATTAAAGGAGAGAGATTATGTACTTGAGGATCTTACAGCCCAGTGGGAGAAAGAGATATGCACATAGATGAATTGTAATAAACCTGGAACATATGGTGTTAGATGTACGAATCCAGAGCTAAGGGGATCCTGACAAGGGAACTACTATCTTCCCACAGAGGTTTTGGGAAAGCTTTCCAGAGGAATGGGTATTGGAGTGGGTCTTGAAGGGTGGACAGGAGTTTGGCAGGTGGGAAGGGTATGAGGGAAGGTCCTAGGAATTCTGGCGGGAAAGAATAGAGAGTGTGACTGCAGCTCTAATCACCTTAGGAAATGAATGAAGGGTCATGTGACTGGAGCGCTCTGTGACTAGCAGAGCATGGGAGGTGGGCTGGGCCAAGCTAAGGAGTTGGCATTTTATCCTGTGACC
This sequence comes from Acinonyx jubatus, assembly GCF_027475565.1. NCBI lineage: Eukaryota > Metazoa > Chordata > Mammalia > Carnivora > Felidae > Acinonyx > Acinonyx jubatus. The sequence goes on along the minus strand of NC_069381.1, from coordinate 146,046,382 downwards.
CACAAAGTCTACAAAGGCTGTTGAGCAAAATGTGGCAGGATGTCTTGTGGAAGAGGAGGACACCGGCTTCGGTGGAAGAGGTGGGGAGGCCAGGCAAGTGACTCTCGTAATACCGGGGCCTGTGCTGTGTCAGTGAGCCTGCCAGGACCAGCCAGGCTGGGCAGTGGAGAGCCGTTCAGCCTCCACCCCACTGCAGCTATCTGCTCCCTCACACACAGACCATGCCTCCTCTCACCCTGTGCTTCCTCCCGGAAGTCCATGGAACTTCTGCCGCTGACATTCAAAACAGTGGGGAAGGCTCAGCAAAAGGGAGGGCCGTGGTGAATACCCCCCACCCCCACTCCCCCGTAAGGGAGGGTCTGGGTGTGTGAGATGACGCTTAGGGCTTCACAGGCAGTGCATACCTGTAGCAGTAATTGGGTAAAGGAAGAATGTCTCTTATCCCTTCTGGGGAAACAAACTGCCCTGGGTTCCAAGAAAAGCAGGAGAAACCGGGCATCCGGGTACAAAGCCGGGAAGATAGCTAGTGGGAAGAGAAAGGCTTTATTTTGGCAGCGGCTGGATACCAGGAGATCACATTAGTGTGAACCCCAAGGTTGCTGCCTATTTCTGCAGGAACAGGCAGGGACCTGTGGCCAGAGAGTTGGCTGACCTCCAGAGGATGAGACGACCTACTGGACCCTGAGCCGTTGGGCTCCCGTAGCCTTACCGGCTGAGGATGCTTTTAGCTGAGGATTTGAGAAGACTTTCCTGCTTGGTAGCCCCCAGCTCAGTGTAATGCCAAGTTCAGTAAATGATTCTTAAATGGAATCAAACTCAAGTGATTAGCCTACTGAAATTCTTATAATTGTATACCTGAATATAGCCTGGGGGAGGCTTGTAGAAACTTTTTTTTTTTTTTAAGCTGCAGATTATTATCCGGACAGGTTAACACTGGGAGACAGAGGAGCAAAAAGGGTCTTCAGGGGGCTAGAACCAAGAGCAGAGGCAGGGAGTAGAGGAACAGCTTTGCTGAGCAGGGTCTCAGAGTCCCTTCCTGGAAACCCAGTAAACGTGTTTACCTTTTGGTTACCTGACAGAGAAATGGGAGTGTCCCAGAAGAGTTGGTGGTGGTAATGGTGGTGGTGGGAGATGCTCGAGGGACTTGTACACCTGCATGGAAGTTTGCAGTATCTTAAATAGCTGTGGCCATACATGTGTTCCTGGTTGCTGAGGGTGAGCAGCGAGTGGGCAGAAGACTTGGGACACAGAAGGACTTGCCAGGATGTATATGTTCAAGGCATGACAGATTGCTGCAGAATCCAGGCTGGAGAAAAGAGGAAACAGTAATAATAATCATTTCCAGGCTCTTTACACTTCGGTAACACGTTTAATCTTCACAACAATTCTGTGAAGTAGACATGTTTGTTACCTCTATTTTATAAATGAGGAAATTCAGGAGTGCCCTGGCTCATAAACTTAGTAAAATGAAAACAACGGATACAATATCGAAAGCATCCTAGTGTCTCATCGGGATTAAAGAAACAATAGCCACCCTGTCACAACGTGCTCTGGTTGCCCAAGGTCTCCCAACAGTTGCAAACTTGTTTTGTGATTGATGGATTTGAAGGCAGGAGATTAGTACAATACATGAGAAATTGCCTTAACAATTTACAAGCAAATTAACGAGAACTGAAAAAGAGAATTCTCTGTTCTTGTATTAACCAAAGCTGGGATAAAGGAAAAATAAGTTAGTTGCTTGCTCGGGAAATTCCTACCCCTGGAAAATAAGAGTTGAAACCACTAAACAGCTTCCCAATCAAGAATAACAACTTGTGCATCAAAAATGTTCCTCAAGACCCTTGCCTCACTGAACCCATGTATGCAAAGCCATTGTGTCATAAACTCTGCTTAATTCCAGTCATTTCCTCACCTTGCAAGATCTCCCTAAAAAATCACTTAGCCCAGGTCCTTGAAAACCTGAAACTATTCTGCCCTACAAGGTGATGTTTATCAGTCTGTTTTTCTGGAGTTAACAGTTGACATTAAACATATATTTAACTATATAGCTGAGGTGACATTGTGACCTTATCAGTAAGATGACCCAGTCTTAGAACAGTCTTATGCGTGTAAGACACATGCATGTGGATCCTTCCTGCTGCAGTGATCTGTGCTCCAAAACTAGAGCTTGAGACTTATCAACTGGGGATTCCCAGAGGGACTGCTTCCCTGTAGTAGAACATGGTCATTACAATATCTGGCTCAGGGACCTCCAAGTCCCCAAACACCCGCAGCCCCTTGCATCCAAGGTCCCGTGAAGTGTGTCATCAGACCCTGTCAACCTGGCCATACAGACTGACCCCGAAATAGAGTTCTGACAAAGGCACCTCTATATGTCATAAGTAAAGAGAAGAGAGGTTTCTGAGGTAGCTGAATATGAAAAATTAGACGAATAAAGATCCCCAGATAGAATGGTAACTCAGCCAATCTTATTCTCTTTGGGCATGAGAGAGGGAAGAAGGAAAAAAATAACAGTAAAAACCAAGAGAAGTAAAGAGAGAGCAGCAGTAGAAATGATTGGATGATGAGGGGGAATCTGAGTCACAAGAGTGCAGAGTGCCTAGGGAACACCAGCTGCTATGTTCTGATGTGACCACAAAATGCTGGAGCCACAGAGCTGCTGGTGTATCCTGGAGAGCTGCAAATCACGTCCCTGTTCTCCATGAGTCTTGTGGTGTGGCTGATGGGGTGATTGTTGTAATAATCATACAATAATAGTAACATTCTTATGTATATTTTTTGCTGATATACAATTGAACACAATCATATGCACAGATCTTAAGTGTTCAGTTCTATGAATCTTGGAAATTGTATATACCCATGTCACCACCAAGCAAAACATGAATCCAGAAAGTTCTCTTGTGCTCCTTTCCAGTCAATCCTTTTTTTTTTTAAGTTTATTTATTTTGAGAGAGAGAGAGAGAGAGAGAGAGAGAAGTGCAAGCAGGGGAAAAGCAGAGAGAGAGGGAGAGAATCCCAAACAGGCTGCATGCTGTCAGCAAGGACCCCAACACGGGGCTTGATCCCACAATCCATAAGATCGTGACCTGTGCCAAAATCAAGAGTCAGACATTTAACCAACTGAGCCACCCAGGCGTCCCTTATTATAGTTTTAACATGCATTTCTCTGAGCATCAGTGATGTTGAGCACAGTTTCATGTGCTAGTATCCATTAGCACACCTTTTTTGAAGTATCTGTCCAACATTTTTGCCCATTAAAAGAAAATTGGGTTGTTCATCTATTCCTTGTTGACTTGTAGTCCTTTCTATATGATGGATATGGACACTCTTTGAGATAAATATTCTGTACATATTTTTTTTGTCAGTCTGTGGCTTACCTATTAATTTTCTTATGGCTGTTTTGGGGTGCCTGGCTGGCTCAGTCAGTAGAGCACATGACTCTGGATCTCAGGATCGTGAGTTCAAGCCCCACGTTGGTCATGGAGCCTACTTTAAAAAAAAAAAAAGTTAAAATTTTTTTCTTATGGGTGTTTTTTGATGAAAGAACTAACATTGTTTTGGGTAGCAGGCACTGTATTAAGTGCTTTATCAGCATTACCGCACTTGATCTCAAAATTTTTGTAAGTTAGATATTAATCTTCCCATTTTACAGATAAAAACATGAAGACTGAATGAGGTTAGGTAATGTCTACACAGTATAGGGATGGGAGAGGCAGTATTTGAATCAGTCAGCTCATTTCCAGAGCCTGAGGTTTTAGCCATATACTAGCCTTTGGGTTTTTACCCTTCTGTGTTAATCATAAGCCCCATCATTGAAGGCTGTGCATCTGAGCCTTTTTTCCTGACAACCTGAAAGAGCCTCATTGAGGCAGCTATGAATTGCAATCCTGGACAGGGCAGACCTACTTCTGTAAACTTACAATGGTGCTTTAACCACTTAGATGGTAAACAGCCTCTGAGGATGATGCCAGAGTGCTTTATGCCATCACCAGTTGCTCTAAAGACAAGAAATTCATCGTGACCCTACTGACCAGCTATACAATCATTGGCACCATAAAATTGCTTTGAAGTGAGGTTATAGAGTTTAGAGAAGAGAGGTTTCTTTCTGGGGAGTCACTCATATTTGAGCTTGCCTTATCCTTTTCTTAATTCTCCCTTATTATTCACGTGTATTATTTACACACAATAACCACCTCTCAGATAGGGCCCTCTGAACCTTGCTGGCCAGTCTTTCTCAATTTGGGTGGTATGGTATGGATAGCCACATCACCACTGCTAAATATTTATGTACATTGTTATCTTAAGAATCTCCTGTGTCCAGTAAAACATCATTATCTGAACTTGTATTACACAGTTCTTTGCCACAACTCAATGATTTATAAGGTCATGATCATAGGAATACTTGAATGTGCATAATGGCAACAAGGAATACCATGCACCGTGAGTGCTACACTAGGTAGAAGAGTGATGATCTTCTATAATCTTCAGGGGACAAAGTGCTTGGGGAAGCCTGAGTACTCTGGGCAGTACAGAACACTGCAACAAAGGGAGCAAACGGGGCTTTCCTAAAATAATAGGTGAAGAGTAAACTCAAAGGTGGAGGCCCTGCCCTCAGTGGGAGGTCTGCAATAAAGCCCCCCCCCCCACCCCCCTGCCCTGCCCCCCACGTGGCGCTGTTTAATGTGCAGCTGACAAAGGGTAAAGGAGGTCCTGGAAATGTTTACAGGAGTGCTCCAGAGTTTAACCTTCCATCACCAGCTTCCTGAGTTTTGTGTTCTGGGCTCCTAATGAGCAAGATGGTGTTGCTCTCACTTGAAATGATTCAGTGTTTATCTTGGCTTGACTGGTCTCAAAATAATCGTTTTACAAAGATGTGCAATGCCTTGTACTGCTATTTCCTCAAATTCACGTTCCTTTTCATTCACTCTTAAATGCCCAACTTGGGAACTGTAAAAGGCTACTAATTTTGGTCATCTGACTTTCCACTGGCATTAAAATCCAATAAAACAGACCAGACAAAAACACCCTAAACCCTTTTTGCCAGTATGGGGTGAATGTCAAAGCATTATATGGGTAACTGAACAAGTTCTAGTTCAACAGAGGAGACTAAATGTACAGGACAGCAGGGGTGCCTGGCTGGCTCAGTTGGTTAAACATCAGACTTCGTCTCAGGTCATAATCTCACCATTGGTGAGTTCAGGCCCCACATCAGGCTCTGTGCTGGCAGCTTAGAGCCTGGAGCCCACTTCAGATCTGTGTCTCCCTCCCTCTCTGCCCTTCTGCTCACACTCTATCTCTCTCTCTCTCTCTCAAAAATGAATAAACATTAAATTTTTTTTTTAAATGTACGGTACAGCAAAAAGTTGTCCTTACTGGCTGTGTGATTTTGGGTAAATTACTTCATCTTTCTGAGCCTCAGTGTCCTGGGATGATAATAATGCCTATCTTATATATTCATTATGGACATTAAATGAGGTGACAAATATATAAAAAGCCACCCAGCATATAATAACACTTATTAAATGTTAGTTCTACTTCCTTTTGTGTCTGGGCTTCATTTACTTCATCTATAAAGTAGGATTTGCCTCGTAAGGATCAAAGGAGAACATGTACATGTAGACACTTCGTAGGTTGTGAGGTTCTCCATGTGGTAGTTATTGTGAAACAGGTCATTGTGTTTTCATCATATTTGAGTCAGTCACTCCTTTGTCTTCCAGATATTCCTTGATGTCAATACAGAACATGCATGAGAAGTTATCTGTCGGTCCCCAAACCTCCATTTTGAAGGTGCTGGAATATAAAGTATCAGGGTTAAGAGCTTTAAGAATTAGTAGAAAAGAGAAGAAGAGCATTTTAATAGGAGGGGGGAAATGCCTAAACATTCCTCTAGACTAAAGGACATTTAGAGGACTATTTTCCAGATTCAGCTCGAAAACCTATTGGATTATGAAAATGAATTGTATGTAGTCTACAATGTTGTAGAATCTCAGAGACCAAGAGGCTCTCAGGTGTTGAGGGATTGGCTCTAAATTGTTTGTTTGAGGGGCACCTGGGTGGCTCATCTGGTTAAGCTTCTGACTCTTAAAAAAAAGTTGTTTTTTTTTTTAACGTTTATTCATTTTTGAGAGCTGGAGAGACAGAGCATGAATGCGCAGAGACAGAGGGAGACACAGAATCTGAAGCAGGCTCCAGGCTCTGAGCTGTCAGCATGGAGCCTGATGCGGGGCTTGAACCCACTGACCACAAGATCATGACCTAAGCTAAAGTCGTATGCTTAACCAACTGAGCACCTAGGTGTCCCAAGCTTCTGACTCTTGATTTCAGCTCAGGTCTTGATTTCAGGGTCATGAGTTCAAGGCCCACCTTGGGCTCTGGGCTGAGTGTGAAGCCTGCTTAAAAATTTTTTTTTGAATTATTTGTTTTGAAATTATCCTCTTATTTCTTTATCACAATAAAATGTTACAATGGAAATTTCAACTGGATACTAAGATACCATAGATTTGACACTCCAAAGGGAGGCCTTGTCACCATAAGCAAAATGAAGTGTTTGCTGGACCCCTGACACTTTACCCAGAGAGAGGCGAGCCCTAGGGGCTCCACCAGTGCAGGCACTGAGGGGGTGTGGCCTTGAGAATGGAATGCATTCTATACTTCCTGAGAGTTGTACAAATGATTCCCGGATGGCAAACTTTGAAAAACCCACAAAAGCTCCCCAAGAGGAAAAGTCAGTTGTGATTAAGCCTTTGACAAGAAACTTGGAAACGTCCCCAGTCACATTAATAAACTGGGGCCCTGAATGGGGTAAGGGAGAAGTTGACCAAAATCCCCTCCCCTATTGTAGATTTTCCCTGGCAGCAGCCTTAAGTCTATCAGAGTTTTGGGGCACCTGGGTGGCTCAGTCGGTTAAGTGTCCGACTTCGGCTCCGGTCACGATCTCATGGTTTGTGAGTTCAAGCCCTGCATTGGGCTCTGCGCTGACAGCTCAGAGCCTGGAGCCTGCTTCGGATTCTCTGTCTCCCTCGCTCTCTGCCTCTCCCCTGCTCACACTCTGTCTCTCTCCCTGTCTCAAAAATAAATGAACATTAAAAAAAAAAAAAGTCTATCAGAGGTTTGGTTTTTTGCATTAATCAGGCATCGTAATTACCGAATAGAGACTGAGTATGTGCCCTAAAGGGGCCATAAAAAATTAGTTCCTGAGACCTGAGAGTGAATTGATAAGCCAGGGGTCTGCCTGAGTTTGGGGCACTTCCACGTCCTGAAGATCCTTAGGAAGTCCATGGGAGCGGGGGACCTGGGTGGTTCAGTCAGTTAAGCGTCTGACTTTGGCTCAGGTCATGATCTCATGGTTCATAAGTTTGAGCCCCGCATGGAGCTCTGTGCTAATAGTGCAGAGTCTGCTTCAGATCCTCTGTCCCTTTCTCTCTCTCTGCCCTTCCCCAGCTCATTCTTGCGCTCTCTTTCTCAAAATAAATAAATAGACTAAAAAAGAAAGGAAGTATGTGGGAGCATGTTTTGATTATCACAATAATTAGCGAAGAAAGTGCTATTGGCATTTAGAAGGTTAGAGCCTGGGATGCTAAAAATCCTGAAAATTGCCCTGCTTGAAATGCTAACCGTGTCCGCATTGAGATACACTCATAGAAGCAAGGACAGGAGCATCTCTTTCCTGAGCAAAATTTTAAGACAGTGGAAAACAAAGATAAAAGTGTATTTTGATTATATCATAATTCATCATTCATGCTTATTCACCATATCCATTTCATTTGGGTTGAAATGATTTTGTGGGCTCTGTGCAGTGATCCAAGAGTTCTCCTGGGGGCTTGGATGTATTACAGCAGAAGTAGGTCATGGAGTAGGTGAGGGATCCAGCAGAAGGATCACTGACTGTGGGTGTTGCAGAGCCCTGGCCCAGATGAAGCCTGCTGTGGTAACTGAAGACTGGGATCAGTGCCAGGTTTGAGGAAATGGGGCCCGCCCTGGTGTGGTAGGCTGAACAACGTCCTAATCCCCGAGACCTGTGAATGTGTCACCTTACAAGGCAAAGAGGACATTGCTGATACAATTCAAGATCTTGAGATGCGAAGATGAACCTGGAGTTTTGCATGGGGACAATGTATTCACAAGGCTTCTTGTAAGAGGGAGGCAAGTGGATCCAAGTCAGAGAAAGGAGATGTGACAACCGAAGGAGAAGATGGAGGAGTGTGGTGGCTCTAGAAACTGGAAGAGGCAAAGAAATGGATTCTCCTCTAGAGCCTTCAGAAAGGAACAAAGCCCTGCCAACACCTTGATTTTGGCCCATGAAAGCCGTTTGGGACATCTGATTTCTAGGACTATAAGATAGTCGAATGTGGGGTCTTTTTGTTTGTTTTTTAAAGCCACTGAGTTGGTGGCAATCTGTTACAGCAGCAGTCGGAAAATCATGCAGCTGGCATAACGTATAATAGAAACCTTCTGACTCAGGAGACCAGTAGATCTCAGAGTTTTTCCTCAAGAGTCTCCATCCCATGACATAGCCTTCCCTACCATTTTTAAGATGCCAAGGAGATACAAAAGCAACTCAGTCAGTATCTCCCACCATACCTTGTGTACATTTGCAATCATGGCGCATGGCCACTTGACAGAAATGTGTGTGCCCTGGGACAAGGGTCCAAAGTAAATACAAAGGATTTCCATATTATCTGCGTTTTCCTCACTAAAATTTCTCCTTCTCTCTGCATGGATAGTTGAAAATGTAGTCCATGGCATCAAGGACATCACACTGCTTACTTTGATTTTCACAAGGACCTCCCTAACCCTACTGATTCCTAGACTGGATCTAGTGCTGCCTCAGGTCTTACAGAAGCCTCAAGTAGCAAGGTGAAATACACATTGGAGAAAGTTAGGTGAGCATTGCTGCAAAACAAAAAGAACCTCCCTTACTTGGCAGAGCAGAGCGTTTAAAATGGCAGGAATTAGATCACCCTTTGCAACAACCAACTTGACTTTTTCCTCTTTCTTCAGACCCTAGTTAAATATTTAGCTACAAACTTGAAGATCGAATAAAGCCAGACTTTGAGTTTATTTGATAAGAAAGCTTAGCATCAGATACTTAAATCATTAAGGAGAAGAGACCAGCCTAATGTGCTGTAAAAGTAAAGATCAACGAGGAGTCAACCTAGATTCCCTTCTAGCCTGTGTTCTACTCATTTCAGTAGGAAAAATGTTTATTCACTCAGAATTGGAGATCATGTGCTGAGTATGGATTCCCTGAGAAGGTCTGTTTTCTCTCAGGAATGCTTAGTCTGGCACAGGGAAAATGAAAACAAGTTAAAAAAAAAACCATCATTCCTGGATAGTAATTTTCTCTGGAGACTTAAAAAAAAAAAGGGAAATTAAAAATTGCCTCTGCAATCTCACTGTGAATGTCAAATGAAAATGCACAGAAGAGGTGGCCCTGGTAGCTCAGGTCCACCTTTAACTGCCTAAAAATAAAATTTTCAAATGATATTGTGTTTCCTTTTGTCAATCGAAAATTCCAGAAGAAGGAGACTTTTATATGTGTGTTTAATTAAAAAAAAAAGTAAGCAGTACAATAGAGCTAATGTTGCACATATGGATCCTAATTTTGCTAAAGTCTGACAAACCTGAGAAAAATAATCGATGCTATGAATCAATGTGTAATTATGTTAGTATTCCATGTAAACCTATTATTCAATATAACATGCCTATGGGCCACATTAGATGAAGGTCCAGTTATGGAAATGAGGGCATCGGGCATCTGTTCACAGTTGGGAGGTTCTCCGGCTTTCACTGAAGACTGGCACCTCATTCCTCCATCCTACAACCTCCTTATCCTGGTGACCTTGTCAGCAACCTGTCCCCTTCTCTACCCCTCAACCTGTCCCCCACTTAGCTATCCACCTCCATGGCCACAGCCCAAGGCTGCCCACAGGGGCTCTGATGATACCCACCAGCTCCTGACCCTAGGGAGACCTCTCTAACCCTGACCCCTCTTCGTTCTTCCATTGTGAGTATCTCTTGCGCCTCAGCTCATACAGATAAGATCTCTCAGGTACTCACCTGAAAATCAGGGCCACATTAGTGCCCAAGGCAATGAAAAAGTGATGGTGCCCTTGTCCTAGATGTAATTCAAAAAGGAACTCCAATTTCTGATTTGTTTCTCGTGGTGACTACATTAGTGTTCGTTGGCTTGTTTGTTTTGGAGAAGGGGTAGGGAGGAAGTGAGGGAAGCATATTCTTAGAAAAAACTTTTTTTTTTTGATTTCTGGGTGTCCCCGCATTGCCAGTACTTCAAGTATGATTTAGTCCGCTAATTGGGTAACTGGAATCATTTTATGAGTATTCTTATCCCCTTTGCACTCTAGTCCTCCACTGCCCAGCCAGTTCACTAGTTCACTGTGCTCTCATTTTAGCATGCCTCAGAATCTCCTACGATGCTCACTCTCACTGCCTGTTGCAAATAAGACGGGGTCACAGCCCACCTCAGCTCCCACTGGCTGTGCGGACCTCCCAGGGGCCTGCCGTGATGTGGACTGCTCACTCCAAAGCCCTTAGCTACAGGGTCGGTTCTGCCCTCGCCATGGTGACTCTGCGGCTTGCAGGCAAGACCTCTCTTCTCATTTCTCCATCTTCTCTGAGGCCTAAGGGAGATTCTGGTACCATCCAAGCCTCTTAGGGAAGCTTGTCAAAGGAGAGGCTAGCTCTGTCCCTCTGTCTGTTTAGACTTGTCCTACTCAAGTTGTTACTCTAATACAGCTGCCCAGTGGTGGCTCGGAAGAGGCTTCTTCCCAGGGGTTCAAGAGGGAAGCGGGACATGAGTGACCCCTGGCCTCCTCTCCCTCCCTTCAGACCTATCTGGATTTAGGAGTGACTCTCCTCTCCTCTCTGAGTGCTCCTGCCAACCAAGTGATCAAATTCTTTCCTGGAGGGTAAGCTCTTCTTACATCTTGTAGAATTCCTTCTCCCACCAGTTCTGTAAAAGCCTGACTCCTGCTCTAGATATCTGAGAGGAAGTTTTTAAAATACCAAAACGCTTTTCTCTCTCAAAAGGGTTTGGCTCTTGGCTCTGAAAGCTTGAATTTCAAAACTATTGTTTCTGCTGGTTCCTTTAAAAGGCAGGTACTGAACATCACAACTGAGCAGAGATTTTTTTGTTGTTGTTCTGAACTGTATCTCACCTCCCGCTGAAACAAGCTTTATTGAGTTGAAAGGGATTAGACTGTAAAGGAATAGGGGAATAAAAAAATACGTTGGGTAATATTTGGAAAAAAACACAAAACCATGCACACATAGCCCCCCCACCGCCATGGGCTATTAGATCTTGTTTTGGCCTGGCCAGCGTTTAAAACATTCAACTAGTTGGCGATATTTTCAGTTGGATGATTTAATCTAAAAAGCTGTATTTCTGCCTTCTCTTGGAGTCATGGTGACCTTGGGCTGTGGCAGTCACCAGGATCTGGCCTGCCCCAGAGGTCAAGGCTGCCCACCCCAGTTTGCTGAAGCTCCTGTTCAGCGCCCCATGCACATTCCCCTCCTGGCCAAGCCCCAGAGGGCATTTGTAACTTCCGCCCTCAGTAGCAATTTTCAGCATCAATCCTTCCTGTTGTACCTCTTAAATTATTCCAGAACTTTGTACTTCCTTAAACTCCTTACTCTCCCCCAAGCCCACTCCCCTGCACTCTCACCAGATGACCTATTTTGTTGAGAAAATTGAGGCCAGAATTACTGACTCTTCTAGCTTCTGTCCAACCTACAAAGTTCTCTACATCCCTGTTGGTCTTGCCTCCACTCTCAGGATGGATAGTCTTCCTTTTGGTCAATGCAACCTCTTCAGTTATGCTATTTGAAAACCATAATGTTGGGGTGCCTGGCTGACTCAGTTGGTTAAAGCATGCAACTCTTAATCTTGGGGTTGTGAGTTCAAGCCCCGTGTTGGGAGTTGAGCCTACTTAAAAAAAATCTAATTAAAAAAAAGTAGGCAAAAATAAATAAATAAGTAAAAACCATAATGTTTTTTATGATTATAGAAATGACATACTCTCCTAACTGTTCAACCAAAGTTAAAAATAAAAGTAGTCCCTTCCACAAACCCACAATGATACTATTCTCCAAAAGTAAATGCTGTTAAATTACTGTTAAATATATGACAGGTATCCTTCTGATTTGCATACACAGTTACAACCACATATAAACTTAAATATATATGTATACACATTGTTCTATTATATTTTTCCAACCCTATGATTGCGTATTTCATACAATTTGTTTTTTTTTCTACTTAACAGTGATTGTAAATGCCTTTATGTGTTAGTTACATGTAAACATTACCTTTTTAATGTTCCATTGTTTGAGCATGTCATACTTATTCAAACTTCTTCAAAAATTGGTAGTGTATTCTTACTAAAAATAAACCAAATTATACAGAAGTGTAACAAGTGAAAGATTCTTTCTGCCCCATGATCCTCTTCTCCCATTCTTCCAGGGGTAATTAGTATTGGCAGTTTATTGGGAATCTTTAGAAACTTTTAAAAAAGTCAGATATGTTGAAGTATAATTCATAGAGTAAACTTTGCCTTGTTCAGTGTATAAATGTATGTAGTTGTGGAACCAACACCACAACTAAGTTATGGAACATTTTCATCACAAAAAACTTCCCTTGTGTCCCTTACGGTGACCTCCTTCCTGACCTCTAGCCCTGGCAACCACTGATCCATTTTCTGTTCCTACGGTTTTTCTTTTTCTTTTCTTTTTTTTTTCTTAACGTTTATTTATTTTTGAGACAGAGAGAGACAGAGCATGAACGGGGGAGGGTCAGAGAGAGGGAGACACAGAATCTGAAACAGGCTCCAGGCTCTGAGCTGTCAGCACAGAGCCCGATGCGGGGCTCGAACTCACGGACCGCGAGATCATGACCTGAGCCGAAGTCGTTCGCTCAACCAACTGAGCCACCCAGGCGCCCCGTTTTGCTTTTTCAAGAGGGTCATACAAATGGAATTACACTGCGTGTAGCCTTTTGACGGTGGCTTCTTTTACTTAGCCTAATGCATCTGAGATTCATCCATGTTGATGTGTTAACCAGTCCTTATTTTGTCTAGTAACAGAAATAACTTTTGTTTCCAAATATGAAATCCTGCTATACCTAGAATTTAGCTATATACATATATATGTATGTATTTGTTTGTTTGTTTACTTAAATAGTATAACCCTACTTCACATAATTTATCAGATCCAGATCTAATTCTTTTTCATGACTTCAGAATATTACATCATGTACCTGCTATGTAATGTAATTCACTGTTATTCTCTCTCTCAAAGATATTATTTTATTTTTATTTTATCATTATTATTTTTTAAAGTAGGCTCCACGCGGTGTGAGGAGCCCAAAGCGGGGCTTAGATTCATGACCCTGAGCTCAAGACCTGAGCTGACAGCTAACAGCTAGGAGCCTGGAAACTGCTTCAGATTCTGTGTCTTTCTCTCTCTCTATCCCTTCCTTCCACCTCCAAGTTTGCTCTCTCTCTCTCTGAAAAATAAATAATAAACATTAAAAATATGTACTTATTAACTATTTGATTTTTGTCTTCTATGAAATGCCAGTATAACTTTTGTTCATTTTTCTATTAGGTTGTCACTTTAAAAAATGAATTTGAAGGAATTCTTTATATAATAAGTAGACTGGAAAGATTTTTTCTAGTCTTTATTTGTTTATGGGGTCTATAGAAGCTGTTTGCTTTGTATCAATTCTGTAACACTTTTATTTATGAAGTCTGGATCATATCATATATGGGGAAATTTTTCCATGTTTAAAGCTACTCTCAACTCCAGAATTTAATTAATCCTTTGCTGATAGACATGTCAATTGTTTCAAATTTTCCATGTTGAGCACTCTTGTACATTATCTCTTTGCTTTTAAAGAATCTTGTAATCTTGTATATTTTTTCCTCTTATTGAGGATTTTTATAAGTTTTTTTGGTAAGACTTCTTTCTGTAAGATAAATTTCTAGAAGCTGGATCAAAGGATAGTCTTATTTCAAATTTTATGTATCTGTGCTCTTGGAATTCACATCCATCAGACTATTTTGGTACCCTGTTTTATCAGGTATTCTCTCTCCTACATACATCTTTGGCATCTCTCAATCTATGGGCTCTTTCTTTTCAGCTTACAAGTATGCTCGGGACTCATACTTTCCTAGAAACAAAGCAAAATAAAACAAAATAAATTCTCTTGAGTGTGCATTTTTTTTCTAGTTGCCATCACATCTCTTTTCTTCTTAGTCAACCTGTTGAAAGGGTGGTACATGCTTTCTTATTGTGCATTAGTGCTGTCCACTGCCATCTGTATCCTACCCCTTGTACTCCACTGATGTTGCTGTGGAAAGGACACCGAGGGACCTCCAGATGGTTTCCCAACTTCATCTACTGGCCACTAGCTCCTCCTGTTACTCACTAGTTTCTGCCTCCATGACACCAGCTCTTTCCCGTACTCACCTTCCTGGCCAGACTTTTTCCCCATCTCCTTTGGGTTCCAACTACCAATTCTCTCTCCCTTAACTTTGGTGTTCCCACTGCTTTGTTCTTGATCCAGTGTTCTTCTTTCCATACATGTCCACCCCATTGATTATATGTATGTACTCGTACTTAATGTAATGCCAACCACAAATGTAGGCTGAATGATGTCCCCTAATTATCTCCAGGTCCTAATCTTTGGAGCCTGTGAATGTTTCCTTATTTGTCAAAAGGGATTTTGCAGATGTGAATAAGTTAAGGCTCTTAAAATGCGGACATTATCCTGGATTATCCGGGTGGACCCAATGTAATTACTAGCGTCCTTATAAAAGGGAGGCAGGGGGAGACTTGACTATCAAAGAAGCAAGCATTATTTTACAATGCTGGCTTTGAAGATGAACAAAGGGCAGTGAGCCAAGGAATGTAGTTGGTTTCTAGAAGCAGGAAAAGGTAGGGAAACTTCTCCTCCAGAGCCTCCAGAAGGAACCAGCCCTACTGATACCTTGACTTTTGGCCCAATGAGATGGATTTTAGACCTCTGACCTTAGAACTGTAAGAGAATAAATCTGTATTGTGTTAAGCCACCGAGTTTGTGGTAATTTGTTATAGCAGCCTCAGGATAAATACAATGCCCAAATCTGTATCTCTAATACTAGAACTTTCCTCTGATCATCAGAGTCATAGCTGTGTCTGCTTGCTATCCTCAAATTCAACATGACCCAAACAGAAGTTATCACCTCCCTCTTCTACCTAGGTTTCCCTGTTTCATTTAATGGATCCACCACTCCCTGAGTCACACAAGTCAGAACCCAAGTGTCTTCCTGGTCTTCTCTCATCCACAGTCTTAGTCATCAAGCCCTGCAGTGTTTTTTCAAATATGTCTCCTCTTCTCCATTCCTATAGCCTTTTGCCCATGGATTGATCCTCTCCTCAAATCCATTATTCATGTCAAAGCCAAGATGAGCCTTCTAAAAGGCAAACCTGCCCAAGCTCCTTCCTTTAACAGCTGCCCAGAGTCAAGTCCCAGCTCTGTGGCAGACCATACAGGGTCCTCCCCTCCCCCTTAGTCACATCTGTGAACACCTTGAACTCCACTGACACTGAGCTGTTTGCCATTTCCCCATCTATACTAGGTAGTTTCATGTTTTCATGAAACTTCATGACCTGCACCCCTGCTGCCCCCATCCTTCTTTTTCTGGTCAGCATTTACTTGTCTTTGTAACTTTGCTAATTTTCTCTAATGAGGCAGGGCTAAGTGTCCTTCCTTTGTTCTCCTGTAGCATTTTGTGAGTGCATATTACAGCACAGCAGCTTCCACATAAAGAGGCATTATCTGTATGCATCTTGCAGCCAGGACCAATGTCTTATCCATTTTTTAAAGCTCAGTGGTTTGTACAAGACCTAGTAAGTGTCTGTTGAACTGAACTAAATTGTACTGTAGACAGAAAAAAAAATATTCCATCTGCTTATAATATTTAAAAAATTTGGAAACTTTTCTTTTATAAGCTTAATCTCCTCTGACAGTTCTGGGCTATAGCCATGTAGAGCAAAAAACAAAAACACAAAACAAACACTGTCTGAAAATTCCCAGAGAGAGGCGTTTAAAAAAAGAACAATGCACATGTAAGTAAACTCTGTGGTCAACCCATCTTCTCAGTGTTCTTTAAGAAACATATTTAAAATTTTATTGTTCCTTGATGTTCAAAACTTGTCAACATATTTAAGAAAATGTCTAGGTATTTTGAATTTGATCTTTGACAATCCCAGAAGTTGACTTTTCTAGTCAGCTGTGAAATATAAATGCAAAGCACATATAATTTAACCCACAGCCAAATTTTAGGGTTGGGCATACATTCTGTGTAAATAAAGGAAGTAGGTCTTATACCCATTTCTTTATAAAGATCATATCTTAAAGTGATAGAATGGGGAGATCTACATGATATACTGCTAGGTGACCAAAGCAAAGTGCAGAGTGGTGTGTACAGCACGGCCCATTTTCTGTAAGGAAAGGAGGAATAATATATACTCATATCTGCATAAATAATCACTGGAAGGGGGTGCTTGTATGGCTCAGTTAGTTAAGCGTCCAACTTCAGTTCAGGTCATGCTCTCACAACTCTTGAGTTCAAGCCCCACCTCGGGCTCTGTGCTGACAACTCGGAGCCCAGAGCCTGCTTCGGATTCTGTGTCTCCCTCTCTCTCTGCCCCTCCCCAGCTCAAGCTCTGTCTCTCTCTCTCCCCCTCAGAAATAAAGAAACATTAAACAATTTTTTAAAAAAATCACTGGAAAGATAAATCAGAAACTTAGAAATGTAATTATCCGCAGGTGTGAGAGGTAGCTAAGTAGACGGTGATGCGGCAGGAGTGACATTTCTCAGTGTCTACCTTTTCCAAGTGTTCAGATTTTTCAATCATATAAATGCATAATCTATTTAAAATAATTGTAAAAACTAATTGTAAACAAATAAAATAATATCAGATGTAAGCCAGTAATATTCCCAGTGTGATATGCTACCATTTGAGAAGCAGTAGTGTATTCTTAGATTCTGGCCTAGAGTCTTTTTTACTTTCAACACTTTATTTAGAAATAATATCAAATTAAAAAAACAAAAACAGCACAAAGAAGATCTGTGCACCATTTACCAGGTTAACCTATTATTAGCATTTTATCCCATATGAGTGCCCTCTATCTATCCATGAACTCCTAATTTCGTGTTTGAACCACCTAAGCTCGTGATCCTCTACCTCTAAGTATTTCAGCATGTGTTTGTATCGGATATAACCACAGTACAGTTATCAGGTTCATGAATTGGCAGTGATATCATGTGAACCAGAGAGTCTTCTTGGGGAAACAAATGTTTCCTAAACCTAAGACTCGTCTTAACTTTTACGTTGTACCAAAAGGTCATTGGGCAATCTCCTGTCACAGGTGAGGAGTGAAATTAAGTATATCACGGTGGAGCTCATCAAACACTTCAGACAGTGTCCATCAGTCAGTCTCAGACCTTGTATTTCCTCCTCTCTTTGGTATATAGCAAGCCATTCATTTCTAAAAGCCTGAAGCTTCCCCCAAGTCTTAAATAAAAAAGTTCTATGTGCTCCCATTACAGTTCAGTAATGGGATTAGAAGAAGATTTCTCCATTACACATTGTTTAAAAGTAATTTAAAAATATATAAATATCACCTGTTTCAAACTCATTTGTTTGCATCTGTCTGCAACAGTGATAAATGTGATCAGGTTCTGGACTTGCCTTTTTTTGTCTCTGACTTTGTTGCTGAGTTTGGTCCTGTGAGAGAAAGAAGAAATATGGATGTGGAGGTAAGCCTGAGAGGTCTACAGAAGGAAGGGAGGCTGGCCTTGCCCCCCAGGACTATGTTGAAGACCTCAAGTCTCGTACAGCTAGTTCAGTCTACTTAGAGGTAGTACTTTGCAACCCAAGGTCTAGGTGGTTTTTTTTGTTTGTTTTTTGTTTTTGTTTTTTTAATTACAGAAGCATTCCATAAACATTAATGTCAAACGTCATGTTTCAGGTAAATAACACTGAAGAATGATTCTTTCATTAATACAATCCTTGTGAAGACGTGGATAGTGGTAAGGAGGTGACCTTCCTGAGTGGGACGCATGCCAGGCTATGCTGGGTTTTGTGACTTAGTTTTGGGAGGGTTCTTTCCTCCTACCCCCTATTCCCTTACTACCTTTGGACCCCCCAGTTCCTATCCACAAAACCTGACATTCCTGGGTCACTGCAGCAGAGGGATGTATTTACGCCATCATTTAACCAATCCTTTGTGGATGGAAATATGGATTTTTCTTTAAAAAAGTTTTTTTTTGGCCTATGTACACAACACCTTGATGAAAAACCTTGTGTTTATATATATCTGTTAACTTGTTCTATGGTTTTTACAGAATAAATTTCTAAAAGTGGGGTTGTTGGATCAAAGAAGTATGTCTCTATTTTTGACCTTTGATACCTCCTACCAAACTGTCTTCCAGAAAGTATGCAACAATTTACAGTCCCACTAACAGTGTATGAGAATGTGGTGTCCTACTCTTAGGACCTGCCCGGTCTCTGGAAGATTGCAGTTAAACATTGGCTGGATGTCTGGGTTTATACCCTACTTATGTAATACATTGGCTTCGCTCTTCAGTAAATGATGTAATCTAGCTAAATATTTCCTCTTCCCTCCAAGGGAAATGATAATAATACCTTCTCACGGAGCTGTTGTGGAAATAAATGAGATACTGACACCTGTTACTGCTTCTAGCTCCAGTCCAAGCCCCAAGAATAGCTTTTCAGGTGCCTTGTCTAGTCTGAGGCTGGGGGTAAAGCCAGACCCCAACACTGGGGACAGCGAGCTAGGATGGGGTCTTGGGAGGGAGCTAGAATATAAAAACAGTGCCAACCTTTATCACCTCCTTTATGTGTGTCATGACACATGACTGATGTTTCAATATCTAGTTTTCTGTTGTTTATTATTTTTTTTGGGTAACATTTTTTGAGGTAATGTGTATATCATACAATTCACCTACTTAAGTGTACAACTCAATGGGGTTTAGTATTTTCAGAGGTATGCAACCATAAATACAATCAATTTTAGAATATTTTCATCACTCCAAAAAGAAACCCCACAGTCTTTAGCTGCCACCACCAAATATCTGCATCCCTCCACTTACCCCAGCCCTAGGCAACCCCTAGTCTACTTTCTGTGTCTATAGGTTTGCCTAATCTGGACATTTCATATAAATGGAATTATACAATATGCGGTCTTTTGTGACTGGCTTCTTTCATTTATAATGTTTTCGGGATTCATCCATGTTGACAAATAATATCCCACTGTATGGATATACTATATCTTGTTTACTCATTCATCAATTGATGGACATTTGGGTGGTTTTCAACTTTTTGTTATTACAAATAATGCTGCTATAAACGTTTGTATACATGTTTCTGTATGGACATGTTTTTACTTCTTGGGTATCTATAATAAATAATATTGTAATGGATATCTTGGCAGAAAAGACTAGGGAAAAATTACCATGTCAAAAGAAAAGCATGAATAAGGGTCTGGGGCTGTTTGGGGCTTAACCTCTCTGGACAATACATTCGGAATCTGTAAAATGGGTTGTTGTAAATATTAGAGGTTAGATATAACAGAACACCCTTGGCACACAGTAAAATCTCAGAAAATGATAGTTACTATTGTACAGCCACCAAACCTTGAAGTAAAAGCCCTCTTGGTCCTAGCCTCTGCATCAGTCCATCCTGTCAAGATGATCAGATTTCCCTGGTTTTTCATTTTTATGACCTTGTATTTTGTTTTGTCAGTCTTGGCATAAGCCTTCAGTAACTTCCAGATTGATACCGTCTGAGGAAACTAAAGCTGGGTTCTGGCCAAAACTCAGCTGTTCCCTTTCAACCTTCACATCTGACCTCTAGCTGAATTCTCCTTGTTGCTAACTTCTTTCCCTCCACCCCCACTGTAGGCTCTGCTCTTATACCCCTCAGGTCCTCAGGAACTAAGGATTGCTGTGCAAACCTGAGGAACAAAATGCAGCTTGTGTGAGATGATGGTCCACGGGCCAAATCCAACCCACAGGCTGGAACGGTTTGGTTTGCACAGTGTACAATAACAAAAAATTGACCTAATACATAAAAACCAGGAGATCTCACACAAAACTATTCCAGGCTGTTTTTGAAAGAAATCAGGTGTGTCAGTATGGGGCCCTCATCCTTGCTCGGAAAACACAGACTGACTTGTCCTACCTCAGCTCCTTCCTTTGGTGCACTTCAGGGCTACCCGGAAGGGAGGTGAAGTGACCAGTCTGTGGAGGAATGGCAAAGACCATTGTTCACCACTTTCTTATGCGACCATGGTGCCATCCCTCCTCTCCCACTTCTTCCCCATTGTCGTTTATCCCCGCTAAGCCCCTGGCATGTTTTGTGATTTCATACCAGTCTAGACTTTATTTTCCACTTTGTTGAGTATTCGTTATGTTGTGGAAACTTTCCTACGAAAGTCTCCCACTCTACGCTTGTAAAGATAGTGGCATCTTATTCTCAACGTCTACCTTCTTTCCTTTGTAAAATATCGTGAGCGCCTTATTTCACTGTTCAGCTCACTGCACCCTCCTCTTTAGTGTCTGCCGTCGAAAACAGTGGTTTGCTCAGTTCTTAAAAGCCTGGTGGAACTAGACACCATGTCTGCCAGGGCCAGGATGGCTCTCTTGCTTCCAGATCTGGCTCACTTAGAACCACTTGACCCATGATGTCTGCTGTCGGATCACTTGTTTCTTCCATCAGCCACGGCCAAGTGCATTGCTCAATCTTTCCTTGCACTTAATATGTCTGGTTAAACCCTTCCATTTTCTCCAGGCTCTCTTTTGGTACCGGATCGTGCCCATTTTAATCTTGCAACAATCCTCTCTCTTTTCACAGACCTTCGATTTTTGAAGGGAGTGTTTTTGTTCTTGCGTGACCTGATTCTGCTCTTAACAACCCCATTCTGTTACATCCGTTCTTTGATTTCACTGTTTCGTCCCTGGTGTCTTCACCTTGGTTTTATCTGTCTGTGCTCTCTCTTAAATGCTTCTGTGGCAATATCTATTTTATTCTTGGAAGCCTTTGCCTATATTCCTTTGGAAAACTCTCTTTATGTCATTGAAAAAGAAGTTCCATTATTCTGTAATCTTTGAAGGGGAGAATGTCTTTGGCTCTTCACTCCTTTTCCTAATTCCCTATATTTTAAGAAATTAATTTCGGGGCCCCTGTGTGGCTCAGTCAGTTAAGCGGCAGACTTCGGCTCAGATCATGATCTCACAGTTTGTGGATTCGAGCCCCGCGTCAGGCTCTGTGCTGACAGCTCAGAGCCTGGAGCCTGCTTCGGATTTGACGTCTCCCTCTCTCTCTCTCTCTGGCCCTCCCCCGCTCACACTCTGTCTCTGTCTCTCTCTCTCAGAAATAAAGATTAAAAAAAAAATTTAAAAAGAAATTAATTTCAATCTCTGCCACCACATGAATAGAAAGAATAACTTGTGTCTTTTAAACAACCCCCTGAAAATCGGAACTCGAATGGCTTTTCCCCTATTGAGGGATTTGATTAGTCCCAAACCAGTCCTTTCACATAGATTTCTGTCTTCAACTTCAGCTCTATTTTAAAGTCAGAATTATATCCAGATCCTCTCTGTTTGGAGACCTCTAAGCTTCAGCTCCAGCCTGTGATCTCACGGGGTCATGGAGGATAGCTCTAGATTTGGGATTAAGAGATTTCCAGAGAAATTCCTCCATTTACACTATTGCACCCTGGGAATCTCTTAACTTCTCTGAGGCTCATGTTTGTCATCTGCAAAGTGGGGTAGTGACAGCTATCACCTTGTGATTTTTGTGAAGATTTCATGAAATCCTGTGTGCAAAAGCAGGTTCAAAATTCTATCTGTATTATGTATTTTTACTTGGAGCTCTGCTCACCCTAATTTCATGTGTTTGTCTTTCAGTCCTTCAACATTTCCTTTGGAAGTTCTCTGCTTTTTCTTTTGGCTTATTTTTCTTGGCTCAGGTTCTCTGTCACTTCACCCTTTATAATTAATTAATTAATTAATTAATCACTCAGAACATTTTTGGATGAAAATGTTGACATCCTGATAGTTGATGTCAGACTTATTGGAAACAGGGAGATTATTTGGGGGGTAAGGTGACTCCTTGAGGTTGTGTTTTCCAGGGGTCAAGACAACACGAGAAATACTAATTGCTGATGTGGAACTGAACAGAAATTAGGAGGCGGGGAAGAACAGAAAAATGAGGATGGGGGTGAGAGAGGGGAAGCCATCAGCAAGATGGTGGGAGGAATAGGGGCCTGCCAGGGCTACGATGAGCAGTGAACAAAATCCTGGGTTGAGGGGAATGGGTAGTGGAAGGACATACACATAAAATCTGGGATAGCTCATATTCTGCTGCAGGTTGTCTGGTTGCTGTGATGTAAACTCTGCTAAATCTTTGATATGTTTATTACCCTCTGGAGTAGGCTTTTGGGAAATCATGGAAAAGGGCCAAAATGAGATCAGGGTGGTGGGACTCAGGGACACCAAATTCGTTGGAAATCAGAGGTGATTCCTGGAGATTCACAGACATTGTGGAAGGGCTTTGAACATCCACTAGGGGTAGGCTGGGGTTTGAGCTCATCTGATGTATTTGAAGGGGGCGGTGACTCCAGCTGACATCCCGACATGCACTTGAAAACATAATACATACCCCAAAACCAGCCATACCCACCTTGGACTTGGGTTCCATCTAAAGAAAGCCTATCACCCATTAGTCCTCTGAGTAACCTCAGAACTAGCTATTTGTTAGGGTTTTCTATATTCTTTTCCTCAACAAGAACTAATTTACCCCAGTGGTTTTTTCCTGTACCTTTTGTTTTCTCCCACTAACTTTGTTTACCTGTTTCTTTTCTTTGACCTGAAGACCACCTTCATTTTCTACCTCCCTTTCTGAGGTTCTACTTCTCACTGCCTCCTCAAATTTCACAGCTGTCATTTCTGTGGGCACGACTGGCTCAGCTGTGTGTGTGTGTGTGTGTGTGTGTGTGTGTGTGTGTGTTTGCACTTGTTTCTGGCTCTTGTAGCTCACACAGCAATACCAGTCTTCTTTCATAGTGAAAGATTCTTGGATTGTTTATATAACACTCTCTTTTGCTCCACAATATTTGTAAAATTTTGTTTACAGGGAGAGAGGGAGAGAGAGAGAGAACACACGAGTGTTTATCTTTTGGAGATAGCATGCTGAAGTATTTATAGATGAAATTATGCTTGGGATTTGCTCTAAAATAATCCAGAAGGAGAGAGGAAGAAGGAGAAGTGGGGGTCTGGGTGCTATAGATTCAACAAGATTGGCCATATTGTTGAAGCTTTGTGATGAGTACCTGAGGGTTCAGTATGATATTCACACAACTCTTGTGTATGTTTGAAAATTTCCATAATAAAAACCTTAACTAAAGACTGTTTATTCAAGATCTGCATGTGGGTTAGTGATCTCCCTAGCCAACACATTTTTTCTTTACTGCATAAGACCTCCTCCTCAGCATGCCCCCCATTCTCACCAAACCATTTCTAAACTCGCTCTGCATGTTGATCTGTTGGCATGCCTGTTCCCCTTTGGTCTAAGGTTTTGTGGTAGGCAGGGGCCACTTTGTACTCATCTTTGTGTCCCAGTGCCTCAGACAGCGTGCTGAACTGAACTGAAATGAGCTAAAGAAGAGTGTTCGCCAGCAAATCCCCAGCCTTGTACCTCCTGACACAGTCCTCCACCATTGTCATGGTTTTTGCTGGGCCTGTGAACATATCACAGGGGCTTCCAGTGAGTGGAACCACAGCACATCCATGCAGAGCTTACTCCTCAGGAGGGGGAGGGAACAGCCACTTTGGCTTTCAACATGTACAGCCATATCGCCACAAAGCAATCTGATTGGACTGGCCCTTTTCCTATTACACATTCTCTGAGATAATTTCAATTCCTTTCAGATCTGAAGTTCACATCAAACTTCCCCCTTTCTATAATTCGGTGATTTGAGTGACTGCAATTGTGGGCCTAAATTACTGCTGGGGTCCTTACTGCATAACCTCCCTTTGAGCAGTGTCTCTTCTCTTGCAATACATCTTCCAATCTAGAAGGAGAGACTAGTACCCTTCTTCTCTTCTTCCTTCCTTTGGGTGGTTGGCCCTCCTATCACCTGCAGGAGAGGCAAGTCTAGTGGTCCTGCCATCTTATCTTCCCATTTCCCGTATCACCCTCCTCTGTTTACTCCTCGCTTCCATCTGACCCCAAATCTTCGGCTTTTCCTTTAATTCCTATTCGAGGCTCATTTTATAGCACTTCTTATAGTTCTTCTGCTACTATAGTTCTAGAAGCTTCCAGAACCGTCATCCTGGTACCACCTTGCTCTCACTTGAAATAGCTTATTACAAACCTCAGTGCCCATTTTGTCTTCTTCCCAGTGTGTGCCACTGGTAAAGTTAAACTGGGGATGGGGTGGGGGTCAGGTGTTATTACACCCATTTGACAAGGATCAGAAAGGTTAAGTGGCTTGTTTAAGGTTTAAGAACTAGTAAGGGTCAGAAGTAGAATCCTAGTCTCCTAATCTCCTAGTCTAGTGTTCCAGTGGTATCTACTATCCTCTTTACACTTTGCTACTGTCCCTCTGGGGATTCATGGCTGACCTTGAACTTCTGTACATTTATAAGAACAAGTGCGCCTCACAACACTTAAATATTTCAGCAAGGAGAATTTCTGACAATGGTCTCAGAGGACCAGGAACTGAGCTAAGCCAAAGTGAGGTGGTTAGGACTGTCTTATTGATTCATACTGGCATTGGCTGAAGTTTCAATATTGTCTCAGACAATTTTCTTGTTCCTGAAAAAGAGCCAAACAATGCTGGGGGTGGGGGGCGGTGTGGTGGGGGGGGTGAGATGCATCAGCATGACCACTGGGCTTCAGCCAAGTGCTTTTGGAGTTCCAGGAATCAGAGATAGGCATGGCACCTGGTCACTCCCCAAGGGTTATCAACCTATAATGTGATGGACTCGAGTACTGACCACTTTTTTGGGTCAAGACAAGTGTTGATTGTTGGATAGCATTATTATTAAAAAAATTTTTTTTAATGTTCATTTATTTTTAAGAGAGACAGAACATAAGTGGGGGAGGAACAGAGAGAGAGGGAGGCACAGAGTCTGAGCTGTCAGCACAGAGCCCAACGCAGGGCTCGAATTCATGTACGGTGAGATCATGACCTGAGCCAAAGTCCGATGCTTAACTGACTGAGCCACCCAGGTGCCCCAGATAATATTATTAATTAGAGGTGCAGAATAGAACTGTGACAGATAACCTTTGTGAAAAAAGAACCTGGTTGTCCCTACTATCACCTGAAGACAGCCTTGGCTATTCACACGTGAGTATATGGGGTGGGGGAGGGGGGGGAGAGAGAGAGAGCTGTGGAGGGTAGGAGAGCTAGAGCAGGGTTAGCTATGACAATACTTTCCCTCCTACTCCTACCTCCAATTAAAATCAACATCTATACCCCAACCACAATGCCCTGTAGCGTTGTGACCCCCTAGGTTCTACAGATGAACTTTGTGGGCAGCCCTGAGCAAATCTCCAATGGAAACTCTAATTCTACCTTCCACCCTTGATTGCTTTGCAGAGGAGAGTATGTTTGTAACAAATCTAAAATTTTCACTTTCCCTCACCAAGCCTTCAAAACAAACTAAGTTTTTATGCGGGGAACTGGAAATGACATTTTACCTCAAAGGAAGACTTGAGGATCTTAAGATAAACATATGGAGAAGACTCACTCCTCATGTTTGCATAGAGTATTGGCCTTTATACAGCCTTTGTACTCATTTGTCCTTTAGGAAGAACTCACTGTGGGTGGAACAGCTCAGGGTCAGCATCAAGGAGAGAAAGACTTATCCTGAGAGGTGGAGTGGAATAGTCAAGTATTCTGGATTCTCCACTCATTCAACAGAATTACATGTGTAAACTTCAGTGGGCTCCTGACCTGCATCAAAAGGAGGCCCAGGAAGGCACTGGATTTATAACTTTGGATGCTTTATTATCTAAAGTAAAAAGAGAAGACACAAAAGCTGTTTTATTTACCAAGCAAGTGCACTAGACCTATGGAAAGTTTTGGTCCTTTTGCTAAGCTGTCAGATGTTTGAGGCAGTTGGCCAGACGGCTGTGTTTTACGTCCCAGCTTAACATTTCCGAGGCTGCTGAATAATGTGGATCCTTTTCAGTGGAGTGACCTTCTCCAGAGCAGGTCTGGGTTTTTGATGTGCCATATACACTGCTGCTGGAAATTTATGGCTGAGCTAGAGGTGAGAAAGAAAGAAAAAATAAGCGTATTGGACCTTTTTTGGTCATGAAGTATGAGTAGCAGAGAACAATACGGTTTGGTCAGGGGAACCTCACAGTTTTTGATTACTTCTTTAGTATCTCTTTTCCTAAACCACCTCCAGCTCTGGGCTCATATGTGTATATGTTCACCTGGGTTTTCTCTCATTAGCTGGCTCCTGATTTTGAAAATTATAAATAATAGTATATACAAGATAACATATAGAAGATACATGTGCATTTATATGTATGTTTTGAAGTGACATCTGTACAGGTAGAAAGGGTTGATCACATCTCATTGTTCCTATAAGATTAGCAAGGATTCTGGCACTAGTATGTATATATGGATCACTATTTTCCAAGGAGGCTATGGGGACACTGGGGAAGGTCCTGTAGGGGAGGAACACCTCCATTGTCAAAAGAGCAGAAATAAGGAGCCTCTGAAAGAAGTTAGGAAGAGTTAGGGTCAGTTAGTACGTTGAAGCGTGTGAAATGGCTGTATTTGTAGGCAAAAATGGTCCAGTATTGGCTATTTCACATGGTCCAATCTCTACAGCCTGGTAAATGGAAAGCTGAAGAGTGATTACCAGCTTCAGGTAACAAAAGTTCTCATTAGTCATCCCACGGAAGACATCTATGAGGAAAAGGGCTTACGTGGCTTTCAGGGGACACAGACACTTTTGATAATAAGAGGAATTTCACATGGAACCAAGAGACCTTAGGGAATTTACACTAAGGACAGCTTAAGATGGAAAAGATGCCCAATGCAGTGAGCAATTCAGACATAGTTTTCTCAGGAAGAGAATTTTGACCCAGTGACCTTTTGGGTCCATTCCAGTTCTTGGTGTCTAAGCTGATGGATAAAATAGAAAAATACCTAATAAGGACACTTGCCTTAGCCAGCAAGGAAGGGATGCCTCAGCTCATGAGGAATTTAACTTATCACTGTAGAATTTAGATGCCCTTGCCCTGACACTCAAGTTAAATAAAGGGGGAGATAAACTGTGCATGACCCCAGGCATCACATTGTTTATAGTTTGTTTGGGCTCTTCTAAGCCAGGGAAAACATATGTGCCTTATATCTCCTCTCAAATATCCCTGAGCTCTGGGCACACAGAGTTCCCCTTCTTGTGAAACTTGACTCCAGAAAGTCCTTTCTTCTTAGTCTTAAAAAATTAAACAGGCTGGAAAAGTATACACTGATGTGTTAACAATGGTTATCTTTGAGGAATTATAGGGCAATTCCCAGTCATTTGCTTTACTTTGCCTATCAGTATTTTTCTAAAATTTTCCGTTTACAATGAGCAGACAGAAGTAATATAATAATTAAACCCAAGGATGGTCTCTGCTGGCATTCCAGCAGGAAGGAAGACACATAATTGAGATATTGGTCATAAATGTTGCTTTAGTCCAAAAAAAGAGCCAGTGACTTTTTTTTTTTTGTCAGATCAATTATCATTGGGCCACATGACAGGCATTTTATACTGTGGTCAGGGCAGAGTGTTTTGTTTTGTTTTTCTTTCAACATTAGAACCAAAAGGAAACTTAAGAGGCCACCAACGTTAGTAGTTTTCTTCCAGATAACTACTGGAAGTACTGGGTGTGTTTAATGTTGACTAAAACAGATCAACCACATTCAAGAGATTACAGGTAGGACAACAATTTGGCAAGGTACTTAAAGTCAAACATAAGGTGAAGGGGTGAGAAAGGAAACAAGTTAATTCTTACCTAACAGAAATGTGGGCAAGTAACCAAGGTGAGACAGGGCAAGATGGCAAGTCGAGACTGAGGAGATGAAGCCCCAGAGTTGACTGTTGCTCTGCAGGCATGAGAGTGACCCTTGTGGGGGTGGGACAGGAGGGGACTGGTGGCACTAACTTGTTACCTGATCATCTTCAGGCTTATCTCCATACTTTAGAGGTTGCATTTTTTTTTTCTCATCACTTAAAAAATTGTGGTAAACTACGCAGAACAAAATTTACTATTTCAGCCATTTTTTTTTTCTTAAATTTTTTTTTAACGTTATTTATTTTTGAGACAGAGAGAGACAGAGCGTGAACAGGGGAGGGTCAGAGAGGGGGAGACACAGAATCCGAAACAGGCTCCAGGCTCTGAGCCGTCAGCACAGAGCCCGACGCGGGGCTCGAACTCACGGACTGCGAGATCATGACCTGAACTGAAGTCGGCCGCTTAACCGACTGAGCCACCCAGGCGCCCCTATTTCAGCCATTTTTAAGTGTACACTTCAGTGGCATCAGATACATTTGCATGGTTGTGCAACCATCCCTACCATTCATCTTCAGAACTTCTTCATCACATCAAACTGAAGCTCTGTATCCTTTAGACAATAACTCCTCACTCCCTCCTCCCCACTGCCAGCCTCCAGCAACCACCATTCTACCTTCCGTCTCTGAATTCTGACTACCTCAGGTGTCGCAGAGAAGTGGACTCAGGCAGTATATTTGTCCTTTTGTGTCTGGCTTATTTCATTTAGCACAATGTCTTCAAGGGTTACTCCTGTTGTGATATGTGTCAGAATCCCTTTCCTTTTTAAGACTGAATAATATCCCACTGACTGTGTATGTACCACAATTTGTTTATCTTTTCATTTGGTTAGGCCCATAGGATAATAGACATTTGGGTTGCTTCCACCTTTTAACTATCATGAATAACGCTGCTATAAACACTGGTGTACAAACATCTATTCAAATCCCTGCTTTTAATTATTTGGGGTATATCCCACAAGTGGAATTGCTGGATCATGTGATAATTCTATGTTTAATTTTTTTGAGGAACTGCCATATTGTTTTTTTATGGTGGCTGTAACATTTAATGTTTCCACCAGTAATGCACAAGGGTTAGGGGTTACATTTTAACTAAGGCATTTAACGGAGATAGATCCTAAAAGTTCCACTCAATTGCTTTTTAGGAGGGGCTTGTTGCAGATCAGAATGAATGGGAGACTGTCCCTGGGGCCTGTTGGCCATCTGGGAACTGATCTGGGAAAGTTTAGGGGGAAAAAATTGACAGGATTGAGAAGGAAGTGGAAATGATTCTGGCAAAGACCATAGGCTTAGGGAAGTTGCCCATAATTATTAAATTACAGATGTACAGGTTTGGGGGAGTAGCAAGACTGTATAGCAACTCTTGAATATACAACAAGAGAATCAAGTTCTCTCCTACGCCCCACTCCCTCAATCAGGAACAGGAACTCCTTAATGTAGAAGGACTTGGGGGTTGTCAGTGGAGAGTCTATAAAGAGTCTTCCATCAGAACTGATCAGACTGTAAGTAAAATGGTCAAGTTCCAAACGCCCTAATTTTTTTCCTGTAAATTTTGTATCAAGGGCAATAGGAAGATTTTATTTTCAAACTGGAACTAGAAATAAGTAGGAACATCTTTCCAGAGTACAACCTACAACGAGCTGTCTTTCAGGCTGGCATCTGAACTTTGGGGAAGCTTTGGAATTTTCATCTTAGTTTTTTAAAAAAGATAGGGTTTCTAAAGAGAAAGGTGTTTCTTGCCAGATTTATTAGGATAAGAGAATCCAGGGTAGCCCCAGAAGAGAAAGAATTTAAGGCCAGTATATGTAAAAGGATTCTGCCTTGCTGGGACTCCATCATAGAAGGGACAACACACTGAACTTGAAAAGCAGATCAATAGAAACTACTCCATTGAGAATTTACCTTCATCTTGGGTAGTTGTGACCTCAGAACCTATAGTTTTAGTTTCAGAGAAAACACAAAAGAAGTATGATAAAAATCTTCATGACTGGAGCTAGGAGAGAAATTCTAGATGCAAGAAAATCAGCGGCACGTTTTGTTTTAGAGCCTGAAGTTAGGTAGTGTTAGCAGACTGGAGCCCTTCCATTCATCTTTCCAGGGTGTTAACTTCCAACTTGAATGTTGGCACTTTGATTTCCACACCCCGTTAAGCAAAATGCTTAAAACAAAACATTCAGCTCCAGTCAATGAAATTCAAGGATACTCCTACAGCGATGTTAATCTACAGAACAGGAGAAACCTTTTTAGATTTGCAGATGCCTTTGATAGTTTCCACTCCCCCAGGATCCCATTTCACATACATCTCACTAACTTTGGCAATGGTGACACATCTGGCAACTTGAAAAGTGGCTCCAACTTTAACTAGGTTTCAACATTCCATCCCCCTCCACACCATAACCCAACCTTGTTACTCATGCTTTAACTGGATACTTTCATGTCCAGAGAAGCTTCACAACTATTGCCAAATTTAACTTCCATAACTGTCTAAAGAATTATATTTGGCAGTATCATTCTCTCTCATTCCTTGCCTTAAAAAAAAAAAAAAAAGATTAAATAAGCAACCATAAATCTCAGAGGAGCTAC
Organism: Acinonyx jubatus; assembly: GCF_027475565.1. Taxonomy (NCBI): domain Eukaryota; kingdom Metazoa; phylum Chordata; class Mammalia; order Carnivora; family Felidae; genus Acinonyx; species Acinonyx jubatus. The sequence continues at coordinate 146,015,627 of NC_069381.1, read as the reverse complement.
ATGACTTCTAAAAGTTCAAACAGCCTTTAAGGAGTTGATGGAACTTGGTCTGAGACCAGTTCTCCCAGATTTTTAGTTTAGAGAGCTTTTGGGGTTACAAAACCCCTTTTCACAAATCAAAACCACACTCAGATACCACCTCACGCCAGTCAGAGTGGCTAAAATCAGGAGACTATAGATGCTGGAGAGGATGTGGAGAAACGGGAACCCTCTTGCACTGTTGGTGGGAATGCAAACTGGTGCAGCCACTCTGGAAAAGTGTGGAGGTTCCTCAAAAAACTAAAAATCGACCTACCCTATGACCCAGAAGTAGCACTGCTAGGAATTTACCCAAGGGATACAGGAGTGCTGATGCATAGGGGCACTTGTACCCCAATGTTTATAGCAGCACTCTCAACAATAGCTAAATTATGGAAAGAGCCTAAATGTCCATCAACTGATGAATGGATAAAGAAGCTGTGGTTTATATACACAATGGAGTACTACGTGGCAATGCGAAAGAATGAAATATGGCCTTTTGTAGCAACGTGGTTGGAACTGGAGAGTGTGATGCTAAGTGAAATAAGCCATACAGAGAAAGACAGATACCATATGTTTTCACTCTTATGTGGATCCTGAAAAACTTGACAGAAACCCATGGGGGAGGGGAAGGAAAAAAAAAAGAGGTTATAGTGGGAGAGAGCCAAAGCATAAGAGACTCTTGAAAACTGAGAACAAACTGAGGGTTGATGGGGGGGTGGGAGGGAGGGAAGTGTAGGTGATGGGCATTGAGGAGGGCATCTTTTGGGGTGATCACTGGGTGTTGTATGGAAACCAATTTGACAATAAATTTCATATATTAAAAAAATAAAAAAAACAAAAAAAACAAAAGAAAACAAAAAAAAGCAAAACCCCTTTTCTGCAGGAATATCATGTTGTACCAGGCAATATGAATTCTCTCATCATGTAGGGCTGGAAGAGGCAGGAAGGGTTGACTGGAGAGGTAGGGAGGGAAGGAAAAAAGTAGTGGGAGAGAGGTCTGTGTGCAGGGAGGAGTTGGAAATAGAGGAAGAGGAAAATTTTAGGCTGCTTGCCACTTACAATTCATACAATTCCAAGCTTTGGGGGATTGTTTTTCAATCTTCCAAATCTCAAACCCTAGGTTGATTTTAAAGTGGGTCATCCAGAGATAAATAACATATGGATAGAAATTTCTTACCATGTTTCAGTGGTTGATGAGATCCTATGAATAGGACTGCCCTCTTTCTGTCTTAGACTTTTAAATTCTTGCATTGGTATGAGAATTAAGATGGGTTCTTGAAACTAGACATACTTCTAGTCGAGTGCATGAATGAATGTTACTAAAATGCAGAAGATATGACCCTCATTTCTGCTAGTGTATTTCTTCTGGCTAATTGTGTATTGTTGGGTCTTCATGACAATACATATTATGAGGGGAATCATAATGCATGTGAAAATCCATCAGCAGATACCTGTACTTATATCACTACATCTTTTATATATCCTAATTTTTATATGAGGCTATAGGGTTTATGCATTTTTCATTAAAAAATTAAGGTATAACTTATCTACAGTAAAATATACCCTTTTAGTGTACAGTTCCATGACTTTCCATAAGTATGTATAGTCTGTGACCAAAATCAAGAGACAGAACCCTCAACCCCCCAAATTCCCTCCTGTCCCTTTGTGGTCAACTGCTCCTCTCATCCCCAGCTCCTGACAACCACTGATCTCAGCAGATCTAGTTTTCTAAAAGGCATTGGTCTTTCCACTCCAAGTTGACCTTTCTTATAAAATTTTATTATGCTTCAGGCTGAACTATGGATTCAGGGAGGATTTTTCTTCGTGGTAAGAAAACACATGGGTCCCTCTAACTACCATATTCAAGATAGTCATACACAGGGATCTTGGGACTTGATTTTGTTGCTGGCCTCTTATCCTTTGCCTGGGATTCTGAGTGATATCCTGTAGGATAGCTGCTTAGGGATAGAAGCTAACACTTATGAGGGCTAATTGCATCTGGCTCTGCTGTACTTTGCATATAACTTCATTTTCTTCTCACAGGATCTCAAGGAAGCTCATACTATGAACCATATTCCCATTTACAGATGGGGAAACTGAGGCACAGAAAAGGGAAGAAATCTCCCAAGGACACATAGCTAGTGAGTGACAGAGGCAGCAGGAGACCCATTTGATGTCTTGTGTCAGACCTGTTCTACCCAGTAACCTGTGCAGTCTTAGCCACAGTCCTATGACAGTAAACATTGAACTAAGTATTAAAGGTGTTTTTTTTTAAATAGGTATAGTTGCTGTTAAAACAGCACATCAGCTCAATGTTTTCTTATGATTTACGAATACAACTTGTTATTACTCCTGTTGATTTTTCTTTTGTTTTCTTTTTTGTTTACCTTTTATTTATTTATTTTGAGAGAGACAGAAACCTTGCAAGTGGGGGAGGGGCAGAGAGGGAGGGAGAGAGAGAATCCCAAGCAAGCTCTGCCCTGTCAGTGCAGAGCCTGATGTCAGGTTCAAACCCACGAAACCATGAGATCATGACCTGAGCCGAAACCAAGAGTCAGATGCTTAACCGACTGAGCCACCCAGGCGCCCCTTGATTTTTCTTTTAATCTGTGAAATAAGGAAGTAATATTTTTAACGGAAAGGAAAAGAACTCTTGTATGTAATAGACATAAGCATATATGTCTATAAAAAGCAATATAGACTCTGGCACTGTTACCTAATATAGTATAGCATCATCAACCTAGCATAGCATAATCAACCTCTATTGACCACTCTCTTTAAACATATTATTTGGGGTTAACATATATTCTAGGGGAATGTGTCCATTCCATCCAGTTCCACTTACAAGTGTGGACATGCTCTGGCCTCTCAGGAAGAGGCAGATAGTGGGCAGGTGCAGGAGAATGTGAGACGCAGAAGTAGGCAGGTTGTGTTGCCCTGGCAGGGCACCATCCATCCCTGCCCTTCTTCTAAAGCTAGGAAGGCAAAGAGTTGCTTATGACCTCACCTCAAGTCAATTTGTAGGAGAACCAAGCCCCCCACCTTAGAGGCTTTGTAGCTGTAGCCTATAATCAAGATCGTGCCTTGTCCTGGGGCACCAGGTTGGCTCAGTTGGTACAGCCTGTGACTCTTGATCGTGAGTTTGAGCTGCATGTTGGGCGTAAAGATTACAAAAGAAAAAAAAAAAAGATCTTGCCATGTACCATCTGCCTTATTACACCCCATGGACTTCATACACACACCTTTTTATTTCGCTGTCATAAAACCAGTGCTACTAACCAGAACAGAGTGCAAACAGATTACTAGGTGCCAGGCACTGTTCTAAGAACTTCATATGTAGAAACTCCTCTGTTTCACACAACAGCCCTGTGAAGTATATACTCTTCCTTGCCTCCATTTTACAAATGACTTCTCTAAGGCACAGGGTAAGTAATTTGGTCAAGGTCAAATCGACCTTGGGAGTGGAGAAGTCACTGCCAAATGGGGGCCCTAGAGGCCTAGCTGCTCAGTTTATGCTCCAGTCTTTTCCAGATCCCTGATTTTGACGGCAATAGTCTTCCTTCTATAAATTATGCAATCCTGTCCCTTCAATTAATGTGAAAGCAGCAGAAAGAGTGGTTATTCACAGACTTAAATGCAAGTATCTGCCCTCTGGAAGTAGAATAAGGACCCTCACTTCATTCACCCACAAAATGTAAAAACAAACTAGTAAATCCAAACCAAACCCCTGTCGATCTGGTAAGAGTTTTCTGAGTTTCTGGAGGTACTTAGAAGAAATACAAAACATAGAAACAAAAATGGCAATGGCCAACCACCTTCATAAAAAAATTTTACTGGATAAACCCAGTGCCTAATCTTCCTCCAGCCCTTAGCCATGCAACCCTCCACCACCCACCTTCACTTGAAATCAAGTATTTCCTTTCGGAGGAGAGAAAGATCAAAAACTTCTGAATTTCTATTATATAAGCTGCTTTTTTACAAAAACATGGCAGAGTAAAACTGTGCCAATTTGGTATCATGATGCTTGCCTCATTTTCTATCTTATCTTTGAAAAGGTTTATTAAATAGACATTAGGAATTTGGGAGAAACAACTTTTCTCACCAAAACCTCTTCGTGTTCCTTGGACCGAGAGTAGATTCTCTCATAGGACATCAGATCTCTGAGCTGGGTAGAGGCTCAGTGGTCAGTGCTCGTTCACCCATGCAGACCGGTGTGTTGGATAAATACTGACTGGGCGCATCCTGTGAGGGGTCTCACCCGTGGCTCACCTTCTCCAGTGTGTCGTTCAGGGTATCCATTGCCTGCAGTTTGGCAATATTTGCAATGGCACTGTAAAGATGAGACAAAATTTCATATAGGATGGGAAAACTTTCTTACTAAGGAGGCTAAATGATTTATACAAGGGGCTATCTACTTGGCCTGTAAGTCTTTACACTTGCTTGGTAATATCTAGAAGGCAAAAAATTCTGCTTCTGTGTGCCCATGTGCTACAAAAATCTTTGTAGGTCAAATTATTCTTACTAGTGTATTTAATTTTTTTAAATGTTTATTTATTTTTGAGAGCGGGGGCAGAGAGAGAGGGAGATCCAGAATCCGAAGCAGGCTCCAGGCTCTGAGCTGTCAGCACAGAGCCTGACACAGGGCTCGAACTCACGGACCGTGAGATCATGGCCTGAGCTGAAGTCGGCTGCTTAACCGACTGAACCACCCAGGTGCCCTTTTACTAGTGTATTTTTGTTTTATCTTTCCATTGAAATATATAGCCTGGTGAATATTCACAACTAGTTAAACCAGCTGCCCCTGAGGATAACTGTTTCCCTGACTTGTAGCCCTGTAGATTAGTTCTGAGTGTTTCTGTACTTTATACAATGAATCACACAGCAAATACTCCTTTGTGTCCGGCTTCTTTTTCTCAGGCCAATTTATTTTGTAGGAGAGCATCAGTTAGGGCTCAGCCTGCAGTACAATTTCTTGATGGAAACTGTACTTGGCATTTTTTTTTTCTGGATGTTTTGTGTTGGTTAGAAGTTATTAGGAAATGGACATAGATTGATGATGCTCAGAAATTTATTTTCTATGATACATTTTGCAAAAGCCATTCTCCAAGACGTAGGGAGGGATGTCTGTCCATGAAAATGAGGCCCTCGTATCTCATGCATACACTCACAAAGCGATGACAACAGCAGAGGTGAATTTAGGGTGGAGCTAATGAAGCTTCAGCTTCAGGCCTCCCCCTGAACAGGCTCCTTCTCCCTCAGGAGGGTTCCTAGCCATTCGTAGCTATAATGTTTTACTATTTTTCTTTAAAATGGCTCCCAAATCCTACACATATCAGGCCTCACATACCTATATCTGTTGCTGGTGAATAGGGCAAGAGAGAGTGAGCTACTTCTTACAGTTTATGTTTTGAAGTGGTCCCATTCTCATCTTTTAATGACTCTTAGGCAACAATTGAGTTTTTTAAGAGGGTTCCAATCTCCACTTTATTACTCTCTAGTCAACTCTTCCCACATCATTCAGCTGACGACACAATTAAGTCCCCATTTTCTGAAGTGTAGAGAAATAAATGACTTGTCCATTGGCTGCCAACTGGATGATATATCTAAGCAAACACTTTTATTTTATTTTATTTTTTGTGAGAGAGATAGAGACAGTGTGAGCAGGGGAGGGGCAGAGGGAAAGGGAGAGGGAGAATCTCAAGTAGGTCCCATGCCCAGTGTGGAGCCTGACATGGGGCTCGATCTCACAACAGTAAGATCACAACCTGAGCTGAAATCCGAATTGGTTGCTCAACCACCTGAGCCACCCAGGTGCCCCTAAGCCATGACTTTTTAGTTTTTCCTGAGCCCCTGGCCCAGGCATGTTAACCAGGTCACAATAAACAGGGCTTATGCGTGAATCAGGTTTTAGTTACAGAATAAAGCCAGCTTTCAATTTCAAGTGATTTCTCTATTCTAAGAACTGTCCTAGATGTTGGGTCCGGAGATGAATAAAATGTGACCCCCACTGTTGAGGATTTATAGCATTGGCTTTCATTATGTGATAGTTATTTTCTGATAGCAGAAGAAACAAAAACGTACTGGTAATGGGGCAAATGAGCCTTTCATTTTAAAGTGGCACAAATCCTCAAAAAAATTCTTTCCCAGAAATTGGGAAGAAAACTTCAAAAGTGATTTAAAGATGGGCACCTGGGAGGCTCAGTAGGTCAAGCATTCAACTCTTGATTTTGGCTCAGGTCACGATCTCACGGTTGTGATACTGAGCCCCAAGTCAGGCTCTGCGCTGGGTGTGGGGCCTGCCTGAGAGTCTCTCTCTTCCTCTGCCCCTCCCCCACTCATTCTCTCTTAAAAAAAGAGAGTGAATTAAAGATAATTTTACATGAAACAGCCACAGAAATTACACAGTCTATTTCCCTCTGCATTCTCTTTCTGGGACTACTACCATTATAATTCTTTAGGATACATCTTGAATGCCCTCCAATTGATTTCTTTTTGAATCACTTATTGAGTCATCTATGGAAACCATCTTGAAATTGTCCCTGAAGTGCCCTCATTACCTACTTGGAGGAGCCAGTTTTGCAGGTCTCTTTCTTTTGGAACACATTTTCTTTAACCACAGTACACAGTGGTTAGGCCATTTGCGCGCCTGACCAGCCCACAGCTCTCTGCTTAGCTCTGGGAATTGTGCCTTCTGTCAAGGTTACAGGGGAATGAGCAGGGAGAAACTAACCTCAGTATCTATATGCCTTCTGGCCATGCCAAATATAGTGGCCATTATTTTCTAAATAATTGAGTGATGGATTTAAAACAAAACCAAAAAAAAAAAAAAAGAAAGAAAAAAGAAAAAAGAAACCCACCCCATTTATTTTTAATTCAGAAGATTTGCTACAGCAGAAAGCATATTATGAAACTAGGGCCAGCCTAGGGACACTATTTTAAAGGCTAATGTGAAAATAGGCTAAAGGAACATGAGTCAGGTTTAGATGAAGTCAGGATTGTGCTTTTTAAGTATAAGGACAAGGCAGCTGGGCTGGCTGTAGAGAGAAGGAGGAGGGTGAGGGGGTCCAGAATCTTCTAGAAGGTAGTCACCTTTCACCTGAATGTGCCTTTCATCTTTATCCCCCAACACCACCCCTCCTGGGCTGGCTGCCTTTAACCCTGTTCACCAAAGGTCTAGGAAGGGTTGATTTGTCCTAAAATGCAGGGAGGCCTCTGACTTCTGGAAGCAGAGTCACTCAAAACTCCTTGAGGTGATGAAAGAGAAGAAATCAGGCAATCCCTACCTTGTTTTCTCTAATCCTGTTTTTTTGGTGTGTCTGTCCAAGACGCCAATTTCTTGTTTTTTGGAAATTCGCATTCCTCCGGCTTTTACTATACAAAATAAGCATCAACACAGAGGTGTGGTTAGAATAGAAAGAGTAGTCTTGCTTTGTTATTCAAGGTATGAATTTAGACTTGAAAAAAAATTTTAGAACTTACTTTCTGAAGATCTAAGCTTTTATCTAAAATAACACAATAAAACGTTACCCTGAATTGAAGAAAAAATATTGTGTCATGCAAACAAGGTGGGGAAGGGGAGAAGGGCTGAGGTCTGCTTTTTGATGTGCGTAGAGCAGGAACTGAGGCTAAAAAAAACAAGAGAGGTTTACACTTTTGGTTTGGGGAGGAGAATAACAACATACTCCCTTAGGTGTTTCACTGAAAAACATTTTTTCTTGTTATCAAACCAATTACATTCTTTATGATAGCAACAGACAATTACAATGTGACCCTCTTGTTTTCCCACAAGATTAAAGTTTGTGCAAGGCTTGCATTTTTTTTTTTTCCCAACTAGAGCGTTCAAAAGCCAGATTCTGAGAGATGAGCCAAAAGTCAGGGCATGCAGTGGTAACAGGCATTTAATTCAAGAGAAATGCCTCTGATCCCACTGGATACCCACCTTCCATCCAGGACCCCAAACCTCTGATGTTGGCCAAGCTCAGAGGTTCTAATGAGTAATTAAACTACATTAATAATCCTGCCATTCAGGAGATCAATTAGTGTTAATTAGGCTACAGATGACCTAACAGCAATTCAAATGTTTAACAATGTCAGATGAAATCAACTTTTGAAAAGGAACAACCCATTTCAGATTGCAAGTCAAAGCAAATACTTCTTTCTGTTCCCAGGAAATGTGCACATCTCAAATCTGACAAACTCAAATGAGAAAAAGCTAAATGGACATTGATTTGTTTGAACTTGTTAATTCTCTTTATGGAAACGCCAAATTGGCAATTTCTAAAACTAGTTCCAATAAAGTGAAAAATAAGGGAAATCCATTCTATTTCTCAATGCACTTGTGAATTTGACTTTACCCTTGTTCTTTAAAAATTATTACATATTTTGCTGATTTTGTAAAACACCCATAAGGCACACAATTCAAAAAGCACGAAGAGGTCTGCAGTCTCCCTCCTACCATTATTTCCAGCTCCCAGTTCATCTCCCTAGGTACTGCTAATGTTACATGTTTCCAATGTGTTTATGCAGATATTTTATATATCACGATTTTTAATGTTTTTAATTTTTAATTATTTTCTTTTAATGTTTATTTATTTTGTGTGTGTGTGAGAGAGAGAGGGAGAGAGAGCAGGGAAGGGGCAGAGAGAGAGAGAGAGACAAAATCCCAATAGGCCCCATGCTGCCAGCACAGAGCCTGACCTAGGGCTAGACCTACAAACCTTGAGATCACAACCTGAGCTGAATCTGAGAGTCAGACACTCAACCAGCTGAGCCACCTAGGTGCCCCATTGTATTACTAATTTAAAAAAAAATTTTAATTAAAAGTTTTTTTTTAATGTTTATTTATTTTTGAAGGAGAGAGAGACACAGATTGTGAGCCAGGGAGGGGCAGAGAGAGACAGAGACAAAGAATCGGAAGCAGGCTCGAGGCTCCGAGCTGTCATCACAGAGCCAGATGCAAGGCTCGAAGCACAAGATCATGACCCGAGATGAAGTTGGACACTTAACCGACTGAGCCACTCAGGCACCCCATCATATTACTATTTTTTTTTTTTAAATATGAAATTTATTGTCAAATTGGTTTCCATACAACACCCAGTGCTCATCCCAACAGGTGCCCTCCTCAATACCCATCACCCACCCTCCCCTCCCTCCCACCCCCTATCAACCCTCAGTTTGTTCTCAGTTTTTAAGAGTCTCTTATGTTTTGGTTCCCTCCTTGTCTAACCTTTTTTTTTTTTTTTTCTCCTTCCCCTCCCCCATGGTCTTCTGTTAAGTTTCTCAGGATCCACATAAGAGTGAAAACATATGGTATCATCTTTCTCTGTATGGCTTATTTCACTTAGCATCACACTCTCTAGTTCCATCCACGTTGCTACAAAAGGCCATATTTCATTCTTTTGCATTGCCACGTAGTATTCCATTGTGTACATAAACCACAATTTCTTTACCCATTCATCATATTACTATTTTTTAAATGGCAACATAAGATACACATTGTTCTGCATCTTGTTAGTTTATATTTTTCATTCAATGATAAATTTTGGAGAAAATTCCCTATCTATGTAGATGTGTTGTTCTTTTTAACATCTACTTTAAAATTTCATTATATGAACATTCTGTATTTACTTAGCCAACTCCCAAATGTTGGACATTTTGGATGTTTCTAATTCATTGATGTCACAAATCATGCTGCAACAAATATTGCTTTATATGCATAATTTTGCGCAAGTGCAAGTATACCCGTGGGATAAATTCCTACAAGTGATCTTGTTCTATGTGCATTTGGAATTTTGTTACATCTTGCCAAATTGCCCTTCCAGAGGTTGTACCTGTTTACAATCTCAGGAGCTCTGATGACAATGCTCCTTTCCCCTACCTCCGGCAACAATGGGAGCTGGAAATGTTTGGTTTTGTCAATGAAGAAGTCAAAGAAAAAGATATCTTATTTTAATTTGCATTTCTTCTATTTTATTAAAGGTTGAGCTTGCTTCTGCGTGTTACAAGCCATTTGTATTTCCTTTTCATGAACTGCTCAAATTTTTGTCCATTTTTTTCTATTTGACTTCTACTCTGTTCTATTAATCTCTTTACTGCAGTTCCAACTCTAGTTTAATGATGGTAGCAATATATATTTATTTATTAAAGAATAGTTGACACACAGTGATGGTAGCATTACATTTTAATGTCTGATAGAGTTAATACTTTTTTGCTGTTTCCTCTGCAGAATTTTACTAGCTATTCTGATTTAGTTTTCCATATGAACTTTATTAAAAAAATTTTTTTAACGTTTATTCATTTTTGAGAGAGACAGAGACAGAGCAGAGTGGCGATGGGCAGAGAGAGAAGGAGACACAGGATCCAAAGCAGGCTCCAGGCTCTGCGCTATCAGCGCAGAGCCCAATGTAGGGCCCAAACCCACGTACTGTGAGATCATGACCTGAGCCAAGTTCAGATGCTCAACCGACTGAGCCACCCAGGTGCCCCTCCATATGAACCTTAAAATCAGTTTGTCAATTCTTTCCTTAACCGTCCTGCTGGTATTTTTTTTTTAATGGTCTCACTTTAAATTTATAGATTTTTTTAAAGGGAAATTTCGTATCTTTATATTCCTAGTGGCTCTCTATTTAGGAACATGGTATGCTTTTCCATTGTTTATATATTCTTTTGGGTCGCTCAGGAACTGGTTCACATAAGGGGCGCCTGGGTGGCTCAGTCGGTTGAGCATCTGACTTTGGCTCAGGTCATGATCTCACAGTCTGTGGGTTTGAGCCCTGCATCGGGCTCTGTGCTGACAGCTCAGAGCCTGGAGCCTGCTTCTGTTTCTGTGTCTCCCTCTCTCTCTGACCCTCCCCTGCTCATGCTCTCTCTCTGTCGCAAAAATAAATAAAAACATTAAAAAAAAAAAAGGAACTGGTTCGCATAAATTTCACACATTTATTGTTAAGTTTAACCCCTAAGCATTTTATCTTTCTTGTTGCTGTTGCTATTGTAAATGGGGTTGATTCTTCAGTGATAACTCTGACAGATTGTTGTTCTTATATCATTGATTTTATACCTAGATCTTATTGAATTCTTATTATTTATAATAGGTTTTTTTTTTTTGGTGTATTCCCTTAGGTTTTTCGGGTAAAAAAATTATATAACTTGCAAAGAATTATAATATTACTTCCTGTCAAACAATGTTAGTCATGGTAGTTGACATCTTTGTTATCCTAATTTTTAAGAGATTGCTTTTCATGTTTTTCCACTTAGGTGGACACACACACACGCACACATACACACAGATATATATGTATATATATTTATATATTTTTTCATATTAAGGAAATACTCTTACTATTTCATTGGGCTTAAAAATTACAAATATGTTTTTAGCATTCATGGATATGACCCATGGTTTTTGTCCTTAATGTGGTTAATTATATTAACAGATATTAATATATAAAGATATATTAATGGATATCTTACTATCAAACCATTCTTGCATTCATGGAATAAACTCCACTTGGTCATTTTGAATCACCAAGTTGTTTTTTCATTGATTATAAAAGCCTCTTGTTAGAATTTTGTAATATTAGATGCAGTCTAGAAAAAAATGCTATTTTTACACATGATCTGCTTTAAATTTACACACACACACACACACACACAGACAAACATTACGTGAGAAAAAGGCATAGAGAGTAATCAGCAACAGAAATCAAATGATGTGAAAATATCTTCTGAACAGCCAGGGAATGTAAATGTGAAATAAATGAAGGGATGGCTTTTCTGGGAAGACTAAGGAGGCGTGCACCTCTGTGTGAGGGGTGATGGCATACACAGCACTGTTGTCTCTCCTACTGAGAGGAGTCAAACAGGAGGTCTAGAGTTTGGGCCTTCAGTACCTCTCCCATTGTATTTTTTATTCTCCTTGTGACAAGTGAGGTATCTTTTAAAAAAAAAATTTTTAACATTCATTTATTTTTGAGAGACAGAGAGACAGAGCATGAGCAGGAGAGGGGCAGAGAGAGAGGGAGACACAGAATCCAAAGCAGGTTCCAGGCTCTGAGCTGTCAGCACAGAGCCCGATGTGGGGCTCGAACCTATGAGCTGTGAGATCATGACCTGAGCCGAAGTCGGACACTTAACTGACTGAGCCACCCAGGTGCCCCAGTGACAAGTGCTTTTGAAATATGGAGGGCTGTAATTATTTTCTTATTAATATTCTTTGTGTTTTCCCTGATGCTATTGTTTCTACATATTTTTTTCCACCAGGCTGACTATTATCACCAACTATAGAAGCAACTTGTTAACAGTTAAAATAAGCAATAGTTAAGAATGAGAAGCCATTTGGAATATTGAGTTCTGTGCCACTCATCTGCAAGGAGCTGGACAATCTAGGGAAGTCTAGACCAGAGGGGGAACTGGGGAGTCTGGAAAGATCACTTCTGAAGAAGATAGACTCAAGGGAACTTAGGTGCCATCTTCAAAGATCTGAGGGACTATCATGTGGAAGAGGAATGGCTTCTTGGTAAGGAAATTTTATGTAGGATCAGATAGCTCTAGAACCTTGAGCTCTGGAACCTTGAGCAAGATACTTAAACCTCTCTAAGACTCAGTTTCTACATCCTTCAATAATGCCATTTGTTCAGGTTGCTCTAGAGAATAGAGATGATACAAGCACCTGGTTCATGGTGGGCACTTGACAATTGTTATTACTCATATTTATTTCATGTTGTTCCAGAGGAGAGAATGAAGACCAAAGGATGAACATTCCTGAAAGGCAGAGCCTGGCTACTAGCCTGGCTAGTTTGTGTCATTCAAGTGAAGTAGGTTGCCTAGGACAAGAGTAAGTCCCTTGGCTCTCAATGTGTTAAAGAAAAAAAGTCCACTTGCCATGAACATCTTAGGAGGATTTTGGAGAATTTGCTGGAAGTTGAACTAGATGATCTTTATTATAAAGTCTTAACTCCAAAATAAATAAATTACTTTCCTCCCTTTGAAAGAATATAAGGCACTTAACAGAATGTCAAAAGAAATTTAAGAATGCATTCTTAAGAATGTCCTTAAGAACAATAAAACAAAGATATTTGAAGGGAAATTAAAAATCCTCCCAGAAGATTCTTACTTTCATCCAGGAATCTTTGAATTCTCTCTGTGATGGCTGTATGCTCTCAGTCATTTAGGAAGCATAAGTAAACCACAGACACCTTGGATTTCCAGAGCACAGTTCTTGTACCAAAGTTGTTCTGGTGGGCAGGTAATTTACTTGGTCAGCCATGTACAGTAGAAAGACATGGAAGTTAATATCCCCATACTGTAGATGGATACACTAAGATATCGATTAAGGCTCTCACTACTTGGGGTGACTGAACCAGATGGAACCAGTTTGTGGGAGGGTCATCTTCAAAGTTCTGCTGGGAATACTGATCACACTGGTCTCCCAGCCTGTTGATAAACCATTGCAAATAAGTATTTACAATCCAACACAATTAGGTACTTGCCCATTTTCAATATACCAGATAGGTCTGCTCATGAGAATGCTTCAAAGTTCCACTGTATCTAAATTAGTTTACTTAAAGATGTAATAATTTACACAATTCCATGTTTGAGACTATATTGCCTTTTGAATTTCTGTAGAAGGACCAACTGCAATTGGGAAAGGTAAATATGAACTGATTAAACATTTTAACAGGTTTTTCAGTACAAATATATAAGACTTTAGGTCCTTTCAATAAGCAAAATGAACTAGAGATTTAAAAAATGTAAAAGAGGGGCGCCTGGGTGGCGCAGTCGGTTAAGCGTCCGACTTCAGCCAGGTCACGATCTCGCGGTCCGTGAGTTTGAGCCCCGCGTCAGGCTCTGGGCTGATGGCTCAGAGCCTGGAGCCTGTTTCCGATTCTGTGTCTCCCTCTCTCTCTGCCCCTCCCCCGTTCATGCTCTGTCTCTCTCTGTCCCAAAAATAAATAAACGTTGAAAAAAAAAATGTAAAAGAGAAAGATGCCCTTTTGGATAGTTTCATCAGAAAAATGTAAATTTATGTGGGGAAAATGAACCTTTGCTCTCCTATCTCTGAGTAGTATTAATACTATATAATAACTTTTCAGTTAAGATTTTCCAGACAACAGGTTTTGGTAGAGGGTAGTCAAGGTAAACAAAGATACATCCTCCAGCAAAATAAACTTTTTTCCTTCACTAATCAGTGGAAAATGAATGGGGGAAAGCTGAATAACACAAAGGTTTGTGCATATTCTGCCTGTGACTTAGCACTTATATTTGAAGATTTTAACTAAAGATTAGATGTTCGCAAAACATTCACTTTGCATTTATAGTCAATGTTTCAGGCCATGTTTTTCAAGATTTTTTAAATGTTTATTCATTTTTCAGAGACAGACAGAGCATGAGGGCAGAGAGGCAGAGAGAGAGGGAGACACAGAATTCAAAGCAGGCTCCAGTCTCTGAGCTGTCAGCACAGAGCCTGACACAGGGCTTGAACTCACAGACCACAAGACCATGACCTGAGCTGAAGTCAGACGCTTCATCGGCTGAGCCACCCAAGGGCCCCATGTTTCAGCCCATTTTAAGATGCCAATCAAGACCCAAAAGGAGAGTCAGGAGAAGGTGGTGAAGTAATGAGAGAGGGCTTTAGAGCAGGAGAGCTTTGCCATGGGGCCCACTTTCTTTTCAAAGCTCAGCCCCACTCCCCATTAGCTGTGGCTTTGGACCAGTCCCTCAACCTTGCTGACTTTCAGTCTGCTCCTCTGTGAAACAAGGATGAGGGTGCATCGTTGGTCTGCAGGGCTGTGGGCATGTCTAGGAGACCAGCTGGTCCTATGGTCATCCCAACCCCTGGCCCCGTAATGTGTGGGGTAGCAGGTATCACACAGCGTCTCCTCGAGCCTCACAGACTAACCCCCATACGGTGACTTGAGCAGACTGGAGTTGAGAATTAAGCCTTCGGTATTTGTTTTATTTTAAATGATACCCGTCCTTATGTAGCCATGGCGTCCCCCTCATTTTCTGCATGAGAGTCACACTTGAGCATGTCCCCAAACCTCCTTCTCTCTTTAATGAGCCAGAAAACTGATTCTCTCTGGGGGTTCCATGGTGACCCCTCTGATGGCTCTGATTCATTTGACTTAAACCAAATTACAAAGTGAAAGAGATGCAGAAAAATGCAGGAATTCTTGTTCTTTCGAGTTACTTGGCTTCCTCATCTTACTTTCCACTCACACATTTTTGGCTCTTCGTGTAATGGGGTTCTTCTAAAATTGAGAGCGAGGCAAATCAGAAGAGCAGAAAAGTCAAAGCTATGCTGACGAGCGGCTAGGCCACGTCATGTTTAATGTAGACTTGTTTCACAGCACCAATATATAACCAGGGCCGACAGAGTTGCAAAATATTGTATTCATATACGTGAAAGAAAAGCAGCTAAGACTGCACATGTAGGCGGGAAAGAGTTACAGCTGGCTAACTTCGCAGACGTTTCATTTTTTTTTTTTTAAATACTATCTCAACTTTTTAAAAAAGTTTATCTATTTTGAGAGTGAGCGAGCAAGAGAGTGTGAGGGTGTATGCAGGGGAGGGGCAAAGAGAGAGGGAGAGAGAGAAGCCCAAGCAGGCCCCATGCTCAGAGCAGAGCCAGATGTGAGGCTTGATTCCACATCATGGATCACGACCTGAGCCGAAACCAAGAGTCAGGCGCTTAACTGACTGAGCCACCCAGGCACCCCTATTAGCCCCTGCTTTAAAGATGAGGAAACTGAGGTCAGAGATGTGGAACGGAGTTTAAGCCTAGGGACTGCCTGATTCCAAAGGCCATGTCAGCCCCTCCCCACCAAATCACATCTGATTCCTGCTCTCAGGGATCTCTATATTGTTTATAAAAGTCAGGTGCTGTTTTTTTTTTTTTTTTCAACGTTTATTTATTTTTGGGACAGAGAGAGACAGAGCATGAACGGGGGAGGGGCAGAGAGAGAGGGAGACACAGAATCGGAAACAGGCTCCAGGCTCTGAGCCATCAGCCCAGAGCCTGACGCGGGGCTCGAACTCACGGACCGCGAGATCGTGACCTGGCTGAAGTCGGATGCTTAACTGACTGCACCACCCAGGCGCCCCAGTCAGGTGCTGTTTTAGTGGAGTCTTGGCAATGAATTATTTTTGTGCCATGAATACAATTTTGCGCCATAGCAAACTGATTCAGGCTTCAAATATGTAGCAAGAGGAGCTGAAGGATGAGGTTTCTTTGTTCCCTCGCTCTCAGCGGGGAGGCCAATGTCTGCCTTCATCTCCATTCCAATTATCCCAAACCTCTTATCTGTAGTGTCACAGTTCATAATAATTAATTGTCATGCCAGAGGCATTGTGACATACTTGATGGAGTCATGGTGTGCTATGTACACAGAGTAATTAGCAATCATTAGTGGAGGGACAGAAAGTTCCTGGTGGTTTCATTCAAACTTTCATTTGGTTAAGTTTATCTCTGTGTTCTTTGTGCATAAATGTAATTTAGCAAATCAGGTTTTAGCTTATCCGTTTTATGAAGGATTGGGGTGGAAGTGGCGGGAAGAGAATGTGTTCTTTTTTCTTTTGTCTTTCTGTAATGAGCTTCTCCTCTAATAATGTGCATGTATAGTTCCTGACCATTAGTTAGCATCATTAACTTTAAATACAGATAATGTTAAATACTGCTAAATTCAATTACAAACATAAAATGTCAGGAGTCTGCTACAGGAAGCCAGGGCACCGTGTCCAAAACTTGAAGCTCAGATTTAGTAGTAAAATTTGGACTCTTTTCAGGTGGGCCACCCACCAGAAAGCCATTGAATTCTGTGTCAGTTTTTGAAGCTTTCTGAAGGTTACACCTGCCAGCATCCTCTGCAGCAAAGATGGCTGAAATAACCTTGGCTTAGAGGTGCCAAAGAATTACACCAATAAATAAATAAATTTTGTAAATGGAGAAAAGCAAGAACAAAGTGGTCAAGATTTTGAGATCTTTCTTAAGGAAAAAAGAAGGAAGGCATTTGAAAGAACATAAAGCTGGCTAAAAATAGTCCTGCATACCTCAGCCAATCTATATGAACATATGGTTAAGTACAATAAAACTAATTTCCATATTTCAGAGAGCATAAGTTTAAAAAAAAAGAGTGAGAGAAAACTGTGGCTACTTTGCAAAACACGTTGATTGCTACCTTTTCTAGTCAGCCCCCTCCAGTGCTTGGGTCCTTATTAAAAAGTGCTCCTTAGCTTGATAACAAGGTAAACTACATTATTGATAGCACTGCCCAATCCCAAAGCCTGAAGAGAAAGAGAGAAAAATAAAGTTGCCGTCCTCTTTGTGGAAACTGGTTTGCCTGGGTACAAAGTCAGATGATGTACAGGCATCTTGGGGTGACTGAGTCTTAGGGTTGGAACTTCTTGGGAGGAAGGTTGCCATGGCAGTCAATCACCTTCCTGTGGATGTGTCACTGCTAATCTCCAGCCAGAAAGGGAAGGTCCCTTTTCACGAGCACTGAGTCCCTTATACCTTCCTAGATCATTAGCTTTTAATTCAGCAGGGGCTTAACAAACCCCCAGGTGGTTTGTACACAAGCCCAGAAGGTTGAAAAAGACATAGGGGGAAAGCAGGTTGCATGAAGTTACAGCAACAGGGGGATGTTAAGAACCTCCACTCTGTTGGGGTGCCTCCGCCGAAGGTTGGTGGAAGGAGGAGCAGCGACAGCAGTGAGGCCAGTGAGGTCATCTGCAGGATGGAGGACAGGTGGGTAGCCTACCTGCAGGAGGATGCCCCCCTTTCAGCGGGGAGAGCAGGACTTGCACTTCATTTGTCATAGCGTGTGCCAGTGTCAATGCCAGTCCGGTGCTCTGGAGGCTGAGCGCCAGCTGCTGCCCCACTGCACCCTGGCTTTATATGGGCTGGGGGCGGGGCCCCTTCAGGGCATTGCTGAGCAGCAACAGGGCTTGTCACCTCGCTTTCTGGGAACCTCCATCTCCTTGGCAAGTTTTCTCTTACAAGAAAGCTTTCTTCTTGTTCCCTTTATCTCAGAAGGCAAGGTAGACGGCTAAGGGAACTCCTATTTTCTTTTGCCAGAGGCAGGGGAGAGGATGAAGTTCAGTGGAATTCTTTTTCTCACCAACTATTCATCCATCAAGTATATACAGTGCATCTACAATGTGACAGGCTCTCGGTTACATTCTGGTGCGACAAGGAGGTCAAGATTTTTGTTTGGAGACATCCATAGTCTTTCTGAAGAGACACTTAGAAAACAAAGCACTATGCCTTCGCCCCAGCTTTTGTCATTGTGAACATTCATACTAAGAAGATAATTGGGGATGTGCAGAGACTTCTTCACAAGGATGGCAATCATGTGTTTTTTTATTTTTTAGAATTGATTGGCATCAATATAAACATTCCCAAATACAGTGGGATAGTTAAGATATAGCCATGAGAATACTAGGTACACATTACATGTCATGTTTTCAAGTAATATTTAATGATGTGAAACTATTCATGATAAGACAGTGAAAAAGTAGGCTAGGAGCCAATAGATGCCAATTTTGTTAACAAGAAAAAGTCCAAATTTAAGCTTTATTGTATCTCCAGTGCTGATCAAAGTTGAGCATATGGCAGTTACTTAGAAATATTTCTTTGTTCTTCAGTATAATTAGAGACTTCTACACTTCAAAAAAAACAAAAACAAAAACAAAAACAAAAAAACACAAAATCCAAAACCTCTGCTCTTCAGAAAACATTGTTAAGGAAATGAAGACCAGCCACAAACTGAAGGGCAAATAAAATATGTGTAGAACACATTTCTGGTAAGTGCTGGCATTGAGAATACATAAAGAAACAACTCAGTAATAAGAAAACGAACAACCCAATTTAACAAAGTGACCAAAAGATTAAAACAAAAACTTCACAAAGTAGAGATATTGACAACAAATAAACACATAAAAGATGTTCAACACCATTAATCATAGGGAAATATAAATGAACACCACAATGAAATACATTACACATGTATAAGAATGGCTCAAACAAAAAAAAAAAGAAAAAAAGAAAGAAAAGGAAAATATAGCATCCTGATGAATATGCGGAGCAACTGAAACTCTCATACACAGCTGGTGGAAATGCCAATTGGAAAAGCCACTTTGAAAGCCTGTATGGCAGTTTCCTGTAAAATATCTTGTAACATTAGTCATACACTTACTGTGTAACTAACAATCCAATTCCTAGGAATTTTCCCAAGAGAAATGAAAACACATGTATGCACAAAAATCTACGTCTGAATGTTTTAACAGCTCCTATTCATAATGGACAAAAGTTATAAACAACCCCCAAATCCATCAAATGTAGGACAGATACACAGATTGTGGTGCATCCATACAATAGGAAACTACTCCACAATAATAAAAAATGAACAGATAATTACATGCAATAACATGGATGAATCTCAAAAGCATTATGCTAAATGAAAGAAGACTAAAAAAGCCAGTTACTATATAACTCCATTTATATGACATTCTTGAAAAGTCAAAACTATAGGACCAGAAATCAGATTTGATTGCCAGAGGAGGGGGTGGGGAGAGTGGTTTAGCCACAAAGAGGCAGGAGGGGACTTTCAAGGCTGTTAGAAATAGTCAAGAGATTGTGGCGGCAATTCCATTTGTCACATATCATACGTAGATCATATAAAAGTGAATTTTACTGTATGCAAATTATACCTCAGTAAACAACAAAAATATCTATTTGTTAAATAATGAATGAAAATATTTCAAAATGTTAAGAGTGGTTGTATATAGGTAAGAATATTACCTGTTGATTTTTGTTATCTTCTATTTTTCTGTATTACTTTTAAAATCAATACAAATCAATAAAACCTTTTTTCAGGGAAAAAGTATGTTAAAGTGTTTTGACCAAAGTAGGTACATGCTGTAGGAGCAAAAAGGAGGGATCATCCATACCATCTAGCAAATATTTTGTGAGTGCCTTCCCTCAGAGCCCTGGACAAGAAGCTGGGGTTTAGAGGTGACAAAACCCCACCCCCACTTTCAGAGAATCTCACAGTCTCATAAGGGATGTAGAAGATGAGATGAGAAGAAGGCTAAGAGGATTCCTTCTGTAGCTGACAATAAAAATTTCTGCGATGATGGAAATGTTCTGTATCTGTTCAGACCAATAGGGTAGCCACAAGCCACATTTGATTTGGGCACTTGAAATGTGGCTGGTGTAATGGAGAAATCAAAATTTAAATTTGTTAAAATTAAATAATTTTAATTAAAATTTAAATATTACTATAAATAGATACATGTGGCTTGTGGCTACTGTATTAGATGGCATGGGTCTGTGGCATAAAACCTAGATGTGTGATTGCTTGTTGTCCAGAACTCATTGATTGGCCTCCTTTTCTGCAAGGTGCAGAAAGCCAGGAGGGCATCAAAGGGCAGCCATCCCTTAGGAGAGGCTGTACTGAGGGCAGCCCAACTGATTGGATAGAATATCATGCATGTCCAGGCAAGGAAGGCTTCTTTTGAGCAAATGCTTACTTTACCATGAAGTTATATTAAGTAGGTTCTTTTTCACCTCATTTACAAGCAAGGCCTTCAACAGTATGATCTGAGCTAACAGCAGTGATGTCGTCCGGGAGGTGATGGTGAAGGAGGGCAAACCAAGGAAATGTGAAGGGTGTAAGTAATTAGAATCCATGGGGCATCCCCTCTAGATTCCATCCTTCCCAACCCTACATATTTAAATTTTTTTTTAATGTTTTATTTATTTTTGAGACAGAGAGAGACAGAGCATGAGCAGGGGAGGGTCAGAGAGAGAGGGAGACACAGAATCCGAAACAGGCTCCAGGCTCTGAGCTGTCAGCCCAGAGCCCGATGCGGGGCTCGAACCCACGGACCGCGAGATCATGACCTGAACCGAAGTCGGACACCCAACCAACTGAGCCACCCAGGCGCCCCCCAACCCTACATATTTAACATGAGCCTCACAGATGGATAGGGCATTTGTTTCCTTTTACCCCCCAAATAGAAATATCTACCAGTTATTAACAAGACCGTATGTGGGAGTAAATAAAGGAGTGGCATAAACCACGAAGAGACAACCAACCTGTTTTACTATATAGAAACATGAGAGGGGAAAAGCAAAAATGAGGACAATGTGTTTTTCCTTCCCCATCTCTGCCAGCATGGTTTTCCCCACTCTGCCACTATCTCTGCTTCCACAGGAACAGGAGGCCTGGAATCCCAATTCTGATTCCCTTGGGGCAGGTGCACCACCGTGGAGCAGCCCACTTAGGGTGGTAGGGTCCTCTCTCTCTCTATCTTGTGTAAGTCATTCAAAACCCAGACCTGTTTTGCAGGCTGTGACATGAGTATAACCTGGATTCTTTACTCTGAGGATGGACTAGAGCCTCCATCAGGATGAAAGTCTCATCCAAAGAAGGCAACGTGTTATTACCCTTTAAATAGGCTTGTAAACCTCATTTTAAGAGGGATATTGGTCTGGTTAACTGCAATGGGAGAGTAGTTCCTGCTAGGACCAAAGTATTCGAAATGGTGCTTAGTAATGCTGAAAGCCTTGTAAAATGGCTTCTCATAACAGTGAAGTTGCCAGATAGCTTTTTTTTTTTTTTGTCTTTTAAGTGAAAGGATGATATAACATTAAAGACGTTAATAATATTTTAAAATTATGACACTTTCATTGTAGTACTTTCTTCTTTTAATTTGTATGTGGGGAGCCATTATTACCTTCTTCATACAATCACAGTTTAGCAGTTGCATTTCATCTTTAGATTTTTCCTCTTAACATTAGTTATATACAGTATCTAATGCCCAGTTCTGAAAGTATGAGAGATATATGTCAGACTGTCACCACAAGAAAGCCAACCAGGAAGGCGATGACTCTCGGGTGGGAGGTGGTTGATAAGGAAGCCCCCTTCAAGGGGCCCTGTCTCCTGTTTTTGCAAGATGCTTCTGAGCCTCTGGTGCCTGCCCTGGGTTCACCAGCTTCCTTTGTCTGTCCCCTCTTTCCCCAAAGCACTGGGATATTCCTTTCCTTCAGGGACATTTTTAAGTCCTTGCATTCTGTAGCAGAAAACTTGTGCTGTGTTCTCTCTCTACTTGCCAGACCCAAAACAAAGAATCCATTAGTAATTCAGAGGTGTATGTGGGGATGTTTCCTCTGAGTTATCATGCAGGGAGACACATTTGCAGATAGGAGAATACCCCAGCAACGAGTCTTGATTCTGTGTGCAGGATGGCATGTAAGCATAGCTTTGATGTTAGTTGATCTTGATAATAAGGCAAACAGTGATGAGTATACTTTCCCTTGCCTTGGGCCTTGGAGGCTTATCGGTGGGTGTTAGAGCGAAGAGACAAACAGTCTTCGTTAGAAGATGGTAATAGTCACTTGTTTGTGGAAGTGCACTTGAGAAGATTAGTGAAAACACTAATTTCTGCAAATCCCTACCTTGCCCAACTCCTACAAAGTAAAAATGTATTTACTTCACTTTACAGGTGGGAAAAGGCCATAAAAAGAGATAAAGAGAGTCAAATGAGTTGTTACACATTGTAAAATGGTAGAGAAATGATTGGAAGCTGCTGTTGACCCACTGTTGGCCCCATGTTTATTATCGTCCAGGAGCTTGACCCATTAAGCATCTGGAAAGTCACACTGGGAATCTGTATACCGCACACTGATTCTGTATATCACACACTGGGAATCTGCATACCGCACTGTTAAGAAAACAGCCCCACAGCAGCACATTCTGAGCAGTAGATGCTACCAATAGGTCATACACGTCACAGGAATGGGCACCTTTTCTGTGTGTTAGAAAGGTTCTGGTACCAAAGACTGAGAAAGGAGCTCTGACTGTAGCCAGACTGGCCATGGGAAAGAGATGGCCTTGCAAGGTTGCCAGCCACCAGCCTTCTGTGGGTCAGTGTTTGGCTGTATCCGCTCTGCTGATGGTTTCCTTCTCCTCCCGCCCAAGGCCGTCCCTGCCTTTTCTGTCAGAGGAAAAACTAGAGCTGGAAATCCATAGCAGATATTTTTGCTGTAATTAAAAAAAAATGTTTATTGGGGGGGCCTGGGTGGCGCAGTTGGTTGAGCATCCAACTTCAGCTCAGGTCATGATCTCATAGTCCGTGACTTCTAGCCCTGCATCGGGCTCTGAGCTGACAGCTCAGAGCCTGGAACCTGCTTCAGATTCTGTGTCTCCCTCTCTCCCTCTCTCTCTGCCCATCCCCCTCTTGCACTCTCTCTCTCTCAAAAAATAAACATTAAAAAATTTTTTTTAAAATTAAAAATGTTTGGGGCGCCTGGGTGGCTCAGTCGGTTAAGCGGCCGACTTCGGCTCAGGTCATGATCTCGCGGTCCATGAGTTCAAGCCCAGTGTCGGGCTCTGTGCTGACAGCTCAGAGCCTGGAGCCTGTTTCGGATTCTGTGTCTCCCTCTCTCTGACCCTCCCCCGTTCATGCCCTGTCTCTCTCTGTCTCAAAAATAAATAAACGTTAAAAAAAAAATTAAAATTAAAAATGTTTATTTTTGAGACAGAGAGAGTGAGGGGGGCAGAGAGAGGGAGACAGAGGATCAGAAACAGGCTCTGTGCTGACAGCAGAGAGCCCCATGTGGGGCTCAAACTCATAAACTGTGAGCTCATGACCTGAGCCAAAGTCAGATGCTTAACTGACTGAGCCACCACGGCGCCCCTACTGTAATTTTTTCTTTAGTCTGCATCAGTTTACTTTAGTGTTTTGTTTTTCCCTTTTATTTCATTATTTTCTCTGCTGTTTCCCCATTGTATGTGCTTCAGGAGGGGTGTGGGGCAACCTTTACAGAGAAAATGATCCCTTGATCTTTAAAGCACGAAGACATATTTGCCTGTATTGGTCTTCCTCTCAGTGCCACACGAGGTAGGGGAGTGGATTTCTGAGCCTGGGAATCTCTTTTTTTTTTTTTTTTTTTAATTTTTTTTTAAACGTTTATTTTTGAGAGAGACAGAGACAGAGTGCGAGCAGGGGAGGGGCAGAGAGAGAGGAAGACACAGAATCTGAAGCAGACTCCAGGCTCTGAGCTGTCCAGCACAGAGCCCAATGCAGGGTTCAAACTCACAAACCATGAGATCATGACCTGAGCTGAAGTCGGACACCCAACCAACCGAGCCACCCAGGCGTCCCGCCTGGGAATCTCTTTACATGGATCCTGAGCCCTGTAGTCACGTGATGGCCCCTTTTCTTCTGGAAGTCCCATTCTACTGTTGGGAAAACCTTCCCATTTAAGTACTTATTGTATATCGACAACACCTGTCTTAAGTCTCTTACAAATTAGTCAATTTAACATCTCTGAAGATTAAAAAAATTTTAATTGATTAAATAGATAATACATTCATGTAATTCAAAACTCAAAAGATACAAAAAGGTATAGTCTATATGCCCTTCTTCATCTGATCACTTCTCCAGCAACCTCAAGGTCTCTGCTCTGGAGCAAACAAAGTAATCAGTTTCCTAAGGTATTTTAGACATTAAGAAATTATTAATATATATGTTTATATATTATACAATATATACTTATATATAGTATAATATATATGCTATATATATTATAAAACATGTTTTATATATAACATATGCTTATATATGTTATATAACATATATATTATGTATGTTATATAACATATATGTTTATATATATAATATAACATATATATTAGGTACCTTATGTACATTATTATATACTTAATGCTTCCCAGTTAACATATATCTTAAAGATAGTTTCCCAATCAGAAATAAAAGCTTTGCTGTTATTTAGTGATTTTATAGCCTTCCATTTTATGCATGGATCAGAATTTATTTTACCAGGGCCTTTCTATAAAGATTTAAGTTGTTTGTAACCCTTTACTATTTCAAAAAACGTTGTAGTGAATAACCTTGTGCAAAGGCAACTTTGCCTGTGTGTGACAGTTTATTTGTAAGCTAAATTCCTAGAAGTAGATTGGCATATCAAAATGTGGGTGCTGGGGTGCCTGGGTGGCTCAGTAGGTTAAGCATCCAACTCTTGATCTCGGTGCAGGTCTTGAATTCGGGGTCATGAGTTCAAGCCTGGTATTGGGCTCTATGCTAGGCATGGAGGCTACTTAAAAAAAAATAAAAAGTAGGTGCATTTGTAAGACTGATACTGCCAAATTGCCTTCCATAAATATTGGAGAGCAATTCCTACCAGAAATATATGAATGCCTTTGTCACCATTGTCTTGCCAATATCTCAACTTTTGATCTTTGTCAAGCTGATAGGAGAAAAATAGTATTTAATTTTATTTTTAATTTGCATTTCTCTTAGTATGAAGTGAAGCTGGAAAATTTTTCATGTTTAAGACGCATTTGTACTTTTTTTGTTGTGAAATGTTTATTCAAATTATGTTGATTCTTCTATTGATTTGTGGGTGTTTGGGTCATTTTGATTATTGCTTGTTAGAAACTCTCTGTAAGCTGTTAGGGTAACAAGCAACGCTTTGATAATTTTCTTGTGTAAATGAGAAAATACGTATAAATTATCAATGTATATGTCAAAAATCTCCCCTAGAACAAATTTTGTTATTTTTAATGTTGTTATATATTCACTAAATAAAAACCTTTTATTATTGATATTTTCAAACACACACTGAAGTAGAAGAAACAGCATAACCAACTTCCTTGGGCACTCAGTACCTAGCTTCGGCAATCACCCACACATGGCCAGTCTTACTTCATCTATACTCTCCTCTTGCTACCTCTACCTTCACACGAAACTTCCCTCTTGGACTAGTTAGATGCAAAATCCCTGGCATTCTATCATTTTGCCATAATAATTGCTATTGTTTTAAAATAGTACTCTTATGTTTCCAAGTGAAATTAACTGTCATTCTTTAATATCATCAAATATTAAAATTTTTTAATGTTTATTTTTGAGAGACAGCGTGAGAGAGAGAGTGAGAAAGAGAGAGAACATGAGCAGGGGAGGGGCAGAGAGAAATAGAGACACAGAATCCGAAGCAGGTTCCGGGCTCGGAGCTGTCAGCACAGGTGACCCGGCACGGGGCTTGAACCTATGAACTGTGACATCATGACCTGAGCCAAATTTGGATGCTTAACGGACTGAACCACCAATGTCACCAAATATTTAGTAAGCATTCAAATTTGCCTGATTGTCTCACAAATTTTTTGTTATAGATGGTTTGTTCACACCAGAATCCAAACCAATGTGCACTTTGCACTTGGTCGATGCATCTGGTAAGTCTTTTAAATCTATAGGTTCCCTTCCCTTATTTTCTTCCTTGCAATTGTTTAAGAAGCTGGGTTTGTAGTCCTGTAGAAGTTGCCACATTCTAGATTTTGTTAGATTTGTCATATTGCTATTTAACATGTTTTCCCTTCTCTTGTATTTCCTGCAAATTGGTGTTTAGATCTGAAGGTTTGATCTGATTCGGGTTTGATTTTTTTTTTTTTTTTTTTTTTTTTGGCAAGTATACTTCAGGGGTGTTATTGTGCACTTCCTGTTGAATTAAGTCAAGAGAACGTAAAACCTGGTTGTCTGAGTATTCTGTTGAATTTGATCTGGCAGTTTAGCTAACATTCTGCTTTTGAAGAACGTTATTAGATACAGAAAACAAAACTTATCACTGTAGAAAATGAACTGCCAGAGGAGCGCTCAACCCACAACTTCATATTAGGAGAGAGAATATGGGACGTGGGGAGATGGCTTTCATATTCAACTACAGTAAAAGGCTCAGCACAAAAGGTTCTTTTGGTTCAAGTTCCTTTTACTGTTAAGGTCAGTTATGTGTGGGACATATATGCTGGCTCACTGTGTCAAATGCATTTTTATTTCAGGCATTTTTCTACCTTCTTGTCCTTTTCATTTGACTGCGAATAAAGATTTCTTCATCTTGCTTATTACATCTCACTTTTAAAAATGCTTCTGCCAACTGCCTCTGAAATGTTAGTGAAAGTCAAAGAGCTTGAAAAAATGTCTTTCCAGGCACTTCCGGTGCCTGATGTCTCAGCTGTGGTCATGCTGGCTCTCAGTTCCTAAGTGTCTTCTGGTCTCTAAGCTTTCACTTTCCTCTTCTCTCTGCCCCACTCTGCTCTGGCTGATGCCAGTGTGTGAGATGTTCCTAATACCCCCATCGCCCCAGCTATAATGCTTTGTACAGTTGATGAATGAAGTTTCAGGGTATCCCGGATTTGGACCACCCCACGGGTCCTCAAGAAGTACTTGTTGAAAGGGAATCACGTTTCTTTGCTTTGTGCTGCATTAAAAACTATATTTCTTCAAGGACAAGTGGCCTCCGTGGTTTCTCAATGGGAAATGCTTTCTCTAATGCTATTCCACAACTATCTGCAATGTTTCTAGTGCTTATACATTTAGGTGAGCTGAACTTCATGGTCATTTTGGGTAAGAGATAATTCTCCATTATTCAAATACAGAGAAATACAACCGTGAATAATCTTATTTTCTGAATGGTTTTAAGTTTCTCTCAATCCTATTAGTTAATCCTACTTTAACCATAAAGAATGACTTTCCTAAACATAACTTATGATAATCCTGTTATGAAACATGAAATGATAAACTGATGACATTGCATGCAAAGTCTCTTCTTTGGAACATTTCCACAGATGCCCCTCCTCTGAGCCCCTTCTTCCCTGTGGGTAGGAAAGAAAGGGCAATAATTTGTCTTCAAGTTGAAGATGTGTGCTGGTGTGGGTTGGGAGTAGACGGGCTTGGAAAGGAGGCATATGTGCTCTGTTCTCTCTTGGAGATTGTGCTGTGTGTGTATGTGGTGAACGATGCACTTTAGAAATTGAAAAATTAATGGAAATCCGAAGATACTGACAGACCTTGTAGAATTTTATTTCAACTGTGGTTGAAGAGAAGTAGTGAGAAAATGCCTGTTGCCCTAAAAAATATGCTCTTTAGTAACATTGGTTGGAGATTAAAAAAATAAGACACACATATACATGTTAACATTTTATAGTAGGTCATTAATAAATGTTGTGGATTACATTACCCAATAGTCTGATTTTTGAATAAAAAACCTTTTCAAGGTAGATAACGATAAAACAATTATTTCTTTCATATAAGACCACAACTAAATATAGATTTAAAAAAATAGTCCCTTCGGGGCACCTGGGTGGCTGTCGGTTAAGCACCTGACTTTGGCTCTAGTCATGATCTCGCAGTTCATGAGTTCGAGCCCCACATCGGCTCTGTGCTGACAGCTCAGAGCCTGGAGCCTGCTTCAGATTCTGTGTCTCCCTCTCTCTCTCTGCCTCTCCCCCATAGAGACTCGCACTATGTCTCTTTCTCCTTCTGAAAATTAAACATTAAAAAAATTAAAAAAGTAAAAAAATAAAAGCATTTTAATATATGCCATTTGAAATCCTGTGTCTGTGTAGGTGTGGGGAAAGTCACAGATTTTTAAGATGTAGAAAGTCAGGACAAGAACCTTGGCTCTAGATCCTGGGTCTCTTTGGCCCCTGGGTGGATTTTAACACAGGATAATTTGTAACATCTGCCTTTTTATCTTTGCATGAGCTTGTGGGGATGGGGATTAGGAAAGTGGAATCTGCTTGTTACTCAGATCACGTAGCATGTGGTTGGCACAAAATAAATGCATGTTATTGGTGCTGAGAATATTAGGAAGGACAGTGGTGAGAGGCGTTTTGATCTTAATTGTGTGGTATCAGGAATGGTCATCTGGAAAGTTGACTTCTCCAGCTTCCAGAATGCCACCTCAGAAAGGGTGGGCCTTTCTAATCCAGGTCACCTAAGAATCTTCCTGATGCACTTGGAAGACAAAACGCCAATCACTTGTGATAAACAGTAATTTTAACATTTCTCTTCTGTGACCAGTGTGTATTCCATGAAAACAGAAATGACAAGAAAAGAATCTTGAACCTGTGAACTATGGAAAAGGTCAGAAAATAGCTATGGCAGCAGGCAAAGAATGGAAATGTCAAAAATTGGGCAGAAGAGAGAGAAGAAAGAAAGAAGATGCAAAGAATACCTTGTATAAGATGAAAGTTGGGTGGTGGAGTGTGGGAGTCAGGAGGGGGAGGGGTGCTGATTTCAAGAGCAAAGTGGTCTAGATAACTGGGCCCTACTTAAATGCCAGCCTTCTGTGTTTTGAAGCCAGCAGGAAATGCTTCAGAAAAGCAGCAATATCCTTTGCCGAAGCCCATTCAATTACAAGCAGAAATGTCAATAAAGCTTGTGTGCCTGTACTTCCTCAGCCAGCAGCATCTTTATGCTTTGTGTTGGGGAGTAGAAAATGGAGCGCTCAAGAGTTTTTTCCTCTAAAAATAAGCCTACTGAAAATCAACTTTTCTTAAACTTTCTTGCACAATCCAAATGAACTCTGGTGCTCTCCCTAGCATGCCAGATCCCAGTTCATTGGGAAAGAAAAAGAGCTCAATTCTAAACACCGCTTTCATTATTTTCTATCCCACAGACTCCATGTTCTGGAAGATTTTTGAGCCAAACTGCATTTGATAATAAAGTCATATTTGTACTTTTCTTCATTAGATGTATAGACCAAAGCTTTGGTGGGGGCATTTCTTCACTACTGCTGAAGTCTCAGCAAAATGTGTGTGAGCTAGCCGGGGAGGCAAGTTCGCGGTTTGGCCCTCTGACTGTCCAGATTAGCTCAGAGTCTATTTGAGCAGTTTTGTTTAAATTGAATTTGAGTATTTTTAGGTGGGATGAGTGCTCTTTAGTCTGCCAAAATTTACACCATCCGCTGTGGTTTCTCTGCTGCTCCATGCATTGGATGGATGGTGTGGGAAGCCCCTGCTGGGAGAGGGGATAATTTTGTGGCACTGAAAATAGCTGTGGGTCATGAGTGCTAATCTTTAGAGCCCCCGAGCAGCCTGGAGATCCCAGAATGGGAACCATAATTGTTTCTACATAATCCACGTGGTTGGGGGGTGATGCGATCATGTCCTAAGGGTCTCCTGATCATCAGCTACCTCTTTGAAGGATGCATTATTTTTGATCAACTTTTTCATATTTGCTTACCTTTTGTGCACCTATTTTGCTACAGTGTCCTTATAGCAAATTGTCACTTAGGCAATACAGAAACTTCTTTGTTCTCTGTTTGCTTATTTGGTTTTTCTTTTCATCTTTCTTTGATCTTTGGAGAGCAATAGAGAGAAAAACCAGCTCTATGTAGAACGGAATTCAAAATAACCTTTTAAAGTATACAGTAATATCCTCCCCTGCTAAAGCTTTGGGTTAAACAAAAAGGAAATTTGATCTCAATATTAGAGAGAATATATACTTTAAGATTTGCCTAAAAAGTCACACTTATTTGATGCTCTGGTTACCATTGCACAATAAATGAAAATTTGTCAAAAAAGAAAAAATGTGAGGGGTGCCTGGCTGACTCAGTTGGTAGAGTATGTAACTCTTGATCTTGAATTCTTGAGTTCACATTGGGCATGGAGATTACTTAAAAAAACAAAAAAGTAAGTTTCTGCACTATCGTCTTAGTTTTCTTTTTATAATGTAATTTGGTTTTAAATTACACTGGTATCAAAATACACATCCCAGCTTTGCTGCTAAAATTCTGCCTGGATTCAAAATGAGGCAGAAGAATATAACATTGTGCAAGGCATTCATCACAAGAGGAGAGGAGATAGCAGGTGGTAATAATGTGGATGGAGAATCACAGACTCTCAGGGAAGGAAGAGCCCTTAGAAATCAGCTTAACAGACTCATTGTACTTTATTTTGGATTACAGTATCATTTCTGCAATACCTCCAAATTTCTATTCCATAAGTTCATTCAGGATGGAAAATACCATATGTTTTTTAAATATGATTAAGAATTGAAAGCTTCAGCTAGAAGAAAAGCTCACCCTCTTTTGACCTTAACTTTGTAAATCTGAGAAGAATAATGTAAGAGGCAGGATAGCACATGGATTTTGAGATCTGAAGAATCTGGATTTGAATGCTATTCTCACCACTTATCAGCTACGAAAGCTTGGGAGATAGCTCTGAGTCTCTCACTTTTCTGTGCTTGTATCAGATAATCTTTTCACGGGTATTTGTACAGTGAACAGCCATAGAAGATAAAGTCTCTCCCTCCAGGGTACTGGGCACATTTGTTGTTACCCAAGATAATAGAACTAACATCCTTTTGGGAAAAAAAAATGGGCAAATTTACTAACAACTATCTTATTATTTTTTATTTTTAAAGTTAATTTATTTTGAGAGAGAGAGAAAGAGAGAGAGAGAGAACATGCACAGGAGAGGGGCAGAGAGAGAGGGAAAGAGAGAATTGCAAGCAGGCTTCATGCTGACATCATGGAGCCTGATGTGGGGCTTGAACCCACGAATCGTGAGATCATGACTTGAGCCTAAACCAAGAGTTGGGTGCTTAACTGACTGAGCTACCCAGGCACCCCTTACTAACAATTATATGATTGGGGGGGTGGGGTTCCTGAGCTTGGGGTTTCTCAGTTGTGAGTCAGGCTTACTACGTGAGCATTGCACCTGGGCTGCTCCCCATTGCCTTTGTAGGATTTGGAGGACAAGTGGCACTAGAGTGATCGACGATTCTGGTTTGCCTGGGACATTTAATCCGGAAACTGAAACAGTTCTGAGCAAACTGGAATGAAGGTCACTCTAACTCGGAAACTGATGTGTACACAAAGCTCAGAATGTCTGCTGTGCCAGGAAAGTAATTCGTTTGGTCTCTGACCCAGGAGTTTTGTGTCTTCTGCCAGCATGCATGAAATTGGCAGGCTAGTTCATTAATTTACAAGTAGGGTAAAATCTCAGACCCTTCACAATTCTTGACAGTGAGATATTTGGCAAGTACTTCCCTAACCTTAGTTTTCTTAACTGTAAAATGGAGATAAAAACATCTGCCTCAAAGAGTTATGAGGATAAAGGAAATGGTGCATGTAAAGCCTGAGCACCACACCGAGGATATAATAGGTCCTCAACAGATAGACAGTTGCTACTTTGTTACCACAATTCTTGTTAGGTAGAATTGTCCTAATCATTTCTTTAATTGGGATGTGGGTATGTATCTTCCTCTGTCTTCACACAATAGAACATAGCAGATTAAAAAAATGCTCAATTAAGTGCTTTTGTTAATTTTTGTTACCAAGATCAAACTAATTCATGGTTGAGTCTAGTTACTAATTAAAATGTCCCCCAACTGGATGATTCAGTGACCCTATTTAGTTACTGCACATTTTGTAAAGTTCTTTTTAACCCAAAGAACAGTGCTCTAGTGGTATTTAACAAATCAACTTTGACCTCTTCCCTTAAAGATCTTTAGGAGCTAATAAGATTAAAGTTCCAGGTAACACACTTCGGAGATTCTTTGCTGGGCATCATATGGAAGCATTTCTCTTCTATCATATAAGGTAAATGTCAGCCACTATGGTAAGTGAAGCTGAAAATATAGCATTTCCATCATTATTTGTATTTCCAAAGATTTTATAGATTTTTTTTTGTGAATATATATATATATATATATATATATATAGTCCCTTCTTGTAAGAATCAGAGGCAGTTTTCTTTATAAGAAAAAAAGATTGTTTTTTTTCTCTTTCTTTTTTCCCAGAGAATTCACAGTAACAAACATCTGGGCAGTCTTTTGCTCATTTGGAGACGTGGATAATGTTCATATTTTGTGTGGTGGAGGAATGTAACATTCCTTTCATGGGTTACAAGGAAAGCATATTTAAACTGAATGTGGTTCTATGAGATGATTTGAAACTGTCTAGGAGGATGGATCCATTGGGGACACTATGATTACACCTCAGTTAGCGAGTTCATTTTTGTGTGGGTAAGACAAGAATGACAAACAGAAATGAAAACCCAGTGCCTCCGCCTCTACTCAGATGTGATCAAGAGCGGATACAGTTCATGCATTATTCTATTTTTGTTCTGAAACACTGATTTCCATTTCACTTGCAGGCTCAGTTCAGTTCTGCTTGTTTTGCAAATGTAACACGAGACTCAGTAAATTCACTCCTTGGCCATCAGACTTTATCTTTTCTGAACTGACAACTGCCTTGGTATTTCCCTTGGACCAAAAATGCGATTTATGGCTTGATGCTTATCTGTCGGAAATCTTGCCTAAAGGAGCCAATTAAATTCTTAATGTGATGTAATCATACAGACATGGGGTACCCCTCTCTGACCAGAGTTGAAAATCCTCCAACAGCCTCAAATGTTTTGTTGGTATCAGTACATAGTAAGGAAACTGGACCCACCAGTGATGAATACTAATACACATGTTTGGTTTTTTTGTTTTTTACTTAATTTTTAGGAAGGTAAAACGGACGTATTGTGAACACAACCTTATTTCTGAAGAATTGTTTCTTCCCGTTTTCCTTCAGCCCAGTTACTGTGATTTGAGTGAGGAACACCTTTCTCCTTCTTCGAAAGGGTCAAGCCTCTTGGCTCTGAACATGCTTGCCTTAACACCAAAACCTCCCCTTTAGACCTTGTCCCCTTTATTCTGCAGGCGCAAGGCCACACACTCTTGTCTTACTCTTGTGCTATTGGCAAGATATCTGCTGGCAGCTCTCTCCACAGGCCTAGAGATGGCAGCCCAGGACTCTGGTCAGGCTTCTATGCAACTTCCGCCTACCTCCGGAGCTGGTCTCCATCCCTCTCCTGTAGGTTTAGAGCTTTCAACCCTTCCCTAGGCTCTTTTTTTTGTTTTCTTTCACTTTTTTTTTTTTCTTCAGCTATGTGGTTTCCACAGCACTGAGAGAGAAGTTTGGGTGAATTGTGGCCTCTGTGGAATCCTGACCTCCTGGTCCAGGTCATGCTCCCAGACTTTACATTCTGGTACAACCCTACTGTTTTTTCCCTGTACAAGTTTGCTAGTGATGCCATAACAAAGTACCATAAACTTAGTAGCTTAAAAACGGAAATTTACTATCTCATAAGTCAATGTCAGCAGGGCCAAGCTTTCTCTGAAGGTGGGAGAGAACGATCTGCTCCAGGCTTCCCTCCTAGATTCTGGTGGGCTCAGACGTTCTTGGCTTGTAGATGAGTATCTTTTCCCTGTGTCTTTACATTGGCTACTCTGTTGTGTCGGTCTCCGTGTCCAAATTTTGCTTTTTTGTAAGGATGGTCATGACCTCACATTGACTTGATTTTTGGTAAAGACTCTTTCTTCAAATAAGGTCACATTCACAGGTACTCGGATGACTTCTACATCTTTTGGGGGGACACCATTCAATTACAGTCCCATTGCCTTGATATCTCCATGTTCTGCTTTTAGTGCAGGCCATGGGATGAGCCCAGACACCGGGCTCAGGGGCAATGCACACTAAAGTCCAAGCAGGTCCCTCACCCTGCCTCGTGCTTTTCTGCCTTGCCACAATGCACAGCCATATTCCCCCAAGGTTTCAGCCACCCAAAAGGGGCTGTCAGGCCAGCTAAAATCTCACGACATCAACTTCTGATTTATTCATGGGTATTAGCTGTACTAAACAGATTTCCCCCCCCGATTCAGTCATCTTGTATTAGTATTCATGTATAAACTATATGGACTGTTTTGCTTTTTCAAATGGGATTTAACCTTTCTTTTAGAAGAAATAGCCTCACTGTCATCATTTTTATAACAAATGAAAATTTGTTTTCTGTAAAATTTCAAGGTTCCGAGGCAGGAAGCACGACAAACCTATACCATGTACCAGATGAAATAAGAGGCAGATCTCCGACTTTGCCTGGAGTCTTGCCTCCCCTTCCATTCTGGTTTCATAAGCCTCTCACAGGCTCGACATGGAAAAAGCTGGAAGGAACAATTATGGCCCCTATTTTTTTACAACATCCAATTGTGGAATGAAAATTGAGATCTGGACTTGCTTATTATTTGCAAAATTTCAAATATAGTTCACTGGTGGTTCATAATTCACACAGAAAATTTTATCTACCACAGTAGAACCTTCTCTCCTGAGAGCATGATTGAGGGCTGAGCACATTTGAATCACCTTCAGATCTTGTCATTGCCCATTAAATTCATTGGACAACAGTAGGCCAGCTTTCTAATTCGGGAGGTTGGCAAGCATGAACAGTATCTCGGTTGCTCACTGGGGATGGGAATGGCAGCTTTGGGGAGGCCAGCCTAAATAGCATCTGCTTCTCCATTTAATGCTGACTCTGTGCTCAGTCTAGCCATAGTTTCATCTGCCTGGGCATCTCTGCCAAGCCAGTAGGGTAAATCTGAATGGGCCCAGAGACTGTGTTTCCCTTCCCATGACTTTGCCAGAGAGCTCACATGGCACAGGGCTCTGAGAGAATGACCTGCTGATTTAGCAAGGTCAGCGGCTCATGTGTAAATCCCTGGTTGTGCGTTGTTCCGAGATGCTGGACAATGTCTATAAGAAATTACTCAATATAAGGCATAAAAAAGCCAAGGTATATCAGAGCCCACTGTGGGGATATATTTAGGGGTAATGATTTTTTTGTCAGCATGTATGGATGTGTGTTTTGTGTGTGTGTGTGTGTGTTTTTAAGAGAGAGTGCATGAGTGAGGGGAAGGGCAGAGAGGGAGGCAGGGAGGGAGAGAGGGAGAGGGACAGAGAGAGAGAGAGAGAGAGAGAGAGAGAGAGAGAATCTTAAGCAGTCTCATGCTCACAGCACGGAGCCCATCTCGGGGCTCGATCCCAAGACCCTGGGATCATGACCTGAGTTGAAATCAAGAGTTGGATGCTCAACTGACTGAGCTACCCAGGCACGCCAGCATGTACTGTTTTTTTAATAAAGTCTGAACACATCCTTCTAATGTTTTTAAACAGGATTTTTACATTGCCTTTTTCTTCCTTTTATTTATTTTTTAACGTTTGTTTATTTTTGAGAGACAGAGAGAGGCAGAGAACAAGCAGGAGAGGGGCAGAGAGAGAGGAAGACACAGAATCAGAAGCAGGCTCCAGTCTCTGAGCTGTCAGCACAGAGCCCAAAGTGGGGCTCGAACTCACCAACCATGAGATCATGGCCTGATCCGAAGTCAGATGCTTAACCGACTGAGCCACCCAGGCGCCCCTCTTCTGTTCTAAAAGTTTATTTTTGAGAGAGACACTGTGTGCATGCACAGGTGCATGGACATGAGAGGCTTGTGTGAGTGAGGGAGAGGGATGAGGCATGGAGGTTGGGGGGCGGGCAGAGAGAGAAAGTCCCAAGCAGGCTCCACACTGTCAGCACAGAGCCAGATGCGGGGCTCAAACTCAGGAACCTGAGCCAAAATCAAGAGTCAGATGTTCAATGGACTGAGCCACCCAGGCAACCTGCCTTTTTCTTCTTAATCTATAGAGATGGCGTAGAGCCTCACAAAAGAGCCTGTTTTGTGTTCGTTAACGTGTATGCCCATACAAATGTTGTAATAGAATGTTCCTGGATGGTGAAGTCAGGGACCCAGGGGCTCCAATGTGGATGGTAGAAGAGGCTCCAGAGAAGCCTAGTAGAGTGAAAATTTCAGAGATATGAGAAAATGACCTGGTGAAGGGGTAACCCTGGAGCTGTACTTTGTAGCTTTCCTGCAGCATAAAGAAGTGGAGAGCCCTCTGAGGGCCAGTGCTGGCTGTGGCAGGGTTGGGTCCTGGGGCCTGCAGTGTCACCATCTAGGGGCAGGGTGGGGGTGGCACCATAGCACTCAAGGGCACAGCAGGCACTTCCATCACCAGGGCCACTTCTGCAGTGGGATTTTGTCTTACCTCTGAGTGTGGCTCTCCAGACTTCCTGGCAAATTTTGGATGAGCACCCCCAATCCTTTATCATAAATTCCTTTTCTGCTTAAATCAGCCAGGGTCAGTTTCTGTCACTTGCAGCTGAGCACCCTAACTGATTTGGGCACTCTGAAGGGGAAGCCAGTATTTGCATGTGGACATGTGGGCCAGAGAGGTCATATCCTTCAGCCCTCCGGGGACACCATCTCTACTGCAGGCTCATCGCTGTGCTAGCACCAGACTGGAAGTGCTTCACCCAGGCTACCATATAGATTATTGTCCAAAATGGGACATTTTTGAGAATGGAAAAGCCTTCCATTTATAATTATGCTAGCACTATGCTGGGCAAAAAAACGGTCTTCCTACTTACATATCCTACTGAGAAATTATGTCTTTTTCCTTATACTAGAGAGGCTAATGGGATTGGCTGGAAACGGTAGGTGTCATTTAAGGCCCAGGGCTAAGGGTCAGACTCACTTAATTCTATTTTCAATTTCCCAAGATAAAGTCAGTAATGTCCATTCTGCTAAGTGTCCATTTAATTTCTTTACCAGCAAATATTAAAATCCAAGAGGAAGTACTTTTCTAGAGGGACAATGCCTACCAGTCCTAAAGTATATATGCAGGAAAGTTCTAGATCATGCTCATCACAAACACTAATTTTATGAAAAGCAAAACGGTAAGTGCTGTATTCTTTTCAATGAACTCATGAAAGTAACAAACCAGGAAATTAACTGGTAATTGAAAACACACTTGAGATAAGGTTAGTGGTTACAGGGAAATTCACGGGGGGTGGGGTGGGGGCAGAAGCAAACAGAGACATTTTACTCTCTTATCTGCTGGTAGATTTCTTCTTGAGAAGGGAATTGTATTTGTTTGGAAGAAATACATATGATAAACTTGGAGGGAAGGGTGAGGCCCCAAGGGGTAGAGCCAGGCAATAAGACAGAGTGGGTAAACTATCTTCCAAAGAGGGTTTCTGGGGAAACCTGGGTGGCTCAGTCGGTTAAGCTTCCAGCTTTGGCTCAGGCCACGATCTCACAGTTCATAGGTTCAAGTCCCATGTTGGATCAGCTGTGCTGACAGTTCAGAGCCTGGAGCCTGTTTTGGATTCTGTGTCTCTCTTTCTCTCTGCAACCCCCCCCTCTCTCCCTCTCTCTCAAGATTAAATAAATATTAAAAGATCAAATTAAAAAAAAAAAAAACAAAGAGGGTTTCTGTCAATGGCTAGGCCTTTGGTTGAGCACCTTGGGGAATTTGAGTCTGCAGAGATGGGCTGTGCAAAAATGGGCTCAAAGCTGAAGGCTCTGCACAGAAAAAGGCATAGGAAGTAGGGAGGGAGAATGAAGCAGGGAGAAAGCAGAGGGGCTAGGAGCCATATGGAGACCTTGTGAAAAGAAAACGGTTCTGGTAACAATGCTCCTGGGGGCGAGACCAGAGAAGGCCTCTGGGAGAAGAGAAGGATCTAGTGTGCTGCTTCATTTGACCTCTCTGTGTGAGCCACAAAGCTTCAGTGCTTGGAGTAATGGGGTTCCTGTGATTATGAGTGAAGGATCTACATTCTGCCTCTCAGTTGACATGGGACGAAGACAAAGCTAATACCCTTAAAGAGATGACTGACCAGTGGGTGTCTTCCTGATGAAATGTGCTTATTTTGCATCTTGACAGAGAGCCAGGACAGGTGGGAGCATGGAAATTGATGAAATGAGGAACTACAGAAGGGAAGACAAAAAGGGTCAGTGTTCTAGGAAGAATGTGGGCAGAGAGTGCTGCCAAGGTTCTAGCTCAAGTACAGACATGGGGTCACAAAAGGGTGGTGAGGAAAGGGACAGGTCAAATGGATATCTCTGCATCAATGAAGACTCGAATAGCTCACACCATGAGTACCCGAGAAACGTGGTTAAGAGGCCCAGCAAAGAACACAACTTGGGAGACCTGGGGACAAATCTCGGCAATATGAATGCTGAGCTTTGGTGAAGCCAAAGGGCATTTTCCTCCAACTTCTTTTATATTCATTCTCCAATTATGTCAAGTAGATAAGCAGGTGGATATGCGAAGTAGAAAAAGGCAAGCTGGTAATTTATTTTTTTACTTACTTCCTACTTTCCCCTATTCATGTCCAAATTCTGCCCAATTCCCAGAGTATCGCAATATTTTTAAGGATAAAGATTTTTTAAGATAAAAAATCTCCTGGAAAGCTGCAATAGCCATTATTTCAACTGATTAAAAAATACATATTATCAAAATATTGCTAATGTAATAACCTTTCAATTGGACATTTATTGTATTCATTATAATGGCATCTAAGTACAATTGAAAAAGCAGTAACACATATTTGTCAGGATTGGATCTAACTGTAACAGATATCTGAAAAGCAGGCACACTTAAACAATATAGACATTTATTTTTCTATCACATAAAAGTCTGGTGTGGGGGCTCCTCAGTCACTGGCAACCAGGCTACATCTAGCTTTCAACTTCACAGTCAATAGGGTGTGACGCTTGGCATCATGGGCCAACAGAGGATTCTATGTAACATTTCCACATCCCAGGAAGTAAGGTGGGAGGAGGAGAGGGAGAAAAAGCAAAGGGCACATGTCTCTGTTGTTGCAAGGAAATTTCTGGAAACTTCCATGTAATCTTGCCTCTTCCATCCCATTGGCTAGAACTTAGTCACAGGGCTACATGTAGTTTCAAACAAGGCTGGGAAATGCAGTCTTTAGTCCTGGCTATCATGTGCTCAGATACATTTTGCCTGTTGCCAGTTATATACAATTGCAAATGTATATTGGGGTGATTAGTACTTTTTGCCCCAACAGATGCGTGTGATTTGTCTGCGGCCACATACCAAGTGACTGCAGAGTCAGGACTACATAAAACCCAGTTCTCCCAGATTTCCTGTTGCTTGTTGTCTGGTATCATTTTTATTCTAGCTCTTTATCTTGTCCACTGAACAACATACATATCTGTACCATGGGCAGATGCCTCTCTGGTGACTTACCAGGTTTCCTTAAATTGGCATTTTCCTTTGTGTGTGTGACATTCTGGAAATGAACGTGATGTGATGTGTGAGTCCTCTTGCCACACTTAATACCACATGGCAGAATATTCTCAAGTTACAACAGACAAGGGATTTGGGGCTTAGGATTGTCTCTTGGGCACCTAAGAAAGTGTAGAGAAAGCAAGGAGGCAGACAAGAATTACTTGCAGTTCATGGAGGAATTCACGAGATAATCAGGAGAAGCTGCATCTGGTAGAGACAAAGATGAGACCCTCGGGGTATGTAAAAGGGTGAAATATGTGAATAATAAAGGAAGTCTCAGTGTTTGGGAGATCTCTTGTGTAATATACTTTCAGAAGGTGGAAAGATATTTATGATGACTATGTTGTTGTTGTGCATAGCTCACAACTAAAGATGGGACTCTTACTATTTAAACAGAACATAATAACCATGGCTTCCAGTTTCCTTTTTCTTTGTGCACTTCTGTGAACTAGCAGGTAAAATTAGGGCATCAACATTTGCAGAAAGCTGACACCCATCCTATTTAACTATCTTTGAAATCAAAAAGGACAATTAAAAACTAGTAACTTCTTAGCCCTTTTACAAAGCCAGGCTCTCATTTTAGAGCTCAAGAAAGAACGTTTACGTGGAGTATTGTCTTACATGATTCAGCTTTATTTTTGCTGAGAATTAGTAACAGATACTGAGTTTAGCACTGTACATCTTTCTGCAGGAATGAGAAGCGGGGAGCCAACTCTTAACTCTGCTGTGAAATCTCTTTGGTTGGTTCACTGCTTCCAACATGGTGAGGCAAAGGGACTCAATCAGGGTTCAATCAGGGAAGCAGAATTACGGAGGAAGGGATTCATTGCACAATTGTGGGAGAGGCTGGGGAAGTAAAATCCTGAAAGGAGGGACTAGAGGACCAGAGAAGAGTTACCAATCTGCCCTCTTTAAGAGTTGGCATTGTGAGCAAATTGCAGGGGAATCTATCTGGGAAACCGGATGCATCCAGTTGCCAGAAGAGGACCGTGAAAGATGTCTTCTATGTGCAACTGTTGCCTCTCATGGTCTCTAGTCAAGCTTCTGCTGGGGGCCCTAGGGAGCAGTTGGTCAATAGTGTTGGCAGTTAGGAAGAGCTGGACACAGAGCAGGAGAGAGTGAGGATAAGCTGGAGCTTGTCTGCACCACTGTGTGTGTCTGTCACGTTCAGAGACTAATGGATACTGCTTTACTTCTGCCTTCCAAACCTCACACAAATTCCTCTTTTGGCCACCTCTAGCTCTCAGAACCATAAGGGGGTTCTGGAAAACATAGCTCTAGCTAAATCCAGTTGACACAGCATACATCCCCATTATAAAATAGCCAAAAAAGTGGGAAATCATAGTTTGTACATTTCAAGAGACATGCTAATGAGTCTCAGCCCGCCAGTTTCTTTATATTTACAAGTATAAAAATGACAAAATCATTGCAAGTTAAACAGTCACAAAATATCACACAATATTTACATTTTATAAGTGTGCAACAGCTATAAAATTTTGCCCTTAAAATTCCCATCATAGTTATGGTTTTGATTTCCAGTAGTTACAGGGGGGAAAGGTCCAGGAGAGGTGAAACACTGAATGCTTTCCTGGGTTTGACAGAGTATCAAGAACAGAGGGCTGTACTCTGTGGACCACAACGTATCTCACACCATTTAAAACGGCGATTTATCCCAATAACAATCCCACTAATGGTTTCACACTTAGTGCTTATTAATGCTCATTACAGATTATTTCCCTCAGCTCCATTAAGTTTTAATCTCCACTGTTTTCTGGCACATTAACAATATGGCAGACCACCAAAGGAAGGCTGGTCACAGACTTAATGTTATGTACAAGATAATTTTGCCAGTGAATTGGATGTATTGAAAAACTAGAGCAGGATCCCATTCTACTCAGAAGACTTCAAGGTGCTGTGACATCTCAAAAGTGACAGCCTTGTCCTCTTCACAGAGGAAAGGCCTAAGAGAAGTATTAGGTTGAAAGCCTCCAAAGAGGCCTCTTTAGTTTTGGGAATTCACACAAAATGGAGAGCATGCTAGCATTTCAGCATTGGCACCCTGTTTGTTCCTTCCCAGGCAGAGGCCATGTTGGGAGGCACCGGGAGGTGGTGTCCCTTTTCCACAGGCTTCCATTAGTTGTGCTCAGGGCTGGCCCGGGGCCAAACCATGGAAGAAGCATCTCCCTGTCTTGTGCCTCTCCTTCCATTCTCTTTTGCTTTTAGATACCCTCTACCCTGGTAGTCCTTATTAAACCTTTGGTTGCCCAAGGTCACTCAAAATTGTTTCCTCCTTAGGCCAGCTTTCATTGGTCAATGCTTCACGCTTCAGAGTTTCTATTTTCTCTGCCCCATGTACCATTCTGCTGTTCCTCTGAGACCTTCCTTCAGCTGATATCACAATATTGCTAATGGGTCCAGAAATACTCAGTCAACAAGAGTCTCTTTAGTGGTAGCAATTGGGTGTGTCTGGCTTCCCAGATTTGCCTGTGAGTTCCAAATTGGGCAGTCTGACAGAAAGATAACTTGGGTGAGCCTTTGGCAGTTTCCACTGGCCACCTACTCCACCTACATATAGGGTAAATCACAGACATAAATATCTGTTTAATTATTAATGTGATCGATGGTTACTGCTTGCTCAAACTCAAGGCCATAAGTGTTTTGCACCTACTAGCTGCTTAATAAATACTTATTGGATGACGTAGTCTTCGAATTGTCCAAGGATTTTTAGTCTCTGAAATTACAGGGACAAGTGGGGCACTATTACTCTAGGACAGAGTGAGTAATAGCTCCAGGGGAAGAGAAGCAATCATGGATGGCAGGCTGGGCGTGTGGCCTAGTGGGCAGAATCCATAGCAAGGATGTCTGTGGCTCTAGGCCAGGTTTGTCAGCACACCTAACCTTGTGGCAAAATTTGGAAAAGGAGGTGAGTCATTGCTGGGGTCTACCACCGAAAAGGGCAGGGAAGGCCCAAGTGCAGCCGTGCAAGACAAAGCAACAGACTGAGACCAATCGGTCAGTGCCTGGAAGGAGTTCAGACCAATCAGAGGAGCTCATCTTTTTCTAGAGGGTCTTGGGTTATTGTGTAGATCCTGTCTGTTCACGTGCCAGGAGTTGTAGGGCACGTCTGCAGTATTCATTGCCTGTACGGTATATTTGGTGATTGGCATTAGCCACTTCCTATTGAAAAAAATTCCTCTTTTCTCAATGAACCATCTGTTTGGGGAAGGGGCTAAGTTTTGGCACTGTAAGATCAGCTCCAGATCTCGCCCATGGTAGAAAGCCAAAAATGGTGGTTACCAATGGTATTTGGCTAATTGCTTTGACCTGTGCAGTGTAGTAGAGCAAGAAATAGACTTGAAATAAAGATATTTTGAAACAAATCATGGTTTTCTTGATGGGTGACTTATAATTTTGGGCCATACACAGCCACTCTGGGTGTCAATTTTCTCATTTATTACATGATGGCTTAATGAGCCTGACTACCTCCCAAGATTCTTGGCAAGATCAAATCTGATCACGCTTGTAAAAGTACATGGTTGACTCTAAAAACTAAAATGTAGGAGGGATATATACATATGTATAACTATATCAAAATTCTTATATGTGCCAAAATATATTTAGAGTGAGTACTTGTTCAAAAAGAACTTTCTGGTGAGCTTTTTTGGGGAAACAGTTGAAATTCCAGACTCCAATGTTTCAGAAAAAGGAATGAAAATACTCCACCTGAGAGGAGTTGAACGTGTTTTGGTTTTGTTTTGTTTTGCTGTTTTGTTGTGTATGTGTGTTTAGAGGAAGGGAGGAAATGGAGTGAAGAGAGAAGAGATACAATGACAAGAAATTATCATACCTAGGCTATATGGGCCAGATTCTTTCCACTAAGAATTTTTAGAAGCACAACTTGGGAAATGAATTCTGCCCCTTTAAGTTCATTGTCATCCTTAGAATGCTATCTGCCAGGACACAGGTAGTGGGGCTTTTTATTTGTTCTGTATAGAGCAGATTGGCATGCTGAGGGGCTTTAGATGATGATAATGGTGGGTGTTGGTGTAACTAGAAGTCAGGACTGACCTGTAGGGTTAAAACATGGAAGGACACCTGAGTGGCTCAGTCGGTTGAGCATTCAACTTCGGCACAGGTCATGATCTCATGGTTCTTGA
Organism: Acinonyx jubatus; assembly: GCF_027475565.1. Lineage (NCBI taxonomy): Eukaryota > Metazoa > Chordata > Mammalia > Carnivora > Felidae > Acinonyx > Acinonyx jubatus. The sequence continues at coordinate 145,971,683 of NC_069381.1, read as the reverse complement.
GTTCCAGCCCTGCATCAGGCTCTGCGCTGACAGCTCAGAGCCTGGAGCCTGCTCTGGATTCTGTGTTTCCCTCGCTTTCTCTGCTTCTCCTCTGCTCACACTCTTTCAAAAATAAATAAAGATAAAAAATTTTTTTAAAAAAATGTGAAGGGACAAGGTCAGCCAAAGATGGCTGTGCCTGGGCTAGTTAAGCAGAGGTCACCATGGGTGCTGGTTGTGGCTGGGGGAGACTAGGGAGGTGGCAGCTGCTGAGAGAAGAAGAGTGTAAGGCTCAGGATGGAAAACTGTGAGGCAGATGACACTATCAGGCTGATGATACTAACAACTTTTGATATCATAGCCAGAAAAATTAACCAACTTTCAGAAGTAGAAAAGGATCTACTTGAACATGGATCAACATACGTTGGACTTAATGCTGCTCTCTGTGGCCTAATGACAGCCTTTGAAAAATTATTGTGGTAAAATATACATAACATAAAATTTATCATGTAAGTCATTTTGAAGTGTACATTAAATAGCATTAAGTGCTTTCTAACTATACAACTGTCACCACCATCCATCTCCAGAACTTGTTCATGTTTTCAAATAAAAACCCTATATAGCCACTAAACACGAACTCCCCATTCCCTCCTCCCTCTAGGCCTGGTAACCACCATTCCGCTTTCTGCCTATATGACTTTGACTACTTTCGGTACCTAAGTGGAATCGTACAATATCTGTCCTTTTGTGACTAGCATGTTTAGCTTGTCTTCAGGGTTCATCCTTATCGTAGCATGGGTCAGAATTCTCTTCATTTCTAAAGGCTGCATAATATCCCATTGTGTATATATATATACCACATTTTGTTTACTCATTCAGCCACTGATGGACCACTGAGGTTGTCCACCTTTTGGCTAATATGAATCATACCACTATGAACTTGGGTGTACAAATGTCTCAATTCCTACCTTCACTTCTTTGGGATATATACTGAAAGTGGAAGTGTAATTGCTAGATCAGATGATAATCTTACCATTTTTCATAGGGGGTGCATCATTTTATATTCCCACCAGCAATGTGTTAAGGTTCCATTTTCCCTGTATCATCAATAACGGTCTTTTTATTTATTTACTTATTTTGAGAGAGAAAGAGTGTGTGCAAGGAGGAAAGGGCAGAGAGAGAGGGAGAGAGAGAGAATCCTAGGCAAGCTCCATGCTGTCAGCACAGAGCCCAATGCGGGGCTCAAACTCACGAAACATGAGATCGTGACCTGAGCCTAAGTCAGAGGCTTAACCAACTGAGACACACAGGTGCCCCAATAACAGTCTTTTTGATGCATCTTAAATGTGACATGAATTAGTATAGCTAGCTTCTGGCTTCCCAATGGCAGTGATCTTATTTTTGATGACACTTATATATCTTACAAAGATTTTGTAAGGTCATCTTAGTGCAGGTGATTTGAGTTGTGATATCTGTACTGTAACATGGGGGTGGATTGGTTGGTCTTGTCTTTGGTAGTCTCCCCCTCTTAGCAATAACCTGTGACTGGTGGCCTTGGGCCAGGTATAACTCAGCCCTGCTCCCAGAGAAAGAAGCATCTCAATTCACTGGATTCGAATTTCTTTTTTTTTTTTTTAATGTTTATTTAATTTTGAGAGAGAGAGAGAGACTGAGCATGAGCAGGGGAGGGGCAGAGAGAGGGAGGCAGAGGATCCGAAGCAGGCTCCAAGCTCTAAGCTGTGTCAGCTCAGAGCCCAATGCAGGGCCCAAACCCACAAATTATGAGATCATGACCTGAGCCAAAGTCAGACACTCAACTGACTGAGCCACCCAGGTGCCCCAGATTAGAATTTCTAAGCTCTCTTTAGGAAGATGTTACTTTCCACTCTGCCTCAGACTGTGTTTGTAGCAGTTGTGTTTGCAGCAGTTGTGTTTGCAACACAAACTACATATGAAGCCCCTCTGCTACCTAAACCTGGCCTGGAAGTTTGCTGATTTTAAGCAAACATGCATGCAAAAATAGGATAGTTTAAAAGAAGTGGAGGACGAAGACCCTGCCTGGTGGCCAGGGTGGGAATAGTGAGATTTGTCCTTTGATGGGGGTGTTAGAGGGGGAAGGGGAAGGGGAGTGGGTGGGCACAGAGGAAGCTCCGCAGATGTCCTCCCTAACAGCCTCCCCCCAACACCCCCACCCTCTGCCCAGGGCAGGTGGATGCCTGCAGAGGAGCTCTTGGCAAATCACAGGATGTTAAGGAACCACCTTTCCTGTTTGGGCTGCTGATCGTTGATGTTGGCATTTTCAATTTCCTGATATTAAAAGAGTGTCAGAAATGTAATAGAGGGTATATTGTTTTCCAAATTGATTTTTATCTTTAATTTTATTTAATTTCTTAATTAAATCCTCCAAATGGGGATTCTTTATCTCTGCCTTTAAGAAATGTTTTCTGAGCCAGTTATTCCTGATTCTTCATGGTTTCTTCTAATTATTCCGAGGAGGATCTCATGATTTATGCTCCTGATGGCCTTTCCCTAGGCTGGCAGGGAGGAGAACCTCAACCAGTCAAGAATCCAGCTCTTGCTGAGGGAAAGAAGCTCAGAACATGCTTTCACCTGCCTTCAACCCAAGGACAAGCAAGCTTTAGACTTGACCATTGACCTCATATGAATTTCATGTTGACTTAGATGGAGTCTGATAAACTTGGGTTGGTCTGGGCAAGGAGTGTTCAAGCTCCCATTGAACTTGTCATCCAGTGCCCGGTCTTGTTTCACAGTGTCTTTGTAGCCAGTGACTCCCCTATTTACCACTGTGGTAACTCCCTTTTCCTACACACATTCTCTGGACAAGTTTTTACTTGACCTGGGAGGGATGAAAGGGAGGAGAGAGTGATTTTAGAGGCAGGAGGCCACCTACTTGTTCAGGCAGTCATCAGAAACTTGTACTGACTTGGTTAAGAGCACCTGCTTGCAACCATGATGTTCAGTGATGCATGTTCCTGCACAGGCCTTGGAAACCTATTAAACTTTTGGTTTTCCTTCTATGATTGATTAAAATGTTCACTGATTTTTGAAAAAAAAAGTTTTATTTGAAAATTAACAGGGTTTTCTGTTTGTTGGTAAGCAAACTGCACAGAAAGGTAAAAAGTAAAATTCCCATCCCCCCACCCTCCATCCTAACTTCCCAGTGTTGGGTGTGATCCTTTTGGGTATATTCCCAACACACACACACACACACACACACACACACACACATACACACACACACACACACACACGTGTGTGCACTTTAAAAAAACTCAAAAAGTCATACTCCAATACTGCTATATGATGCACTTTTTACAGCAGGAATGTCTATGTTAATTCAAATTTTTTTAAAGAAAAAATGTAACAAGAAAAATAATCAGCTTTCTGATAGGTTCAAAACCTCAGCTAAACCAGAGCATTTAGCTGAGAATCGCTAGTATGACAGGCCCTGGGCTATTGGCTCCCTGGCCACTATTGCCTGCCCCATCTACTCATGAGTACCCACCACAAGGACTCTGGCATCTTGTTAGGTGCTTATCGAAGTGTGGGCAGGGACTCCTGGCGAGGGAGAGTGAGCACATGGCCAGTTTGGCAGGAAAATGGAAAGACTGGAAGAACTCCTGGCTTCACGGTTTTCCTGAAGTTGGCAGAAGTACTTCAAACATTGTCTGGTTCAGTGGATGCTGATGCCATTTCTCCTTATGAATGGTCCAACATCAGCTGCCGGTCTGGATCTCCAGAAACTTACGGATTGCTAGTGGTCCAGACATGCCCACGGAGCCAGATTGCTAGAGTCCAGGTTGTTTTATCCCTACCTATACTGTGGAGAAATCTGGGAGGGGGAGGGGGACTTTGTTGTTATGTGTGACAATGATGAAAGAACTTGAGTAGGACACGTTCCTTTGGAGAGTCCTAATTTAAATGATTTCTGGCATTTCAGAGGTTAATTCTCTCAACTAACACTCTCTTCTTCTGAACTGCATCTCTCTAATGACTTCCGGGCCCTCTGTCCTTGGCCCTGACCTCTTTCTTGAGCTCCTGGTCTGTTAGGCTAACTTCCTTCCAGAAAGTTCACCCTGGATTCCCAGGCCACTCACATCTAATATGTTCAAATTGAGGCTATTATCTCTACCTGAAAACCTGTACCTATTTCTTATTTCCACCCATCTGGTCACCCAAGAGAGAAACTGCTAAATCATTTTTAATTCTTTCTAATTGTTTGAGAAGTCCTATAGATTCTAGCTCAATGTCTGTCCAAATTACTCCCTTTTTCCTAGTCCCCCTGCTACTGCCTTCACTGAGACCACCACTGTCTCCCAATTCAATAAATATTATTAAATACTACCATGTACCATGATAATTCTGCCATCCAGGGCTTCATAGCTGAATGGTCCTATTTAACCTCCAGAGGGATCTTTCTAAATTATACATCTGCTCATAACTCTTTTCTGCTCAAAACTCCACATTAGCTCTTTGCTGCCTACGAATTAAAACCCACTCCTCAGCTGGACAAGGTCTTTTTGCAACACCAAAGCCATAACCTCCCCTCTTACCATCCCCCTCAGCCACGCCTTCTGTGGGCTCATGTCCCAGGGCACCCACCCGGCCACTTCATTTCACAGATGCTTGCTTTTGCACATGCCAACTCCTCAGCTGGGGACACCATTCCCCAGACCAAACTCCTGGGAAATTCTCACTTCGAGACTCCACTCAAATGCCAACTCCTTTGTCAAGCCTTCACATTTTCCCTGTCCTCTCAAGCTTCTCCTTCCCTCCTCTGTCTTCCCACGAGACTTTGCTGATGGCTCTGTGATGGCACTTACCATCCTTACTGCACGATTTGCTCACATCTCTCATGCTCCACTTGCCCTAGCTCCCAGCCTGTCAACAACTTGAAGGCAGGGGCTACACCTGCTTCATGTTGGTATCCCTGGCACTCAGCTTCATACCTGGCACAGAATACTAGAATATGGGGGTACTAGGTTGGTTAACCTCCGGACTGCAACAGGGTTTGTGAGAAGTGTCCTAATACCTGAACGTATTGGTTGTATGTGACAGAAACCAATCTCTATGTAAGCGTAAATTGACTTACACCACTGGTGAAGCCAAGGGTGCAGCTGCGTTTGGGGAGCCCACGCAGTGCTGTCAGGGCTCTCTCGCACCAACTCTCATCTCTGGTTTTCTTTTCAGGTTGGTTTTATATTTTTCCTGCTGAAGCCGGCAGCTTTATGCCTATGTCCTTGCAGTTTATGATCCAAAAGAAAGATACCTGCTCTCTCTCAGCATCCACACATCAGATCTCAAGGAAGTCTGCTTGGACCTGCTTGGTTATATGCTTTGATGAACCACAGCGGACAGACAGAGGAGGTACCATGATTGGCCGGGCCTGGGCCACGTGTCCACCCCTGTGAACAGTAGGTGGTTGATGGAGCATCGCGAATGACTCACCCTGTGGGAACTACATGGGATAGACAAGTCCTCCAATAGGAAGAGGAGTGCTAGACAGACAAAAGCATTAGATGTCCACTCCAGTTGCGTGTTTTGGTCAATTAAAAAAAAAAGTTTCATCTGATTTGTCTGTTAGCGCTCAATATAGCTGAGGTTCATGAATGGCCCATTGTATCAAAAGCAGAGTAGAGTTTTAAGACAGTTGATATTCTAAGACAGTGCATCTGAAACTACAGAAATGTGAAGATCTGAAACCACAGAAATCAATTTTTTTTGTTTTTGTTTTTGTTTTTGAGAGAGACAGAGAGAGAAACAGAGTGCAAGTGGTGGGGGAGGGGGGGGGGCGGGGCAGAGAGAGAGGGAGACACAGAACCCGAAGCAGGCTCCAGGCTCTGAGCTGTAAGCACAGAGCCTGACATGGAACTCGAATTCATGAACCACAAGATCATGACCTGAGCTGATGTCAGATGTTTAACTGACTGAGCCACCCAGGAGCCCCCTGAACGAAACTTTTTAAAATTCAGGTTCTCATTCAGTAGGTCTGGGGTGGGACCTAGGATTCTGCATTTCTTACAAGCTTGCATTAGTCTGCTTGGGCTGCCGTAAAATACAGAAGACTAGGTGACATAATCAATAAAAATTTATTTTCTTACAGTCCTGGAGCTTGAAACCATGGTTGGTTTCTGGTGAGGACTTCTTTCCTGGCTTGTAGATTGATGCCTTCTCCCCATGTTTTCACATGGCCTCTCCTCTGTGCATATGTGGAAAAAGCAAGAGCTCTGATATCTCTTTTTTTAATGAGGATACCAGTCCTACTGGATTAGAGCCCCACCCTTATAACGACATTTAACCTTAATTATATCTTTAAAGCCTCTATCTCCAAATATAGTCACATGGAGATTAGGGTTTTAACATATGAATTTGGGGCGGTGGGGGGGGGGGGGGACACGATTCAGTCCAAACAACATGTAGAGTTGAATCTGTGTCCTGTAGCATCAGCAGCACCTGCCTGACAAGCAGCGCCGAAGACGTTAGAGGTGGATGCAAGGCAGCTCAGCGCCCAGAAACCCATGCTCAGGGGATCTGGAAGGACCAAACACTGGTTGATTCTCTAAGATTCTTTGGGTATTGCTCTCTGAGGAGTTCCCCAGTGAATATTAACACAAAAGTGTCTCTAATTTGGTGATTAGTAGTTGTTCAGTTATTTTGAAATTCAGTGCATACTGCACTGGGTTGGGTGTTCTCCTTATTCTATGATGTACCTGTTTTTTTTTTTTTTTTTTTTTTTTTTTAATGTTTGAGAGAGAGGGGAGGGAGGGGCAGAGAGAAAGGGGGACAGAGGATCCAAAGCAGGCTCTGCACAGACAGCAGAGAGCCTGATGTGGGGCTTGAACTCAGAACCGTGAGATCACAGCCTGAGCCGAAGTCAGACACTTAACCAACTGAGCCACCCCGACACCCCAGTTTGAAAGTTTTATAAGAGCCTTTGTTCCATTTTGAGAAGGTGTAACTGTGGAATGTTTTCTAAGCGCCCCTTTAACTCCAGGCCTGCCTGGGAGAAGTTTGCTGATAAAGCTACTATCCCAGCAAAAGGGCCTGTGCCTATGTATGTTCAGTCTCAAATTTCTGGGCTTTATATGCATTATGATATTTAAACGGAAGCGTAGGAAGTAGGGGCAGAAAAGGGGGTGCAAACCCATTACACTGCCTCAGGGCACCAGCTATCGTGCTCGACAAATTGTTCCATACTCGTTTGGGCTGAACGGTGTCTCCCCTCAGAATGTGATTGTATTTGGAGAAAAGAGCTTTAAAAGGGGATTAAGGTAAAATGAGGTTGTTTGGGTGTGGCCCTAATCCAATAGGACTGGTGTCCTTATAAGAAGAGAGAGAGATGTCGGGGCAGGCATGCACAGAGAAAGGGTCACGTGAGGACACGGTGAGAGCTAGCGTCTGCACGCCAAGAAGAGAAGCCTCCGGAGAAACCAACCAGCGGCCACCTTGATCTTGGATTTTTTAGCCTCCAGAATGGAAAGAAAATGTTTCTGTTTGTTGAAGCTACTGAGTCTGTGACATTTTGTTATGGAAACCTGAGCAGACTGATAGAAGACCTCAACAGCTACATTCTATGGTGTGTGAGGAGTAGGAATTTGTCATTCAAATGTTAATTTACTCAACAAATGCGCAGTAGTTCTCTGCTGGTGTTAGGGAAACAAGACACAGTCCCCATCCTCACTCGGTGATGGAGACAGACACATAAGGGGCCAGAGTAGTGGAAAAAGGTCTGGAGGTTAGGAAGCCTGGCACATGAGGGAAACTGGAGAAGTGGGCGGCTCAGTCCTGCTGGGTGTCCAGTGACGATGGCAGAAATGACTCATGAAGAGGCTGTTGGTGGGGAGGTCACTGGAGCCAGTGTGTGTTGGGCCTTGGGGGCCAAGTTGAAGAGAGATGGCATTTTGGCACAGAGTGTGGGAGGGCTAGAGGGGAAAACAGGGGCAAGGGGTGCACACACGTTTAATGGCCATTCTCCAGGTACCCGTCATGGTCATTACAGGGAAGGAGGTTTTTTAAAATAGTGAGTGGATTTGCATTATGGTTGAATAAGAAGCATAGTGCACTGAGTTGGGTGTTCTCCTTATTCTATGATGTGCCTGGTAAGAACAACTTCTGGGGAGTTTTTTTTTTTTCCTATATATGTCTCATCCCTAAACACACGCGCATATATACATACACACACACAAAGTTGCTTGAGAAAAATGTCATTCCTAAAACGCTTAGTGGAGCACAAACCCTATTGAGCAGGACTTGCTTGACCAGTTCTACAGAGAGAAAATTGCAGATGCCATCACCTTCCCAGCCATCTAAGCAGGTAGGAAACCAAAGTGTCACCTAGATGTCTCTTTCTCGCTGACTGTTCCCTTTAAAATCTCCCCCTCTCCCAGGGCCCAGCACTGCTCTCCTTCAGCTCATCCCATCTCCCTCTGCCTGCTCTCTCCAATCCAGCTGAGAATAGATCTAAGCCAGCTTTGCCATGTATGGGTTTTCAATTCTTTTTGTTAGACACCAGTGACAACCAGTCAGTTCAAGGAATGAGCATTTTAGCTCCTGCCTTCTCCCTTCTGGGTTGTAATGCAGGGGTTCATAAACCGGGGTGTATGAAATACATCTTTATTTTCATTAGCTTCGAACTGAAATTTTGTATTTCCTTCAATCATGCATAGAAGCAAAACCCACCATACTGTTAGCATAGTGACTCTTTCAGCAGGAGAAATCATGGGTATTTTTATGTCACACTATACTTGTTACAGATATCTCAGAACACCATTTCTGCTTATCATGACAGTGTAATTATTAGAGAGCCATGAGAAGATTATGTTCTCAATTTCCATTAATGAAGAAGCACAGAGGGGTGCATGGCATAATAAAGGTTAAGATCCTGTGCCCTCAAGGAGCCCGGGTGGCTCAGTCAGTTAAGCCTCCAACGTCAGCTCAGGTCAGGATCTCACAGTTTGTGAGTTCCAGCCCCATGTGGGGTTTGGTGCTGACGACTCAAAGCCTGGAGCCTGCTTTGGATTCTGTGTCTCCCTCTCTTTCTGCCCCTCCCCTGCTCGTGTTCTGTCTCTCTCTCTCTCTCTCTCAAAAATAAACAAACATTAAAGAAAAAAAAAAGATCCTGTGCCCTAGAGTGTAGCCAGCTATGTGAGGAGACCCCAGCACAGAGGACTGCGGTGTGGAGTACAAGTCGAGGGTGTTGATCATGTTCAAGTGGTGGTTAGAGGCAGACCTAAAACCAATGGCTTCCAAGAGAGATCTTGGTCCTGGCCTCAGGTGAGGCTGGGTCTGCTCTGTCTAGATCTGGGTGGCCCCCTGGTTGGCCCCACTGTTACTTCACTTGCTCAGTTGTCTAAGCATCTGGAATTATAACAGGACACTGTAACAGACCACAGGAACTTAACAAAATATACCTGTGAACTATTTGCTGTCTAATTCTCTACTCCCTGGTAGAGCCCCCCTCACGACTAACGTCCCCTGTTCCAGCCAACATGCGGCACCAGGGACCCTCCAGCAGCTCCAGATACACTGCCCATCATGTCTGTTTTGTGCTGCTTTCCTCTTAGACACCACTCTCCGTGTGCCTCAGATGCCCTCCTGCAGGCCACCTGTCAAGATCCCGCTGTCCCATTCCCGGTCACCTGTGTGGCTCAAGCTTTACTTTAAGAAAACATTTATGGAGGTGAAATTTAGACAAAAAGAACCACTATAAGCAACTTTGTAGCAACCAGTGTATTCATGGTGCTGTGCAACCACCATCTCTGTCTAGTTCCAAAACATTGCTATCATTCCAAAATAAAACCTCACGCTCATTAAGCAGTCACTCCCCGTTCAACACTCTCCCCAGCCCTTGACAACCACCAGTCTGCTTTCTGGAAATATTCTGGATCTGCATATCGTGTAAACGGGATGATACAATATGTGCCCTTTTGTGTCTAGCTTTCCACTTAGCATAACGTTTTCCAGGCACATCTAAGCTGTACTAGATATCAGTACTTCAGTCCTTTTTATGGCTGAGTAATATTTCACTGTATGGACATACCACAATTTGTTTATCTATTCCTCCACTGATGAACATTTGGGCTATCTCCACCTTCTGGCGATTGTTAACAGTGCTATGAACATGTGCGTACAAGGATTTGAGTACTTGTTTTCAGGGTTCTTTTGGCTAGACCTAAGAGTAGATTTGCTGGGTCGTACGGTAATTCTATGCTAACTTTTTGAGGACCTGCCAGACTGTTTTCCACAACAGCTGAACCATTTTACTTTCAAACCAGATCTGCACGAGGGTTCCAACTTCTCCACATCCTCAGTAACACTTGTCATTTCAAGCTTTACTTTGTGTTAGGGGGATATTTTTTCTATTTATTTTGTGATTATTAAGGAAAATGTACGCTTGTCAATCAAGCATAGAAAACATATAAGTGGAGTCATTTTGGTGAATGGAAATTGATTTAATTAATTTAATTAAAAAGGGTTTAATACTGTCTTTTTAGTTATTTCACTTAGAAGCTTTACTTTTTAAACCCTTCAGTAACTCCCTCTCTTTTGTGCCCATCCCAGACTCCCCACACCCACATGTGATCCAACCCCACAGCATTGCCCTTATCACACTATATTGCAATTCTGCCTTCGCTTGTCTCTCTCCATTGTTAGCCTTGGCTGGGATTGCGTGGGGGAGGGGATCCTCTGGTGCTTGCAGAACAGGGCTGGCCACTTCAGTAGGAACAGGCGGCTCCTGCTACAAAGCGTGAATGGGGGAGCTCATGGGCTCCCCCTTGCCGTAAGCAGGAATAAGCCTACATACGCTCTCACCTGCCCTGGTCCACCTAACACCAGCTTCACACCCTTTGTTGATTTTCACAAGGATGAAACGAAGACAAATGAGACACCAGATGGGCAAGCATGCTGAGCTCTTGGAGAAGAGAGGCTGTGTAAATCCAAGTCTTTCTTTTATTGGGGCAACAAAGCAAATGACTCCAAATTGTCTTCACTTTATCCTGCCTGCACAAGTCAGTTCAGAGGATGGAAATAGCATTTGGAGGCATTTGAATGAATCATTGTACAATTAACATAAGACTCTGGGGAAACTGTGACTTGGATGTGCAGTGCTCCAGACTAGTGATGGGGGGAATGTGTGCCCCTGCCTGACTGAGCCCTTTCTTTTCATTTGTTATGTCCCACTGAAAAATTGGAGGAGCATACTTCTTCCTCCCACTGCCCATGGCCAAGCATTTGCCCACTTCCTATTTACCAAAGGTGCCCAAAAGGTGTTAGGCCCCGGAAAGTAAAGATAAAGAAGATCTCACCCTGCTCTCAAGGTGTCCATGTGTAAGATGATATATGTTAAGAAGCCACATACCAGGATTATTTTGGAGGAAAGGAATCTCGGTGGAAAAGAATCCAAAATGTGTTTCTGGGCACGCAAGAAATATATATATGCTTTATTTTGGTTTTATGTGGTCAGTTGGGTCCCATCCTCAGACGAAGGGCTAAATATTTCTCAGATGTGTTAGCAGTTCTAGGGCTGTTAGAACACTGATTTTTCTAGTCCGAAAAGAAAGCAGATTAGGTCAGAGAGAATGATTTGACTATGGGTTTTTCTCACCTGGAGCTATTTCACCATAAAAAAAAACAAAAACAAAAACAAAAACAATATAAATGGGCTTTCTGGGGGCACCTGGGTGGCTCAGTCGGTTAAGCATCTGACTTTGGCTCAGGTCATGATCTCACGGTTCTTGAGTTCGAGTCCCGTGTCGGACTCTGTGCTGACAGCTCGGAGCCTGGAACCTGCTTCAGATTCTGTGTCTCCCTCTCTCTCTCCTCCTCCCCTTCTCGTGCTCTGTCTCTCTGTCTCTCTCTTTCTCTCTTTCTCTCAAAAATAAAGATTAAAATTTTTTTAAAAAAGGGGCTTTCTGTGTGAAAGAGGCAACACAGGCTATGAGAAGAATGTGGGATTTGCAATTAAAGACCTAGATTTGAGTCCTAGATCTGTTACTCATTTGTCATGTTCCAAGAGACAAGTCTCTGGACCTCGGGTCACTCATCTAGGTTTGTCTTTGTCATCCCTCAGCCACCTTGGCAAATTAAAAAAAAGCACAACAACTAAATCTGAAGAAATTTCAGCAGCTCACCACATTGTTTTAAGACCACAGGCTTTGTTCCTGAACCCAAATGTCACATTCTTCATTTCTGAGTTGGCAAGGACCATGATTAAGGTGCCTTATCGTTGTCATTATCACGTACGTTTTGGCATTAGGATTGGAGTTGCAGCTACGTCTGATACTTGTCGCTGAAAACCCAAGCCTAAACATCTACTTTGACCACATTCATGCCTGTCCAACTTTACTAGATAGTAACCTGCTCAGAGATCTGGTTAAATTTAGATAATTATGGTCCAGTCCCTTCCCCTGATACCTGTGAATTCCTGGGGCTTACTTCCTTGTGATTCTCTGGCCTCCTCCCCAACCCTGCCCACCTCCTGTGCTCACTGCTTTTATTTCTACACCGTCTCTGGTGCAGAGCTCAGCAGCCCTTCGAGATTCCCCAGAAAGACCCCCTCACACACTAGTGGGCAGCAGAGACCCATCAGAAGGCTTGATGGGGCCGGTGGCCGGCGCTGGAGCCCTGGGAGCACTCACACACTGAGGGGTGAGCAGCCTTCCCTCATGGGGTTTTCTCACTCTTCCATTTGTCCTTCTCACCTTCCTTCCCTCAGGCTGCAAGAAAATGCAAACCCTCAGAGCCACTTTGTCCACACAGGTTTCAGCTTCTTCACAAATATTTCCCACTGGAAACAGCTCTCCCTTCCCAGGAGGAATTCTGGTGAGTGGATTTCTTCCAGCTCAGCACCCTCGCTTTGGGAAGCCATCCAAGCCCATGGGGGGGCTCAGGGCTAGGAGTCCAATGTCAGGGCAGCTTCAATAAAACCTGCCAAGGATCTGTGCACAGCTTGGATATCCATTGTAACACCCAAGACCTGTATTTGGTATTTTAAGTAAGATTCTAAAGCAAGTGGCTCCCCACCATTAAAGTTTATTATTTAAGTGTTCCGAGGCCCTCTGTCTTTTTGTCTCCCACACTCCCTGCTGCTTTTCTGGGGAAATGACCATCTGGCGGGGACTTCCTACGAATGACCACTAGAGGGCACGTGATTTCCAGCTCACAAGACCCTCGCCGCGGCCAATGCCTGCGGCTTTGCTGCGGAAAGGACAGTTTTTGTTTGTTTGTTTGTATGTTTGTTTTCTTTCAGAAACAGGAGGAAAGCACTTGAAATTCCCTGGATGCAGCTAAGGCATTTTCTACGGCATTCATCTGTGAAATGCTGGCTGCAAGAAGCACACATTCTGGCAGGTGGCGGAAAGAATGCATTCTCTGTTGCTGTCACTCATTCTCATCAAGGGGAGGAGAAGAGGGCTGCGGATAGCTGAACGCACGAGTTTTGCTGTTTCTAAGATCACTAGGAGAACATACTTGTAGGCTGCATGTGTCTACGCAGGCCTAGTGATACGCGGGATAATGAGCGGAATGCATTTTGGAATTCAACATATATGGGATTCATTTCCCACAGCAGGGCTTCCTGCCAAATGGCAAACTAGAGTGGGTTGTGGCAACCCTGGAGAAACTCCAGTACTAACTTGCTGGGAGGCAGGAGAGGAGTTGAGGAGATCAAGTGACATGGGAGTGTTGCTTGGAAAGCCCCTTGGGCCTGTCTCTCAGAGGAGGGGTGAAGCACCCTACTAGCTGGGGGGAAGACAGAGACAGGAATGGGATTGAGAAGTTAGTAGGGGTGAATAACATCATGAATTTGAGCCAAAAGTTAGGAGTGACCAGTATAAATCAAAATTAGAATACTTAACTTCTAAATTAGCAGGCAAAAATTCAATGGTAAGTGGAAATGAAAAAAAAAAGGGGGGAATTAAAAAAATCCTGTATTATAAATGAAAGTCTCTTGGGGCACCTGGCTGGCTTGCTTGGTTAAGCGTTGGACTCTGGGTTTTGGCTCAGGTCATGCTCTCATGGTTTGTGAGATAAAGCCCTGCATTGGGCTCTGTGGTGACAGCACAGAACCTGCTTGGGATTCTCTCTCTCCCATTCTCTCTGTCCCTCCTCCTGTGTGTGTGCTCGCTCTTTCTCAAAATAAATAAACAACCTAAAAAAAGAGAAAAAGAAAAGTCTACACTAAGATGCTGAACTAAGGGGGCACCTGGGTGGCTCAGTTGATTGAGTGTCCAACTCTTGATTTTTCTCCCTCATTTTACAACAGGTATCAAAAACAAAATCAAAAAAACATGATCTCATGGTAGGTCATGAGATTCAGCCCTGTGTCGGGCTCTGTGGAGTATGGAGCCTGCTTGGGACTCTCTCTCTCTCTCTCCCCCCTTCTGTCCTTCCCCACTTGTACTCTGTCTCTCTCAAAATAAATAAACATTTTTTTAAAAAGATGCTGAACTAAGTCCTCATAAAACAATGATTAAATAATTCCCAGCTTCAGCACTTACTGACTCTGTGACCTCAGGTAGGACACAAATTTTTTCTCAGCTTCAGTTTCTTGCCTCTAACATGAATAGAAGTACTATGGGTACAAATTTGCTGAGGATTAACATAACGTACGTAGGAGAGTCCTCTCCTGCCCACCCTTGGAAGATGGTCAACTTTCTAGTTCTCTTCTCTCTTCTCCCTCTTTAACATATTTAGCTCATAATCATTTATGCCTTTAAGAATATTTACATATTTACTGAGTACCTGTGTCAGCCAGGTTGTTTTCAGCAACAAGTGACAGACTACCTTACCTAAGGGGCAGTCAACAATAAGGAAAAGGTATCATCTCATTTCAAGAAGTCCAGAGATAGAATGGCTAATGTGAAGTCTTAATGAAACCATCCAGAACTCCAAAAGATTCCTCCCACAGTTTGGTTCTATCATCCTCAGCAGGTTCACATCTGTCCTGTTGTGTCTCTTGTAATGGCTACGGGACAACTGCCACACCAGTCACCTAGAGACAGACAAGCAATGGGCTCCTTCACACAACTCCTTGGAATTTTCCTGGGAGTGTTTCCCAGAAGTCATCCCAGCAGACCTTCCCTCATGTCTCATGGACCAGAAGTGGGTCACTTTGCCCATCCCTAAATCAGTTCCTGGCAAGGTGAATGGGTTTCCATCACTGGGACAGATCGGTCATGATTCATCCCTAAGAGTTCACTTAGTCTTGTGGGGTTGTTGATATCAGAACAAACTAAGGTTCAGTTGGGTTAAAAAAAAAAAAAAAGGAAGAAATGACTATTGGCAGGCCACCAAGAGTGTTTTCCTGGCGCTGTAGCTGATGTTGAGCATATAGTAGTTAATAAGATGCCATTCCTAGGGATCTTGTTAGGGGAGGTTACACACAAGTAAACTGGCACTAACAATATAGTGTGTAAGTGCTATGCAGGGGGAACTGTGAGGCACTAACCCATAATCAGTGGTCAGGGCAGACTTCCTAGAGGAGCTGCTCTTTGATGGAAACTGAGAGACAAAGTAGAATTTTTCTGGATGATTAGGGGTAGGAGTAGAATGAGAGCTTGCATGAAGCCCTGAGAGCAAAAGCGGTGATGATATGCTTAGGTAACTGAAAGAAGTTCACTGTTGGAAGGGAGCCTGGGATGGAGGAAGCTGAGTGGTTAGCAGGGGCTGATCCTGAAGGTCTTGGAAGCTCTGGGGGGGGGGGGGGGGAGTTGGAATTGTGTTCTGACAGAAATGGATCAGATACATTTATAGCAATGACCTTCAAAATGTGGGTATAAAATCAATACGGTGGTTTAAAATGAGCATATAAAGATAAAATAACACTGGTAAATTCTTTGACTGGTAATTATGACATTCAAGGCGTTGTTTTGAGAGTTTGTGTGTTCTCTATTGACTCGATGATCCTCAGGTGGGTACTGCTGTCATCCCCATTTTGTAGATGAAGCACTTGCCTAAGTTCTGTTATAGGTGGAATTGTGTCTCCCCCAAAACAGACACAGTGAAGCGCAGACTCTCACCATCCCAGAGTGTATCCTTATTCGGAAACAGGGTAGTTGAAGATGTCATCAGTTAAGATGAAGGTCATACTGGAGCAGGGTGGTTCCTTACTTCAACACGACTGGTATCCTTATAAGAAGATGGCCATGTGAAGACCGAGACCCAGGAAGAACACCACGTGAGGATGGCGGCAGAGATCGGAGTGCTATGTCCACAAGCCCAGGAACACCAACGGCCGCTAGCCGTCATCGGAAGCTGGGACAGAGGCATGGGACAGATTCTCCCTCATGGCTCTCGGAATGAACCAACCTGGCCGCAACTTGATTTTGGACTTGTAGCCTTCAGAACTGTGATAGAATACATTTCTGTTGTCTTAAGCCACCCAGTTGGTGGTGCTTTGTCATAGTAGCCAGAGCAACCAAATAGGGCCACACAGCTAGTAAGTGAGGAATGGAGACCGAAGTGAGTCTGG
Source organism: Acinonyx jubatus (assembly GCF_027475565.1). Lineage (NCBI taxonomy): Eukaryota > Metazoa > Chordata > Mammalia > Carnivora > Felidae > Acinonyx > Acinonyx jubatus. The sequence continues at coordinate 145,955,212 of NC_069381.1, read as the reverse complement.
CCCCATAGTTAAACACTCAACCACCCTACTTTTCTCCATAGAAAAGAGAAGGCAGTGTAAGTAGTTGAGGGGAAGGTTTTAATTGTACATATGTACACATGTGTGTATGTTGGGCTGGGTCATAACGTAAAATGTATTTCTTTAAAGTGTGAAAGTCCCTGCCTTAAAGGAGTTGGAACAGAGTAAGAAGACCAGTTTGCATTAAAAAATTTTTTTAAGTCTCTATTTATTTTTGAGAGACAGAGAAACAGAGCGTGAACGGGGTAAGGGCCAAGGGAAGAGACACAGAATCTGAAACAGTCTCTAGGTTCTGAGCTGTCAACACAGAGCCTAATGAGGGGCTTGAACTCACGGACTACAAGATCATGACCTGAGCCACAGTCAGACGCTTAGCCAACTGAGCCACCCAGACCTCCCCCCACCCCTGCCCCAGTTTGCATCTTAGAAAAAAACTATGAAACAGGTCCAGATTTCAAGACTAGAAATCAAGAAGGGTGAACTCTCTTTTGTGGATGAGTTCGAAGGCTTCATTTTTTGGCAGGGTGGGGTGATAGGATATCTGCATTAGGTAGATGGTGGTGGGCAGAAGTATGACCTAAGGTCGTGCAAGTCCAGAGGGAGCTGCTGTCATTTAAGTGTACAGTGTCCTAGAACATGGTGCAATGTACAACCTGTCCATCTGTCTTTGGTGGTCCTAGGATTGGCTTAGAGATATTCATTGAGAAAGAAGCATAGATGGGGGGGGAAGCACTCCTCTTGAGCACATTCTTTAAAAATGGTTCCTTGTCAACAGATCCTTAAAGGTAATATGTTGGCATTCTGGGTATAAAGTCTATAATGAACAGCCAATAAAGGCAGCAAGACTGTGAGACCCAGGCATTAGGATGTAGGCTACTCCGGAAGGTTAGTTCCCCACCAGAATGTAACTCCATGAGGATACAGCTTTGTCTATGATACTACTAATCCTCAATGCCCAGAATAAATACTAAGCAAATGCCTGATGAGTATTTGTTGAAGGAATATTGAAGGGAATATAGTAAGTAAAATGAATGAAACTAAGTCACATGGTGGTCATCTTTAATGTCCACGCTCCCCCACTTGCCCCCACTACCCTCTGAGCACCATCTCCCGCCCCACAGGCCCCTGGCTGCCCATCTCTTCTGTGTTCCTTCCACCTCTGAGACTCTACGATTCCATGTCTGCCTTTCCTTTCATTACACAACCAGAGGAAAAGGATGCTGGTGGTAAGTCGTGTGGCCTCTACTGAATCACATCCTCTCTGACAACAAGCCGAACACTATTAACAGCTCCGAGTCAGCTGCAGAGGCGCTCGTGACATTTGTGGATGCCCTGAGCCCTGTTCCACGGCAAGGGATTATAGCAGTGTGCACAAATCCTTGTCTGCTACGACCACAGTGCTGCCTCACAGTGACTGACAGAATTAAACGTGGTCTAGACTGATGGGAAGTCCAAGGGGGATTTATGGCCCAATATAAAGAAATGTAAATTTTGTTCTCATTCATTGCTATCATTGATTTTTTTTTTTTTTCTCTAGGTGTCAGAATTAATTCTGCTTCCTGCATTAGAAAGCGGACTCAATCCAAGGCAGCCCCTTGCATAGCCGGGCTCTGAGTGGCCAGATTTACTGCTTCTTGGTGTGCTCCCTGATGGGGGGGTTTGTGGCTCACAGATGTATCATAAGGACCCAATTGTCACCTGAGCTTTGTTCTGAGGGAGACTGTCCCTGCAGGCTCCAAATACAGGGACCCCTTTAGGGTGACCAACTCTCCCAGTTTGCTTGAAACTTTGCCAGTTTTTAGCATCAAAATTCCTGTATGAGAGGAAACCTCTTGGTCCTGGGAAAGGGATGGTTGGTGACTAGAGCACGTCACACTCAGAAGGGGACAGGAGCTTGTGCCTACTTGTTGGCACAACCAAATTGGCTGAAGCCAACTGTTCAAGGGCCTGGCAGATTAGGACTGTCTTTCCTCTTTGGCCAGGCCACATTTTATTAATCAAATGGAAATGCAAGATACCCAGAGACAGAGAGTAGCCATAATCGTTTTGCTCCTCACTCCTCCCTGCTGCCCCCAGTCAAATGGGTGGTAGGAAAAATTCAGACTGCCTGCATTCAAATTCTGATCTGAACACTTAAAACTACAAGTTCCTCAACCTCTGTGCCTCAGTGTCCTCATCTGTGGGAAGAGGAAAATGAAAGCATTGGTCTCATGGGGTTGCTCTAAGGACTAGAAGAGAAAATATATATACATATACAATAGTCTTTCAACTGTAACTAGTTGAAGTAGGTGCTTAGGAAGTGAGAGCAATTATTACTATTACATCTCTGTGCAGAAATAGGATTCTTATAAAGCTGGCACTGCTTCCAAAGTGATCGGGGTGTGGGGCAGAAACAATTCTGCAGCTATCTGCAGGTAAACATGACTAGGAAACAGTTCCAGTGGGAAGGTGTAACCTGTCCATCCTGCCCCTTTTTAACCGTTTCTCAAATGTGATATGAATACCAGAAAATTGCATAAAACATATGTGTAGCTTCATAAATTACTATATGGTGAAAACTCACAAGTGAGTTTGCTAAAAGGTAGAATGTTGCCAGCCATCCAAGGAGACCTCCACTGCTCTGTCCAAACTCTATTCCCTCCCCCTCTGCCCTGCTAAGAGTATCCTCATTTTTGCTGTATCAAGAAATGATTTTTTTTTTTTTTGGCTTTTTTTGTTTTCTTCCAATCGTCCATTGGTTTTGTTTCCTTCAGGGGAAAAAAAAAAAGTGGCATTGTGGTGCTAGTCAATCATGACTCTTACTTCTTCTAGAAAACACATGGGCCGGGTCTCCTTTTTTATTTGGAGGAAATAAAAAACACAGAAGCATGATTTCTAAAGGAAAAGGTTTAAGTAGGAATTTGCAAATGTTACCTTCCTTTTTGTGACTATGCATGCTATCTCCTGGAAGGGGCGCATAGATCTCTGTGTATGTTGCTTAAAGAAAATAGACAACCGTCACAGTTCATTAAAATCCCATCTGCTTCCCATAAAGTGGAAAAGTCATTACTGGCTGAGTCAGGGGGTCTCAGCTCATGTCGAGGAAGAGATCACCTACTGGTTCTCCCTTAGAACCTTGCAGCTTGTGAAGGGCAGAGTCACCTCCTTATCCTTCTGCCAGGTCAGTGCTTTTTACACCAAACCATGTGTTTCCCCAAACAGTTGTTAGTATAAAACATTCCTAATACAATTTTTTCAGTGGTGCTGAAAAAAATACAAGGCCTAAATGTGTGATTACAGTATTAATTGCTAGATTTAGAAAGGGAGAGGCTGCAGGGATATGGGAAAGGTCACTGGGACTTAAGACTAGAGTCAGACAGGGAGGAAACACACTTCCCTAGGGAATGAGGTGTGGAAGGGAAACATGGTTTAAATGGAGGAAATTGTTCGTTGATGGGGCAGGCAGTTAGAAATTAAGACCAGGACGCAATTTGAAATACCTCTTGTTGTATCTGTTAGGACTAGCTTCATCTTTAAAGAACAGAAAACCCAAATAAGAGTGGTTTCAATACAATAGAGGCTAATTTATTTATGCAGCCCATACTGGGTGTGTCGGTTCCATGATGGGCAGGAATTTTTGCCTTCCTGCTTTATCATCCTTAACAAGTCACGTCCTGGGAATGCAAGCTGGTGCAGCCACTCTGGAAACCAGTATGGAGGTTCCTCAAAAAACTAAAAATAGAACTACCCTACGACCCAGCAATTGCACTACTAGGCATTTATCCACAGGATAGAGGTGTGCTATTTCGAAGGGACACATGCACCCCCATGTTTATAGCAGCACTATCAACAATAGCCAAAGTATGGAAAGAGCCCAAATGTCCATTGATGGATGAATGGATAAAGAAAATGTGGTATATACTTGGCAATCAAAAAGAATGAAATCTTGCCATTTGCAACTACGTGGATGGAACTGGAGGGTATTATGCTAAGTGAAATTAGGCAGAGAAAGACAACAATCATATGACTTCACTCATATGAGGACTTTAAGAGACAAAACAGATGAACATAAGGGAAGGGAAACAAAAATAATATATAAACAGGGAGGGGGACAAAACAGAAGAGACTCATAAATATGGAGAACAAACTGAGGGTTACAGGAGGGGTTGTGGAAGGGGGGGATGGGCTAAATGGGTAAGGGGCACTAAGGAATCTACTCCTGAAATCATTGTTGCACTATATGCTAATTTGGACATAAATTTTAAAAAATAAAAAATTAAATTAAAAAAGTTAAAAAAAAAACAAAAAAAACAAGTGATGTCCATCCTTTGGAACCCTATGGTCCAGGATGGCTGCTGTAACCCACACCTATCACCTCCAAGTTTTTAGGCTAAAGGAAGCAGAAAAAGCAGAACAGGGTGTGTCTGGCAACAGTATAGTCTTCTTCTTCTTTTTTTTAAACAGTATAGTCTTCTAAGTAGCCTCCCTGGAAGCTACAGCCTACAACCTCTGCTTACATCTCATTAACATACTAATGAGATGGGAGGCATTAACATACTAATGAGATGGGAGCTAAAAGGGAGGCTGGGGAATATAGTCTTGGCCTTCTGGAATACAACAGTTTCTTCTGGAAAGGTAGACAAGGAGAATAAATAGGAAGGTGGGGCAATGAATAATCTTCTACATAATTGGAGGCAGTGAAACTTTATAGTGAAGTGTGGAGCCTCTAGATTACCTGGGTTAACATCTGGGCTCTATCACCTATTGTCTGTATGACCAACAAGTCACCCAACATTTCTAAGACGTAGTTTCCTCGTCTGTAAAATGAAGAAAGTAACGAAACCTCTCCCAGAGGATTTTTGTGAGAGTCAAGTAAGAGCTTGGGCATGGAACGCTCACTGCAGCATTTGGCTCCCTGAAAGCACCTCAAGTGGCAGCTGTTATTAGGACTCTGACTTAAGGGAACTGGGGAAGCAAAATCTCAACTACCTCTGTGTTTACACATGATCAAAATTAAACTCAATGCAAATAAATGTGTCATCCAGAAAGCATGACTGAGGGGTTTCCAAGCCTGTGTTGATGGCTCCTTTTGAGTGCAGTCCCATAGGAGTAAGTGTTGTGCAGTGCCCTTGAATTCCCATAGGAACATGTTTGACCAGCGTGAGGGACTCCGCATGAACTTCAGGGATGTGGGCTTTCCCTCATCCCATTGCTGTCATCCTGGTGGGGATAGATAGGTGGGTGCTTCACTGACCACCCTCCAATGGACCAGGTTGCCATGGAGGTTCTAGAGGACATTGTGCCTCCAGTCTTGATCTGCGCTCACCCCAAGAGTAAGTTCCCTCCCGTTCTTTGCTCCTTCTCTGGGCTTCAAACCATTCTACTTAGACCTTCAGCCTCCTTTACCCCTCTGGAAAGCATTTTGCTTCTACCTTTTGCTGGTCCTAGTCTCACCTAGGGCCCAGGGATCCACTCTCTTTAGTCACTATTTCTTCTTTCTTTCTTTCTTTCTTTCTTTCTTTCTTTCTTTCTTTCTTTCTTTCTTTCATTATTTGAGAGAGAGAGCACACACAAGCAGGGGAGGGGCAGAGAGAGAGGAAGAGAGAGATTCCCAAGCAGGCTCCACACTGTCAGTACAGAGCCTGACTCAGGGCTCGATCTCACAAACCCTGAGATCATGACCTGAGCCGACATCAAGAGTTGGATGCTTAACTGACTGAGCTACTCAGGTGCCCCAGTCTGTATTTCTAAGGTTTGTCTTCAGGAACGTTAGTCTCAAACTGTGATAGCCATTCCATTACCAAATATGTGTGAGAAACATTATATACTCTAGCCCTCCCTTAGGAGTTCACAATGCACAGAACCAAAGGCTCTGAAAGTCCTGCAAAGAATGAAATTAATGCTCTCTAACTCCACATTTGCCACTTACTGACTAAAAACCTTGGCTTAGATGTTAGCTTCAGGAGCCTGTGTCCTGCACATCCCAAATCTGCTAAAACTCCTAGTCAAACGTGCATTTTTCTTATGTCCAGCTCTCATTCCTGAGAGGATCTCCTGTTCAGTCTCAGTTTTCAGCCAAGGAGATATCTTTGGTTTGAAACCCATTTTCAGATCCGAGATGATCACCATTGCCTTAAAACCAAGACATGAGGCATCCCACTTATAAACTCTCCCTGCCTTCTTATGTTCTTGAGATGAGAAATGAGATCATGTCTGTGAACAGTGCTTTAAAACCATTAAATGCTATATAAATGTTAGTTGTTACTATTACGATGACTCACTCCGGTGCTGCGATCCCCCTCTCCCCGGGAAGTGACATTTTCAGAATTACTGTTTCATAATATAAAAATAACCGAAACCTACACATATAGCAATAGCCATTTCTATAAAAGGGTCCACTCTGTTCATGCAATAAAATGACCGTGAAGTAGTACACCATCAGTTCTCTGTAGAATGGGGGAAGGAAGAAGCGTAGAGAGCATCCCCTTGAATCCTCAGGTTATCCCCATACACATAAACCTGTAAAGCACCCCACAAACATGTCCAGACACTCGGGGCTGCCTCTTGCCTTGTCTGGCCCAGACCTCCAGGGTCAGATCTCTGGTTCCCCACAGGCTCAGCAGTGGTAGCCCCTCCCGTCAGATTTCACAGTGACAGCCTGCTCAGGATCCCTTTCAAACCAGGCCAGGAAATGCCAGCCAAGACCTGATTCCTCTAAGCCCCCAAACAATGGACGGTTCCTTGTTTGTTTTGAGAGATTGGAGCTGTGGCTCCCCCTTTCCTCAACACCCCAGCAAGGTTCAGAGGCACACCCAGCCAGAGAGCACAGCTAGGGCTGGCAGTGGCTCAAGGGCAAGGTTGAAGTTCATTTTGCTGACTTCATTCAAATCTCTACTCCAGGGAAAACAGAAGAGAAAGCCAGGCCTCTATAGCCCAAGTAAACCAGCCACAACTAAAAATATTTGGCTAAGCTAGACACAAAAGGACAAAAATTATATGGTTCCATTACCTAGAATAGGCAAATTATCATAGAGACAGAAAGTAGAATAGAGGTTACCAGGGGCTGGAGGGAGGAAAGGGGAGTTATTGTTTAATGGGTATGGAATTCTGGTTGGAAATGACAAGAAAGCTCCGGAAATAAATAGCAGTAATGGTTGCACAGCACTGCGCATGTACTTAATACACTGTACATGAAAACATGGTTAAATGTCAAATCTTGCATTATGCATATTTTACCACAGTAAAACAAAACAAACAGCAATGGCACCAATAAGACATTTGGTATCAGTTCCCCTAACTTGGTGTCCATCCCTGGGGACACCCATCTGTGGTGGCAGAAATGCAGTCACAGGAGGAAGGATAAGACGGATTGGAATTTCAGTCCTGGCCATTGGGCCCCCACAGAAGAGTCCCACCAGACTGCAGCACTGAGAGAGCTCCTGTAAGTTTGGGATGTGTGCAAGAAGTCTCCTCTTGTCTCTCTAAAGCATCTTCTTTTTTTAAATGTTTACTTATTTTTGAGAGATGGGGGGGGGGGGGGGCAGAGACAGACGTGTACAGAGGATCCAAAGCGGGCTCTGTGCTGACAGCAGCGAGCCTGATGTAGGGCTCGAACTCATGAACCGTGAGATCGTGACCTGAGCCAAAGTCAGATGCTCAACCAATCGAGCCACCAGGCTCCCCTCTCAAGCATCTTTCTTAAGTCTTTTTTTAAATGTTTATTTATTTTGTGAGCGAGAGACTGCAGGGGAGGGGCAAAGAGAGAGGGAGAGAGAGAATCCCAAGCAGGCTCCGCACTGCCGGCACAGAACCCGACGTGGGGCTGGAACTCATGAACCCTGGGATTGTGACCTGAGCTGAAATCAAGAGTCAGATGCTTAACCGACTGAGCCACCTGGGCACCCCTCTTTCTTAAGTCTTAAGACAGTCTGAAAAGTTCTATTCCTTTGACAGAGGCTAGAAAGTATTGGAAAGACTCTGTGGTTATACGCTCTCCTTGAGGGTGAGAGCTCTGTGAGCAGAAAGCCATTTTTGAAAAGATAGAAGCAGAATGGGGTCTACCCAGTAAAGATAGGTTTTCTGAAAATGAAACATGAAAAATGAAACAGGAAGGAAAAAGATACAACAGGTTGGTGGCTGGAACTGAGGCTCAATTCAAGACAATGACCTCTAGGTGGTGCACACACCGTAGTAAAGACCCTGAGAAGAGCGTTCATTTGCAAATGAAGCTTCAAGGCTCAGATCAGAAGAGGGGGAGCTTTTATAAATAAGCTACCCCACCCCAGCTGAAAGATAACCCCCAGATCTAAACACTCTGGGTCCGATTTAAAGATGGTTGAGTTTTGATCATCTCGAAGACAATAGGAAGAAAGGTATGGCATGTACTTGAAGACCATGGAGCTGTGAGCTGTGGCTTTTCCTAGAGGAGAGAAAGAGAGGTACTGTGCACCCATGGAAACGTTCAGCTCTGAGAAAAAAGGGCCTCATTCACCAGGACTATTGTTATTCCCGAGAGAGTGTCAGTGGTGGTGTTTTCTGAACACACAGGTAGAAGGGGTGATTCTCTCAGCTGTCAAGTGAGAGTGTATTCAGTCTGCTCAGCTCCTGGAGGGTTTTTTACCCCCTCCCCTTTTCAAGCCTGCTTGCTCTCAGCAGGTGCCCAAATGAGCAGGAGACCAGGAGGAGGAAGAGTCAGAAGGCAGGACCAGGAGCCAGGAAGATGAGGAGGGGCAGTTCTGCTCCCCCTTCTAGAGCTATTCTTATTTATACAAACAATTAACAGGCACACACGCAAACCCAGGCAGGGACAGACTTGATAATGACCTGGATAATGAAGCAATCCATTGCAGCAGAGAGTGGAGCAAGCAGCACTTCACTCTCAGGGCCCAGATTAATTCTATTTTTCTCCATTATACCACACAGCAGTGAGGGGTCACTTATGTCACCTTTGCTGAACAGGTCTATTCATGATTCTGTGCAAACTGGGATCACTCAGTCAATCGGTCAGATGCATTTACGAAGGACTTGTCAAGGGCCCCATGCTTCACTCCTGGCTGTGGTGAGATGTGGAGGAAGCAGAAACTTCTTTCTCAGCCTTTATGAAGCTACCGTCTAGGGCTGCGTTATCTATTATGGTAGCCACTAGTCACATGTGGCTACTTAATTTAAAATTAAAAGTAACGAAAATGGAAAATTCAACTCCTAAGTCATACTAGTTACATTTTAAGTGTTCAATATCACATGTGACTGGTGGCTACTGTCCTGGGCGGCACAAAAAACATTTCTGTCATTGCAGAAAGTTCTATTGGACGGTGCTATGGCATTTTGGGCAACTTTGGGAACAGAATGAGGCCACATGCAACAGACATGTTGCATCTTGCAGCCAGTAGGTGGTCTTCTGATTCCTACTCTAGTTTTTAGAGGCATTCTGAGAATGCCTGCATTTGAGATGGGGCCTCAGAAATGTTGCCTTCCATTTTTCTCTTACCTCCTTTTCCTCAGTGAAAGCCAATTCAGGTATGTGTTTGCCCCTCAGGGCTAGTCCCTGTGGAGATTAACCGTTAAAGCCACAGTGTTATATGAACTATGGCTTTGTCCAGTCCAGGATACAGCTCTTCCTTGGAGTTTTGTCCCCAGGTTATGGAATCCTTGCTCAGTTGATTAAGGCCACCTATTTCTACCTCACGTCCTGGCATTGGTTCCCAAGAAGTTCCTATTTTCCTACTTCCACTCTGCAGTGACCCATGGGCCAGGTTGTCTTTTTTATTTTTTAATTTTCTTTCATGTTTGTTTATTTTTTCATTTTTACTCTATTTTTAATTCATTCAGAACTTTTAGTAAAAACAGAAAATTAGAGCAGTCCTTACATTCTCTGAATTCTACATATCAATCAAGTCTTTAATTCACATATTCTCAAATTTTGATTAATAAGAAATTACAAAGAAAGAAGAAAGCTAAAAAAAGAATAAAGCAGATGAAAATAGGCATAAAAACAAATTGTAATATAATCCTTTTATATGTGATAGATATTTCAATTTCTTTTTTTTTTTAAATATTTATTTTTGAGAGAGAGAAAGAGAGAGAGAGAGAGCACGCGAGAGAGAGCGAGTGGAGGAGGGGCGGGGGGTGGGGAGGTGGCGGTACAGAATCTGAAGCAGGCTCCAGGCTCTGAACTGTCAGCACAGAGCCCGACACGGAGTTCAAGCTTATGAACCATAAGTCAATGACCTTAGCCAAAGTTGGAGGCTTAACAGATTGAGCCACCCACGTCCCCGGGCCAGGTTGTTTTCTTACCAACTGCCCTGTAACCCCTCAAGGGAGCAGCTGTGTCCCCCATCTGCTCAGCCTCTGCCGACAATCTCTGAACTCTGGCTCCCTGCTCTCTGCTTCTAACTGTTCTCTGCTTCACCCACAAGCCTTTGTTCTTTTGTTCCAGCAGAACCATTCAGCATCTTTCACTCACCCACCGGACGTGGCAGGAGTGGTGACTCCTAACAATGCATTCAGCCAAGTTCCCTCACTAACGTATGCAGGGGAGGGATCTGGTGGGCAGACCTACAGGAAGAGCAGGTAGGTAGCTTACGAATTACACACGGAGACAATACCAGCTACAGCTACACGAGGCAGGCTCTGGTTTCTCCTCTGTGGTTTCCGATGCCTGGTGGGTAGATGCCTGGCTGAGGTAAAAAGAGAGAGGGAGCCACGAGTCCTCCAGGACCACACGGCTGCTTTGGACACGATCTGAAGCGAGTGGACTAAGGCAAGCTCTTTGGAGCTTAGTTCTGATTTTTTTCTTTCCTGAGAGTAGAACTTGTGTGTGGGGAAAGCAGAAGCTGGAGTCTCCCCAGCCCTTTCAGGGTCTGTGGCTGCTGCCTCTTCCTTGCTTCACCAGCCACACCTGTCTGGGACACTCTGATGGTTTTTTATGTCACCCGATCATCTATCTATGGCATTAGCTACAAAAATCTTGATCCCAAGTGCCAAGACTACACCAACTCCAACCATCCTATTGGGCCGAGATGGTGCCTTTGTTACCACTTCCCTCTGGTTGGATGGGTCCCTGGATGTCGACCTGACAGAATTCTAGACCCATCTGGTGCGCCCCATCTTCATATTCAAACTATGGAGAACTTTGGAGGTCAGAACACCTGGGTCCACTTTCCAGCTCCTCCACCGTGTGCCATGTGATCTCAGACAAGTTACCCAACCTATCTGTGCTTCAGTCATCTATAAAGTGGGATAATTTTAGTACCTACTTGATAAAGTCATAATAGGGATTAATAAATTAATAACATGATGTGTTTAGAACAGTACTTAGAAAGTGTCTGCTGTTGTGGACAGTAGACACAGCATCATGGCCACATATGTCCTAGTATGGCTGCAAAGCAAGCCACCACAACCTTCTAGAGTGGGGACAGCCACTGCTTGGAGACCAGCTAAATCAAAAATGAAGTGTGATCTGCTCCACGAATAAGTGCACACAGCTTGCTTCCTGCTGAACTATGGCCAGGCTGTTCCCAAAGACATCCACCCTGCCCCTGTCCCCATCAGGGCTGGGAGAAGCATCCCTTTAGGAGAGTTGAGTCTCTCTGGTTCTGGGGTGGCTTCCACTTGCCAGGCTTCTGCTGAGTTGTACCCTATGGCCACCAAGCATTGCCTTTGTTCCTCAGATGGCAAGAACCCGACTGTCCTAGAGGCAAGTTATGAGGAGATTCATGATTCTCGATGTCGAGTGATGTCTCTCCAGTGAAGGGGAGAATAAAGAAGGTGGGACAGTTGCCAGTCCCTTGCTCCACTTGGCACTGAGCATGTGACAGCTGCTGATCTTTAGCTAAAACCCTCTAGCTAACGGTTGCTGCCAGGTGAGACTGTCTTCCCTACCAACAGAGATCACCTCTCAAGTTTCTTTGTATCTTTTCTTTATGTCTATGAAACTTAAGTCTTTGGGGTGAGGGAGGGGAAACGTGTGTAATGATCCTGTCCCAGACTTGTGGAACCCAGATCTCCGAGGACAGAGCTCAATCCCCTCCCTGATTCCCATGAACTTCTCTGCGGGAAAACTATGGATTTATGGGAATCATCTGACCCTGAGGGGTCTGGAGCCAGATGGTCATTTAGTATAAGCTTAGCAGATTTTGTCCAAAGGCAGAAAAGAACTGTCATTTCTCTGTCCCAATTCTAGTTTTCTGAGAATTGCCTGAGGAAGTCAATAGTTGGGTCCAGATGAAAATTGTCTTATCTTTTCTAGTTGAATTTGGACTCCCTGCTGCCTGGCTTCCCAGCCCTCCTCCTGCAGGATCCTATGCCGAGATGGGTACCAGCGCCTACGTGGGGTTCTTTGAATATCTGGGTTGAAGTCTGCCTTGGGTCAGAGTGGCAGAAAGGCCATGGGAAGGGACACGCTGGTCTCAATGGGAGGGAAAGTGGGAGCCACTGTAGGTCATTAACCCAGGTCTCACCCCTCGTTAAGAGCCTGGGGGCTTGACAGGGAAGCCCAGGCACCATCTCCAGCACACCCCTCACTGGATGCTGTTTGGCAGCCTTTGGCAAATGTGAGAACACGTGGCTGAGATATTTCCCCGCAGAGCCCCTCCCAAGAACAGCCGTCCTGGCAGCCAGCAGGCAGGTCCTGGACAGACCACAGGCCTAGGAGGGAGGAGGGCTCGGGATACACATAGTGTCAGCCCAGCTCTGAGGAATGAAGCTCTTCCTGGGGCAGGACCAGCCAGGCACCTAAGACTGTGAGGACAGCCTTGTAACGCCCTCCTCAGTGGATTTCGTAGGAGAGCCTGCAAGGGTTGAGGGCCACACATTTGCCACTCTTTAAAACATCAAGAGTTTTGTAATCTTATATGCTGTTGGTGGGGCCGATGGATAATGAGGATTAAACATCTGTGATGTGCTGTGTTACTTTACCAGAAAAACCACTGAGGCCTGCACTGTTAATCCCGTACCCTGTCAGCTGATAAGGGTGGGCACTCACTGATTTCTAAGGCTGAAGAACATCTGTTGCCATTGTTTGAGTTGTCTCCTCTAGACTTGCTGCAGAAAAGCTTTGTAATAGTTATTTGCAAAAGCAGGTGGAGTGTTTTGAAGAAAAGTCCTGTATAAACAGAATGAACACAACACCAGAATGTTTCACTTTGAGGCTAATCCTACCCCATCCCCGTTCAGGCTCTGTCATGTCAGGAAGGTTGCCACCTCCCCTGCAGAAGGGCCCTTTGAGGCAATGGGCAGAACCACATGGCATCGTGGTCAGAAGATATGAAGATGAGCCCTAACCTGACTGTGTGACCTCGACTAAGTCATTCAAACGTTTTCCTTATTTTGTCATCTGGAAAATGTGGGGAAGCAGAGATACTTTGGTGTTGTGGAGGATTAACTACACAATGCTTACGAAATGTATTGGCTGATGGCTAAAAAAAGTCCATAGAAAGTTCTGGTTTCAGGCATGGCTTCATTCAGGGCTCTAAGGATACCACCAGGTTTGCACCTTGGTCTTTCTTCCCCTGGGGAGACCCTGTTCCTGGATACATTTGGCAGCTCTGGCCTCAGCCTCTCACCATCTCAACACTCAGGGAAGCAGAGAAAAACGTGTGCCTGCGACTTGGCATCCTGGCATTCATCAGATTCAGTCTGCCCACACCAGGTTAAGTCACCTGCCCATCCCTGAACCAACCAATGTGGCTGGGACATTGAATGCGTTGAATCCACTTTACTCGTTTCCTCACCCACTCATCAAGTGTGAGCACCTGCCATCCTGCCAGGCACTATTGTATATTCTGGGGACATAGTAGGGATAAGATAGATCAGACCCCTACCCTGTTGGGGCTTTCTTCCCAGTAAGAGAGACGGAAAACAAACAAGTACATTGTGTAAGATGACACAAAATTGGGAAATGATGACAGCTATAAACAACAACAACAATAAGAAGGTAGAGAGTGAAGTGGGGTGGGAGTGGAGTGCTGCTTTAGAGAAGATGGCCAGAGAAGTCCTCTCTTAGGAAATGACATTTGAATAGAGGTCTGAATGAAATGAGAATAGAGGCTGTGTGAAGAAGATCTGGGTATAGAACATGCTGGGTGTCGGGAGCAGGTGCAAAGGTTCTGAGGCAGAGTAAGCCAGGCTTATTAAGGAAGAGCCACAAAGGCCCATATAGCCAGAGTCTCATGGACTGAGCAGAGTGCAGTGGGAGAGGGGGAGAGAAGGGGCAGAGCCATGCTATACTGGGCTCTGCAGCCTTCTGACCATGGTGACAAGTCTGGAGTCTTTCCAAAAGGGCAGAGACACAACACACCATGAGTTATGTTTGAAAAATATGTCCACATACAAATGGCCAACAGGTGTGTGAAAAGGTGCTCAACATCATTAAGCATTAGAGAAAGGCAAATCAAATCTAAAATAAGGCATCACATCACACCTGTCAGAATGGCCGTCATTAAAAAGACAAGAGGTAATATTGTTGGCAAAGACATGGAGAAAAGAGAGCCCTTGGGCACTGTTAGTGGGAATGTAAATTGTGGCCGTCATGATGGAAAACAGTTTGGAGGTTCTTCAAAAAGTTAAAAATTGAACTACCATGATTCGGCAATCCTACTTCTGGGTGTGTATCCAAAGGAAATAAAATCAGTATCTTGAATGGATATGTGCACCCCCATGTTCACTGCAGTATAATTCACAATAGCCAGACTATGGAAACAATCTGAAGACCCACCAACGGATGAATGAATAAAGAAAATCGGTATATTTACAATGGAATATCATACAGCCACGAGAAAGAAGGAAATGCTGCATTTGCAAGGACACGGATGGACCTTCAAGGCATTATGCTAAATGAGATAAGTCGGATAGTGAACGGCATACTGTATGATTGCATATGTGAAATTTTTAAAAATCTGAACTTGTAAAAACAGAATAGAATGGTGATTACCAGTGACTGGGAAATGGGGGAATTAGATATGCTTTAAGGATACAAATTTACAACTAGCAGGTAAATAAGTTCTGGAGATCTAATGTACAACATAGTGATTATTGTCAACAATATTGATGATTAACTTCAAAGTTATGAAGAGACTAGATCTGAACTGCTCTCAATGGAAAAAAGAAATGATAAATATGTAACATGATAAAGGTGCTAATGCAACTATAGTAACATATTACAATATATAAATGTATCAAACGACATGTTGTAATTATATCTCAATTTTAAAGAGACACACATATAAAACAACCCCCTGCAGTGTGGAGAGGGCTGGGGGAAGCAGGGATAGACAAGTGTCTGGGACAAGGGGGTGGCATAGAACTGGTAAGAAGTGGCAAGACTTGGGAGTATTTTAAGTTATGGGTTCCATCCCTGGAAGTGGAAGCTTGTAACCTTCTCACATGGAGATTAGAGGCTGGTGCCTGAAGTCGTGAGGGTAGATTCTGGGGGACAAAAACATGAACTTTCCATGCTTTGACCATTTGTAGTAGTTTCATGCAGGTTTTTTTTTTTTTTTTTTCTTTTGGAGCTATATTCTGACCATCATTAATCATTAGCCTTTTCTGGGTTGGGGACTGTATCTTCAGTCTTGTTTCCTTCCTCCAAGCCCCAGAATCACAGTGAAGGGTTTTAGAGAAGTGGTCCGACCCCAATCTCTTAACAACAGGTGAGAATCCCGAGGCTTTGAACAATTCTGGGATGGTGCAAAGTCCCTCAGCTACTGAGAGCTGGAGCCAAGATGCAGCTTTTGCGGTTCCCAGGGCTGGCTTCATTCACGAACAAAGGGTATTGCCACGGACTGGTGGGGGTAATAGAAGAGGGTTTAACCCTCCTGCAGTCCCCGTCAGCATCTCTCAGATGAAGTATGCTCAATAAACAGGGCTGCCCTCAACCACAATGCCCCCCCCAAGGCCCCCCAGACAAAAATCCTTGAGACACCCCTATGCGTTTCATCAGCACCTCCAACGAGAGTCAAGAGTCCAGGCCAACGAGAGGCAGGCACACAGATGGAAAACACTAGGGTGTGCCTTATTTGTGTTATTTACTTTTTAGAGGAAACCTCATGTGAAGCGTAGACTTTTCATTCCTGCTGGGAGAGCTGCCAGCGGACAGTTCATTGCTCTTGTGCCAGAGGGACACACGTTAGCTTTTGAGCAGAGCTGTGGTTCTCTAGTCTGTAAAGCAAGATGCATGGGCTGTTCTGCAGGATGGAACAGCCAGAGAGGGGCTGCCTGAAACCCTCCCCCACACACTTGGGGGGAGCCGGGGCCAGCCTCCTGCAGGAAAGGGAGCCGGGGACACCTTGCTATTGCACTCGGGACCCAGCACAGCCCCTGACACTCAGGGGGAATTGACACATGCTCAGCGAGAGCAGGGCCAGAGTGGCTCTGCCCCCAAGATACGCACACTTACTGGGTGTGTAGGCACATGCCCGCTGGGCTGCCTCAGGGGTGATGGGGACATGGGGGGGGGGGGAGGAGGGGCTGGGTCTTGCTAGGGTGGAGAAGAGCTGAGTCATCTATGGTTCTCACCAAGGGCATCGCAGCCAAGGGCTCTCTCTCATTCTTTCTCTCCCCATCACCCATCCCACGGTTTTAATTTTCTTCTAAGAAAAATAATCCAGCGTCTTTTTAATCAGTAACCACGGTGGTCGGGAAAAGCCAACACAAAGGTTGGGAGGAGTGGTTAGTGGGTTTAATCAAGAAAATGGCCCGGCTGTCCTCTCTGGGGAGGGCAGGGCAGCGATGCCTTGGATGGCTGTCTTTCCTCACACTCATTTCAGTGGTGAGCCAGCTGGCAGTGCAGGGCTGCTGTCTCTCAGCGTCTGTGTGGTGCTGAGGGCACAGGCAGGGTGCATAAATATTCAGTAATGAGCTCCCTGAGAGTGCAGGGAGTCTTGACAGAAGATACAGGCAGGAAGCACAGTTCCTCTGGTGTGAAGCAGGGAAATGGGGAGCGGGTCTGAGGTCCACAGGGGAGGGAGGCCTGACCACAGGACGCACTGCTGGCCCTGAGCACTTGATCGAAGATTCTAATGGGCCAGCGGATGCCAGCCAGCAAAACAAAGAGGAACGTGGCCCCGGAGGAGTGGTGCAGTGGGGAGAGGATGGAGGTGAGGCTGGTGTCCTGTGATTTGGTCCTATGGTCCTGACTCCTTAGTATGGACTTTAATAAAGAAGGGGTGGGGCACCACACACACACGCACACACATGCACGGTTTCCTGCTTCTGACCTCAAACAGGAGTGTGGGGGCTGCCCCTGTGCGTTGGTGCAGGCAGTGGGCTTCGGGAAAACGCTCTCTGTGGCTGCTGGCCACCGGGAGGGCACCCTTGCCAACAAGGATAACTGCTGCAAGTGCCCAGGGGGCTTCAGTCAACGCACCCTCCAAAGATGGGCACCGGGAAGGGGCACAGTCGTGCTCCGACCTTCCTGTGTCATTCTGCCCAACAGCACAGCCCCCTTCCCGGACAGCCACAGAACACACCGCTGGCCTTGAGCACTCAATCAACCTTGTTCCTGGGCCTCCTCATCTCAGCCCTCAGCCCAATGTTGTGTGGAGCCTCCGTAGCTGCTGAGGACATCCTCGAGTGCTCCCTTTGTGCGTGTTCCTATCTCGTCATTCCTCACATTTCCTTGCTTCTTCTCTAGGTGGCAAACACAGCCAGGTGAAGGGTTGACTCCCAGGTTCTTATTTTTCCCCTCCCGTCCCCTGTACCCAGGGAAAGCTCTGAAACAACACACCTCCTGCTCCTTGAGCCCCATGTGGCCTAGAAGAGGCTGCCCATCTTTCCTTCTCACACACAAAATGCAGAGAACACACATATTTTTCTAGCCATGCTATATGGAGATTTCCCTTTATTCAACATTTCAGCTCCCAGTCTATGTGTCTATGTGTATCTGTGTCTATATACGCATGTTGGCCAATTGTTGCCTATCTTAAAAACAAATCATCTCTAACATTTCTGTTCGCATCACAGAAACCCAGCAGGTACCATAGTAAAGTCCTCCTAAAAGGTGGCAAGTTCACCAAGGGCTTTTTTTTTTTTTTTTCCTCCTGGAGAGCACACTGAAATGTTTAGAGAAAATAACACCAGATCCAGAGCACAAAGGGCCTCTCTCCTGAAGGAGAGCAGTTGGTATTATTTTGGTTCCACGGGAGCAACATAAAAATGCCAATCGTCTTTTCTCTGGTAACCACTCACGTCAGAGGTACCTCTGTGGCCCTCCTCTCACAGATCAATTTAATTACAGGCACGAATGCCCGCTGAGTGTGGGGTGCAAACTGGGAGCCATGGATTTCAATGAAGTCCAAACTGCTTTGAAATCCAAATACGGCCAACCCTCAATTATCCACGCCGAGGAAAGGGAGCGTGGATAATCCTGAACAGCAGATGATTAAAAAATCATTTCTTTTGGCTTTGGGGAGGTACCATATGCTATTTGCAACAGAGCAGCAAAATTTCCTCTCTAGTTATGTTTTGCTGAGATTAATATTGCAATGTGCTTGCATTTCTCCTCATGCACCAGCTGACAGCAGTGGGAATAAGACAGAGGAGTGAGTGCAGGAGCAAATTGAGTGGCAGGGGAAGCCAGTGAGAAGGGGAGGAGGAACACAGCCTGAAGTACTGATGAAAAAAATGAAGGCTCCGGGTCCTTCCTGTCTTAACTTGAAAAGAGAGTAGAAGGGAGGAGAAGGAGAAAGAAGAAAAAGAAGAGTAAACAAATTCTAAAACTCTAAATGGAGAGGCCAGCTTTAAGAGACCAAGCTCCCCTGGGGCACTGCCTTACTTCTGTCAAGCTTTCTGAAAAATATAGGATTCTGTGACATGATTCATTTTCTTAGAATACCCAGTCTACTCTGATCTCTGGAGCATGACTAGTGCTTTCCTGCCTCGTTGCTTTTGCTTATTCTAAATCACCTGCCTACAATGCCCTCTTCTTCTCCCGTCCTATCCAAAGTTCATCCATCTTTCAAGACCCAGCACATTTCCTGCCATTCCATAAAGACTTTTCTTCTTTTTTCAATGTTTGTTTATTTGTTTATTTATTCAGAGAGAGAACGAGCAACGGTGAGCAGGGAGAGGGGGTAAAGAGAGAGAGGGAGACAGAGAATCCCAAGCAGGCTCCACACTGTCAGCACAGACCCCCCTGACATGTGGCTCAATCCTATGAAACACGAGATCATGACCTGAGCTGAAATCAAGAGTCAGACCCCCAACAGACTGAGCCACCCAGGTGCCCCTCCATAAAGCCTTCTGTCCTCATATCCACTGGAAGCAACCTTCTTCCTCTCCCATCCTCCTTCTCAATGCCCACAGCACAGTGTTCTGTCTCCTCACCTATCTGGAGTGTAAGCTTCCAGAGCACAGGGAGAGATGTGCCAGGCCACTTAGTGTTTCTCTTTTTGGTGCATGGTAGGTGCCCCCTACCTGGAGATTGAGAGACCGAATCTTGCAGCAAGGTGTGAAGACACTAAACCAATGATTCTCAAGCTTGAGTGGTATTAGGCTTTCATGGGGGACTTGGTGATAAGAGTTTCCCCAAAATCAGACCCCTGGGGATGCTGCTTCAGAAGGTTGGGGGACTCAGAGTTTTCAACAAATTTTTCGACAAATACTCAGGAGATTGGCCCCCGAGAAGTCAGCTGTAAACACATACTTCACCAAGGCTCACACACTGAACTTCCATCCTGGGATGCCATTTACACAGCTGAAGCCAAAATGTAAGAACAGAGACACTAAAGAACACACTGGCATTATTACTGTTCTCGGTCATGCTTCCTAATGCTGAGGACAGCATTTTCTTAAGTAGGAAAAAAAAAACCAACAACCCTGCTAAGAACAGTGGTGAAAACAGTACAGAAATTTGCAACAGATTCTCCATATTTCCATCAGCTGAAGCTGCACATTTTTGTACTTTTTAGCATCTCTGATGTTGGGGTGCCCCTTACAATCCGCATTTGGGGCACAGCACTGACAGCATTTACTGGCTTGGTCCTAGCTCCTCACTCTGCAATCATGTGCATCCCTGGGGCTACCTAGGTTGAATTTCACTGCCATTTACATAAGTTTTGAAAGATTATACTATAATTTGGTGTTGAAATGAAAAATTATGTACACAGAAGGGCATGAAAACAGAATAGCAGGATATAAGTTTGCTGTTAGTGAAACAAACATTTACTGGAGGAATAACCATACCTCTATACTTTCTTGCAAAGAAGTAACCAATTGAACCAATCGTGTTATAGCTTTGTTACTCAGACTGTAGTATCAGCTGTGTGGCCTCACCTGGGAGTGTGTGAGAAGGACAGAATCTCAGGCTCGAGCCCAGACCTATTTTATATCTGCTTTTAAACAAGATCCTCAGGTGATTTGTATGAACATGAAAGTTTGAGAAGTATAGCTTTATGGGGCTCAAGAAAGGGATATATCCACCAGTAGATAAACCGAGTTATGTTTAGTTACAGAAGGATTGCCTATCACACGCTAGGCAAAAAAGCTTGTAAAAAGAGATGCCAATGACTAGAAAAAAAATTCAGGTGAGGGTGCCTGAGTGGCTCAATTGGTTAAGCATCTGGCTCTTGATCTCAGGGTTATGAGTTCGAACTCAGCATTGGGGTCAATGTTGGGCATGAAGCCCACTTAAAAAAAAAGATACAGGTGATAATAAGGAAACATCATCAATTCACTTGTAAGCTGGGAGGACATTATTGTAGGAAAAACTATGGCCGTGGCTGACTTAAAAGTGATTCTAAAAAGTTCAACTGAACATGAATACATTTTGCGGAACACCTTAACCAATTTATTTCCCTGTCTTCCTTTTTAGATACGTACAAGAGTGATTTGTGGTAACAACAGATGTTTAAATTAATCTAAAAGAGCTCTTTCAATCAGAAGGAAAACTATGAGGAAAGAAAGCATCGTCATAGTTTAATTAGGAACATTCTTTGTTCTTAATGATACATCAAATGATGGTGAATTTTACAAGCAAAGACATCTCAGATGTAAAGAAATACAAGTGAAAGTCCCACACACTTTACCACATTGCCTTTTTTCTTAGAGTTTAAATGTCAATAATAACTGTTTCAACTCTGATAATTCTTAACATCAAATTATTTTGCATAAAAGATGAAATTTTGAGGTTAACTCTGCTTTTTACATTTTCACATTTTTTTAGGTCCACCATTTTTTAGGTCTGTGCCATTCATCTCTTACTAAAAACAAACAAACACAAACAAAAACATTTTGCCTGCTCTAGCCACCATATTTTAGAAGCTAGCTACAGAAGAATGAAGAAAATCTCAAGTGAGAGATGGAAACGAGGCAGAAAGGCTTTGGTCCAGAAGGACCCAAACAGCTATCACACCTTCTTTTCCTATCTCAAACAATGGCAACCACAAAACATTAAAAAAAAACCTACTAGCCGCTTTCACATGTTACTGTATTTGATACTGAGAAACCTATCAAACAGGTATCATTATCCCCTTTTCCACAAGTGAGGAGAGTGAGGTCAGACAAATGAAATAACTCACCCAAGAAGACAAGGATCATCAGTGGTGGGACCAGGATTCAAAGGAGGCATCACCGCAGCCCCTCTGAGCCCAAGCCTCTGTAAGCACAGCTCCTGAAAGCACATCGCCATCTGTAGCCTGGGCTGTGTTGCAACCACTGCCAGCCTGCGATGGCAGATAGTTCGAAACATAGTCCTCAGGGTTAGTGAGCAATCCATACGCTGCCTTCTGTGGACCTGAAGGTCCACGGCAGTTACTGGCCTGACAGTGCTCTTCGCTGAAAGCGACGGCTCAGAACGCAAAAGCCCTTGCCTCTGAGTGTAGTACAAGGGCCTACCCGTTCTTGACTGGACCTCAGGTTTTCTTTCCATGTAACGTGTCCCTATTTCCTGCAGAGTTTCTTGGAACTTTCTTTCAGATTGAGTTTAGCTCACTTCACACCGGGCTTTCATTTGAGAGCACATCATATGACTGACACATTGCCTGACCATTGGGGCACATCTCATCGCTAACGTTTGAACCTGCTTCATGGCTTCACCTCAAGAACCTTCTCCCTGAGATTCTTCCTCCTTTCTAATTAACTTTCTAATAGTGGCACCTGGGTGGCTCAGTTGATTAAGCGTCCATCCAACCCTTGATTTGTTTCAGGTCATGATCTTACTGTTTGTGGGTTTGAGCCAGACATTGGGCTCTGAGCTGACAGCTTGGAGCCTGCTTGGGTTCCCTCTCTCCCCCTCTCTGTCTGCCCATTCACTGCTTGCATGCTCTCTCTCTCTCTCTCAAAATAAATAAACTTTAGTAAAGAATGCTATTCTGAAAAGTGATCTCTCTTCTCAGTAATTAATGATTCTCCATCGTTGCTGGCATTAGAATCACCTGAAGAGCAAGAAAAACTCTCCAGAGCTCAGACCACACCTCCTGCCAATTAACCAGAATCTCCAGATGAATCTCTGGAGGGATCCAGGATCAGTATTTTTAAACTGGGCCGGTGATCTCAATAGGCAACCAAGTTTGTGAGGGATCAAATCACAATCCCTTTAGTAATCTTCCCTCGACTACATAGCCATTCTTCAAAAATAGCTTTTGTTTTCATTCTAAAAAAGCCCCACACATTTATTGTACAATTGTTAGCCTTGCAAATACAGCCAAGCAAAGGGAAGGAAATACTAATCACTAGCAACCTCACTCTGAAGCAGTAACTACTGCTGAAGTGTTCAGGAACATAACGCCAGCATCTTTTCTTTGTATCTCTTTTGTACATGTGTATTTTATTGTATATCCGTTTTTGTAGCCTGCTTTTCCCACCCAAACATCCTTTCTCTTGTTCTCAACCTCTTCCCTTTTTCTCCTTTGTCCTGACTTCCGTAGCTTTAATAAGTCAGTCTTTGCTGGGCTTTTCAACAAGGCCTTCTGCTGTGAGTTCTGAAGCCTCTTTTTATCCTAATGGACGATTCAGTTCAGAAGCACTAAACATGTTCCTTCTGGAGCCACTGTCTTTCCAAATGACTCTACCATCTGGCTGCCCGACTGCTCAAGCCAGATGTACCTGAGGTCATCCTAGATTCCTTGGCCATCTCACACTTTTGTTTCTAACCAATTATCAAAGCACACCCATTGTACCTCTTAATATTTTTTGAATCCATATACATCTCTGTATCCTACAGCCTCAACTTCCCTCCATCAAGACATTTATCATCTTTGCCATGGTCTCCTAACTGACCTTCCTCCTCTGCTTTTCCTTAGTCCACTCCCCACACCATCTGAGTGAGTTCATAAAGCCATTCCCATTACCTTGATGGCAGAGTCCATGTGCCTTACTAAGGCTTTCAAAACCTATGGGATCAGCACCTGTTTAACTCGTGTCTCCTCCAACCTCCTCCCACAACCCCCCACACACCTGGTCCACAGTGCTTCAGGAACACAGAACTGTATCCCTCTTTGTTGTGCCTCCAACATGTCTTCCATTCCTTTTTCTGGTGGATGCCTACTCATCTTGCAGGTCTCAGATGGTTTCTCACTTCCCTGGAGAAGTCTCCTCTGACTCCCTAAATCTGGATCAGGGGCCCTCTTTGTGTCCCCCCCCACCCCATAATGTCCTGTACCTCTGCGCAGCAAAGCCAGCAATCACAGAGTTGCAATCATCTCTGTGCTTGTCTATATTCCTCTTGAGACTGGAATGAGGGGCCACGTCTGTTTTGCACACGACTATGTCCCCAGCATCTAGTAACAAATACTTCAAACATGTGTTGAACGAACAATGAATGATTGCATTGCTTCATGATATGTCCTATAGTCAATCTTTAAGCACAGAAGGGGTTCTTTTCTCTGGATTGTCATCTTACTTGCTACTTAGAACATTAGCAGAGGCTGGGTGATGTTTTTCTCTGTGCTACAAGGGGAACGCTTGCAAAGGGGTTGGATTTCTCCTGTGCTATTGACCAGTCTCCCAGGCTTTCTCTGCTTCATACCCTTTCCTACTTTCTTTTTTTCTCCACTTCCTAGCTGCCTCCTGCTTTGCAACCTCAAACAACCTTTGCAATTCCACCTGAAACTAGCCAAGTTGACTTTGGTATGAGCCTCATTTTATTTTTCACAGAGGAAAATAATCCTCATCGCCTCATTAATAAGAGACACCATTGTCATCCAAAGCTCGGTAGCTTTTCAATTAAAATCGTGAATATCTGATGAATATCTGATGTTTGCTTGTTGTTGATACCAGCATCTTCAACACTTTAAAAGTGGGAAACACCAAAGGAACTGGCAAAAGTCGAGATAAGATTGTATGATTTCCAGTCTTTCAGAGTTTGGGTTCCTTCTTCAAAATATTGTGAATCTTTAGTGCCTCTCAGGTAGCTACTTTATTTATTTATTTTTTTAATATATGAAATTTATTGTCAAATTGCTTTCCATACAACACCCAGTGCTCATCCCAACAGGTGCCCTCCTCAATACCCATCACCCACCCTCCCCTCCCTCCCACCCCCCATCAACCCTCAGTTTGTTCTCAGTTTTTAACAGTCTCTTATGCTCAAGTAGCTACTTTACACCACTGGGGATGAGTGGGTTTTTACAGAATATTAGGCACGTGTAATTTAGGGCCCTTTAAAAAAAAGAATACAAAATTAGAAATATAATATACTGTAAGTCTTGAAAAGTGCTTGTGCAGGTTGGAGGCCTCTGAAAATAACCCTTCATTAGGTAAGTCTGTTTTCTGTCTTATATGTCAATCTTTTTTTTAAGTTTATTTATTTATTTGAGAGAAAGAAAGGCAGAAAAAGAGAGGGGGAGAGAGAGAGAATTCTAAGCAGGCTCCGCGCCATGAGCGTGGAGCCCAACCTGGGGCTTGAACCTGTAAACGGCAAGATCATAACCTGAGCCGAGACCAAGAATCAGATGCTCAGCCGTGTGAGCCACCCAGGCTCCCCATTCTATGTTAATTTTTGTAACTGGAGAAACTGAGGCCCAGAGTAATAGGTCCATCTGTGAGTTGACTTGAAGACTGATGACTGACGACTGACCTACCCGTCCCCCCTGGAGGACCTCCAGCTTGTTATAGAGCTAGATGGACTTTAAAAATTAGCTAAATCCTCAGTTCCTTATTCCATTTACACAGGCCATGCCAGGAGGATAAAACTATGGATATGTAGGGAAGCCTGGGTGGTTCAGTTGGTTATGCTGGGACTCTTGATTTTGGCTCAAGTCATGATCTCACAGTTTGTGAGTTCAAGCCCTGAGTCAGGCTCCACACTAACAGAACAGAGCCTGCTGGGGTTTCTCTGTCTCCCTCTCTCTCTGCCCCTCCCCTGTCTGCTTCTCTCTCTTTCAAAACAAATAAGTAAACTTGAAAAAATATATAGACAGGTAAAAAATAAATCTTTTTTTCAGTGAATTCAGGTTCTGCACAAGCAAAAGGCTTCTTAGTCCAGTTGGAAGAGCTGTGGGCCAGGAGGTGGGGGACAGCTCTGTGGGAGCTTGTTTGTACTAGTAAGCACCTACAAAAATTGACCTTCTTATGCTGATTCTGAAACTGATTAACCTTGAGTCAGTTAATAAACTTCTACTCCATGTTCACAGGAAAACAAGTGGATTCTGAACTTGGTAGAGTGGAGCAGTATAGACACCCCGTCAGTTTTATAAGAAGGGAGCAAGAGCCTCTCACCACTTAACCATCCCATTGCTGTCACCCTACAGGGGTGGAGTCCCTTCTCAGACCCCACCTCCCGGCCTGCAAGCCATCCTGAGGCCTGGATTCCCTGTCTGCCTCACTTCCTGAAGACACCCTCATCAGTCTGTGCCCATTTGTGACTTCAGTTTTGTCTCCCGACTTTCTCGTGGATCATTTCCACTTGTCCAGGGCTGTGGCTCAGGATCCCCGTTTGAGGACAGGACTGCGGGGGGACTCCAGTCTCCAGCTGTGTCAGCCCGGTTGTCATCTTGTCAGCAGGAGTCATAACATATTAGGGGGCTATCATTTAAAACTCCAGTCCCAGCTGTGTGCTTTGGAGGGCATCCTTGCTGCAGGTTCCTAGTTTATAAAACTAAGGGCTGGACTTCATGCTCTGGAAGGCCCTTGGCAGCTCCACGGTCTGCAGATGCTAAGCAAAGTTGTAATAAAAACGAAGGAAGTTTGCTCCTTCACATGTTAAGAGTACTTTTATTTATTTATTTTTGGTTAACGATGTCACAGATGAGCACAGTCAGTCCTTATGGGGCACACTGCTGTACCTGCTGCACTTTTTATTTCAAAGGATTAACTTTGAGACTTGTCAAATTTCGATGAAGAGACCAAGGGCATGCTGCCATGAGGGCTGGGCCCGAGCCCCGAAGTCAGCATGCACTGGCTGTTTACATTTGGGTAAGACTCATGACAAACAGGAACGTGCTTGGCAATGAACAGGCACGGTGCTGAGTGAGCTCGGCGGGGACCGGATTTGTCCCACCATCCTCTCTGAGGTGCTGGGGTACAGGCCAGTTCGGGATTCAGGGCAGGAACTAGAGACACAAAGTAGGAGCAGGTAGGTCTAGAACTGAGGGCAGGAGGTTCATTTGGGAAAACCTCACTGAGGCCTTGGGGCAGAGCCATGGGGAATTTTTATAGGACACTGGCCCCTCACCTAGGATGGGGAGGGCAGGGGTGGCATACAGTGGTGCTCAATAAAGGGCAGATTCCTTCCTTTCTGAGTGATTGTGAGGTATAGCTAAAGCATAATTATGGGAGTCAGCTCCATGCCATTGCCCACCCAGGCCTCAGGGGCTTGGGATCACTAAGGCAGTGCCACAGTGGTTTCCCTGTGGGCGCCCTGGGCTTAGTGACCTCCAGAGTCAATGTTAGGCTATTGTTGGGCCAGTTGTGTTTGCTAAAGCTCTTTAAAACAACTCGTACAATTGTAGGCTTGTCGCGCACTGTATTCATGGTCCTGAAAGGGGTTCTTGTGTAGGCAAACCCCCCAGAAGGCCGGAGGCAGGGATGGGGTCACTCCCTGCTTTTCCCGGTCTGGCTGCCAGCCCTGTGTCTGCAGCTGGCACTGGAGTGAGGCTAGGCCTGCTGCAGGCCCTGAGCAAGCTGAACAACACTGTCCTTGAAACCCACCAAGATCCACATTGGCATTGGTAGTGGAGAACAAATGGGGAATTATCTGCTGAGGGTTAATAATGGAGTCCTTGGGGAGACAGAAAGGCAAGAACTAGAAAGGACCACTTGCTGCAAACCCAGGTGCTCCTCTGTATAGAAGACCCCTTCCTAAGTAGGCCAGCTCAGCAGGCCACATGCCTGCCTCAGTCTCTGTGGCTGGGGAGGGGAGAGAGGATCCCAAGCTAGGCTCTACTCTATGTACCTGGGCAGGGCTGGGAATATCAATATTCATTATCTGGCAAAAATGCCAGATGCCAAATGCCCAGCACCACACTTATCTTCATAACAGTTGACCTCACGAGACAGATGCTTCCTGAAGCAGAGCTCCCCCCCCGACCCCACCCAGCCCCCAGGTTAACGATGAGGGAGCAGTTGCAGACAGGCCATGTCCAAAGCTACTTGGCCAGCAAGTACAGGGCCAGGATGTAAAAGCAGGTCTGTCCAACTTATTGGAGCTCTTCATGTTAATGGGACTCAGCAGACACATGCTATGAGCAAATTGCTTCTCTTCTCTGAGTTGCAGGTGGCTCATCTGTAAAGGAAGGCTAATATACCCCTCTCTAGAGCTGAGGCAGGAATTAGATGAGTATGGACAGAGCCAGGCTCTGTGCTTGGCACACAGTAGGAGCTAAATTTGGCTCTTTGTCCTTCCTTCAGACATGGGATAATCTCAATGGAGTCCAAGATGGGTATGAGAGAGGTTGTGGTCACTTCCTGCTCCCCTCTCAGCCCAGAGCATGTAACAGTGGGAATGCCTGGGTGCCCGTCAGGTTATCAGGTTAGCCGTGGAGGATCTGTGAGGCTGTACAGTGACCTTGACTCTTGACTGCATCCTCACCACTCTACCCTGACGAGTGGACCCATCTTAAGCTGGCCCTTCCTGCTGGGTTGGAACAGCACCCCCAACACTGGAAAGCTACAGAGCAGTGCTCTCATCTGCCCAAGGTGCCAATCCTTCCCCTGGATTTGCTCTTCCTGTGGCTAAAATCCTGGCTCATGACCCTCTTTTCTTCTCCTCCCCATCCCCCAGCTCCATTTCCTGGAACCCTGACAGAGTGTGTAGTAGGCTAAAAAATGGTCCTCCAAATATATCTACTTCCTAATCCTGGAACCTGTGAATGTTATCTTGTATGGCAAAAAAGGACTTGACAGATGTGATTAAGGATCTGGAGATGGGGAGGTTATCTGAATAGATAGGTCTTAAATACAATCACAAGAGTCCTTGTAAGAGAGAGGCAGAGGGAGGGGCGCCTGGGTGACTCAGTTGGTGAAGCATCCTACTCAGGCCATGATCTCACAGTTGGTGAGTTCAAGCCCCACATCAGGCTCTGCACTGACAGCGTGGATCCTACTCGGGATTCTTCCTCGTTCTCTGCCCCTCTCCCACTTATGCTTTTCCTGTCTCTCAAAATAAAGAAATAAAAACTTTAAAAAAAGAGAGAGAGAGGCAGCGGGAGATTTCATACACAGAAAGAAGAGAAGGCAATGTGCAGGTGGAGGCAGAACATGAAGTGATGTGGCTACAAGCTAACGATGCTGTCAGCAACTAGAAGTTGGAAGAATCCAGGAACGGATTCTTCCCTAGAGCTTCTGGAGAGAGTGTGGTCTTGCTGACACCCGGATTGAGGCCCAGTGCTACTGATTTTCAACTCTGGCCTCCAGATTTGTGCAGGTTTTTAGTTTTAAAAATTCTGTTAAAATATACATAACATAAAATGTATTGTTTTAACCACTTTTAAGCGTCTAGTCTGTGGCCTTAAGTACATTCACATGGTTGTGCAACCATCATGTTCATTCATCTCCAGTGTTTTTCATCATTCCAAACTGAAAGGCCATACCAATTAAGTGATAACTCCCCCTCCTCCTGTCCCACAGCCTCTGGCAAATTTCTACTTTCTGCCTCTGTGAATTTGATGACTTTGACTACTTTGGGTACCTCATAAAAGTGGAATCATACAATATTCTTTTGTGTCTAATTTATTTCACTTAGTATAATGTCTTCAAGTCTCACCCATGTCATAGCGTGTATCAGAATTTTCTCCCTTTCTAAGGCTCAATAATATTCAATTGTATATATACACCACATTTTGTTTATCCATTCATCCAGCAGTGGACATTTGGGTTGTTTCTACCTTTTGGCATTTGTAATTTTTGTTGTTTTAAAACCCCAAGTGTGTAGTAATTTGTCACAGCAGTGAGAGGAAACTAATACATTGATAATTTGATCCCTGGCACCCCCATTTTCCTCTGTATAGGTCAAACAGTAAAGCCATGTTTCTTAAGGTCTGGTCAGCTGATTCCCTGCATCAGAATCACCTGGGAGAAGGGTGGAGATGAGACACTTTTTTTAAACGCACAGATTCCTAGGTTCTATCTCATATCTTCAGAATCAGACTCTGACAGGACAGGACTAGGGAAGCTGTATTTTTAACCCATGCATCAGATGTTTACATACACTAGTGTTTGAAAACTAGCTTACTGAGTTGCTTCTTTCAAATACAATGTTTGATTATATGTGTCTTCTGGATACAATCCCTTAAACTGAAGGAATGACCTTTCTACTGGGAGTGTCAGGCATAGAGGTGAGACACAGCTCTCTGGGCAATCAAATCACATGGCAGATAGAGTGGACAGATAACAGAAAACACCTGTTATGTCAGAAGTTGAATGCAATTTTTCTTTCTTTTTCTTTTTCTTTTTTTTTTTTTTGGTCTTGAAGGAAGAATTGTTCTTAGTGGGAGAACTGTACATTTGTTGTTTCTCACAACTACAGGAGCCCCCCTCATGCTCAGAAATGTGTTCCCTTGTCATTTCCTATTGCAAGTATATGTCAGCCTATGTGCCACACTGGGCTGTGAGCTCCTCAAGGGAAAGGACTGTCTTCCTCATCTTCCTCAAGGGAAAGACTATCTCTCATTCTGTGTGGTGCCAGACTCCAGATTCCTGGTGTATGGCGGGTACCCAGTGTATTGCTTATTTATCACCATAGTAGACTGCTGAGCTGGATGGGTAAAGAGAAAACAAAAGAAGGCTAAACAGCTTTTGGAAATTAGGAAATGGTGATGTTTTATTAGCATCCAGAAGGGGAAGAGATGAAAAGATAGAAGAACAGACTAGCAGGAGATGGCCCAGTGGTCTGGAGGGAGCTCTTAGGAAAGCATGGGGCACGGTGTCATGGCACAAGGCTGGGGCATCATATGACAGAATCAGAAAGGAAAGCCCTGCTGGTGAGCAGAAGCAACCAAAATTAGGAACAGTGATGTCTGTCTGAGAGTGAATTTACTTCCTACTTTGTGCTATAATTACCCTCTATGGCCACTAAACCTTCAGGAAAATCTGTTACACAAAACTGTGTACAAAGAACTTTTCAGGAAAGGAGGACAAAACGTTTTGAACCATGCCAGGAAATATTAAGAAAGGAGAGGGGTGGGCACTGCAGGAACTGGGGTGACAGTGAGGAAGCAGCTGGTAGCAAGGAATGACCAGAAGAATGTTGAGTCCCTTCCCCTGAAAAATTCACACATATTTTGGGGGATGCCAGACTTTCTGTAGTAGGTGGAATCCATTTAATTTTGTATTGGTGAACCTCTCTGATATATGGTGTGTGTGTGTCTGTGTGTGTAAAACAGAAGATTCATCAAATTATTGAAAGGCTGATAAAAGATATTCTGGAGGCAGAGATCAGTAAAAAATATCTTTTTGATATTTTTCCTTTGTTCTTCCAGGCCAAATGCTCAAGTGTGTGGAATTTAAATAATTGTTTTTAAGTCAAATCAATTTTGGAACAGAGAGAGCTAGAGGTTTATAGACTCCCTTGGTCATCAGTGATTGCTGATTAATGATGCTGGAGTCTGTAATTATACTGCTGTCAGGAGGCTGAGTGTCCTCGATAACTCCAGGCTCATCTGCCTTCCCAAGGCACTGGCGGAGGAGTGTCTTGATTTATCCCCCAATTGGCACATATTCTCTTTACTGTACCTTAGAGAACGCTCAATTACTTAATGGTTTGAGAGGTCAATTTTCATCTTGCTTGTATTGAGCAACCTAGAATTTAAGTGTCCTTGCCCACAATGGTGAGGATAAATTGGACTTTTCTTCTTATTGCCTTTTTGGTTCATTTTTCTCTCCCTAACCTCTTTCATGGAAAAAAAAAAAAACAAAAAACTGGGTGTGGTAAACTGTAAAAACAGTGATAAATCACCACTCCTCTCTGAATCATTGTCTGTTAAAATGTGACTTTGCTGCTCTCCCCCTTAAGAGCTGGAATGATGGAGTCTATTTTGCTTCCCTTTGAGTCTGAGCTGGCATTATGACTTGCTTTGGTTGACAGAATGTGGTGGAAGGGACAACGTGCCAGTTTCAAGGCTGGTCCTCAAGAGGCTTTCACTCTGCCACTCTGAGAACCCTTCCAGCTGCCATGCGAACAGACTCGGGCTCAGCTGTTGCTCGATGAAAGACACATGTCCATCACCCTTTCCCACTGTCCCCTGTCCTCAGGTCAGAGCCTATATGACGTGCAGCAAACCCCAGCCCATACCAGAAAAACCACCCAACTGAGCCTAGTGTAAACAGCCTAACTGCTGAATCATGTTTTAAGTTTGGTTTGCTATGCAACATTACTATGGCGATAAATAAGCAATACACTGGGTACCCACTGTATACTAGAAATCTGGAGTCTGGAGCCACACAGAATGAGAGATATAGAGATGAGGAAGACAGTCCTTTCCCTTGAGGAGCTCACAGCCTAGTGCGGCACATAGACTGACATATACCTGCAATAGGAAATGGCAAGGGAACACGTTCTTATTGGGCATCATCTATATGTCAGGCAGGATGCTAGGCATTTTACTGCATTATCATCTCACTAGTCTCTGCTGCAAGCCTACGAAGCTGACACTATTATTAACCTGTTTTAGAGATAAGAATACCGAGGCTTACAAAAGTGACGTCAGGTCCTGACTCCAAAGCCCATGCTTTTCTTGCCAGCTCCTGATGCCCCTCTACAACATGTCTAAGTCTTAAGGAACCAGATGAAGGGGCAGCTGGAACTCAGGAAGGAGGCAAAACCTTACCGGGACCTGGCTGTTGGAGGAGACTTGGACCCTGAGGTCACTGGCCACTGAAAGAGCCCAGGGGTGAGCTGTTATAATGGTGACCTGGAGAAGCCCGATAGTACAGTTCAGGCTGGGGGTCTGCCAGGGAGCTGGGAAATGTCTTCAGCTCATTTCCACATGGAGACTGAAGGAGGCAGGCCATAACCTGGGGGAGGCAGGGGTGTGTGGGGACAAGGAGAGATTTTTCTTGCTCTCTTCATCAGAAAGCATTTCTACTTCCTCTGCTTCAGAGTATTCAACACCAGACAATGCCTGATTGGGAATTTCTGCATCCAGTGGGCTGTTTATTTATTAATTAATTAATTTTTAACATTTATTTACTTTTGAGAGACAGAGTGCAAGTGGGGGAGGGGCAGAGAGAGAGGGAGACACAGAATCTGAAGCAGGCTCCAGGCTCTGAGTGGTCAGCACAGAGCCCGACCCAGCGCTCAAACTCGCTAACTGTGAAATCATGACCTGAGCCAAAGTCGGATGCTCAACCAACTGAGCCACCCAGGTGCCCCTCGAATGGATTATTTATTTATTTTTTTTAATAAAATTTTTTAGTGTTTATTTATTCTTTTTTTAAAAGAAATTTTTTTAACGTTTATTTATTTTTGAGACAGAGAGAGAGACAGAGCATGAACAGGGGAGGGTCAGAGAGAGAGAGGGAGACACAGAATCTGAAACAGGCTCCAGGCTCTGTGCTGTCAGCACAGAGCCCAACGGGGGGCTCGAACTCACGGACCGCGAGATCATGACCCGAGCCGAAGTCGGACGCTCAACCAACTGAGCCACCCAGGCGCCCCAAGTGTTTATTTATTCTTGAGAGACAAAAGTGTGAGCAGGGGAGGAGCAGAGAGAGAGAGAGAGAGAGAGAGACAGAGAGAGAGAGACAGAGAGGGAAACACAGAATCCGAAGCAGGCTCCAGGCTCCGAGCTGTCAGCACAGAGCCCGACGCGGGGCTCGAACTCATGGTCCGTGAGACCATGACCTGAGCCAAAACCGGACACTTAACCGAATGAGCCACCCAGGCGTGTCTTGAATGGATTTTTTAAAAACACATCATTGTTAATAGGAAAGTCAGTTTTTCCCTCTCGTGTCTTTTCTGCAATGCTATTTTCAGATGCTTGTTTTTTCTTTCTTTCTTTTTTTTTTTTTTTTTCATTTTTTAAAAGTTCTTATTTATTTACTTTGAGAGAGAGTGAGCTGGGGAGGGGTGGAGAGAGGGAGAGAGAGAGAATCCCAAGCAGGCTTGACAGTGCCAGCGCAGAGCGGATGCAGGCCTCGAACTCATGAACCACGAGATCATGACCTGAGCCGGAATCTAGAGTCAGATGCTTAACCCACTGAGCCACCCAGGTGCCCCCAGATGCTTGTTTTTAAATGGATTGTCCAGCTTCCTTTTGAGGACTCCTTTGATTGAAGGGATTGCACACTGTCACTGTGTGTGGTATAACAGTCCTGGGAGGTTCCTTATCTACTCCCTGCTCAAACTAGCATTTCCTTCTTTCTGTAAAATATCCATACAGAGGGGCATGGAACAGACACAAAGTGGTGCTAACATTTGCCTGGGCTGACTCCTTGCAGGTAGCACCCAGGTCTGCTCTATTTATTGTTCCTTTACTGTAAGTGGAGGTTTGCTGCAATAAAAACAGCTAATATGTATTGAATACTATGTACCAGGCGGTGTTGTGTTAATTCATAGTAACAAAAATACTATCATCGTCCTGGTTTTTCAGTTGAGGAAAAAAGCAGGGGAAGACAGCTCTGTTCAGGGCTCAGAGCTGGGAAGGAACAGGAAGTGGATTTGAACCAGTGGTTCTAGGGCCCATGGTCTTAAGCTCTAATCCAATTTGTGTAGTAATGAAATCGAAGGGGCAATGGTCTGAGAGGAGTGGGTCCAGGGAGGTGGGCGGGGATGTTTCATGCTTTACTTTATATACCTCTGTAATTGGTTGAGGTGAGTATGTAATAAGAATGCAAATCTGAAGAAAAAGAAGAAAATAAAAAATACCCCCAAATATTCTTGACAATTCATGCAGTGTTAGAGCTGAAAGTGACCTTGGAGATGGTGTAGCTCAAGGAGGGAGTTGCCTGGAAGGTGAAGCAATTGCCCAGGCCACACAGCTAGGTGCTGATGACACAATCTGGAGGAGAACCTGGCTGTTTTTTACTGTGTTTGCTTCTTGGTTTCATCTTCACCTACAAGACAGTATTTATGCCAGGGCCCCCTGAGGGTGCAGCTGTGGTCTGAGGTGAGCTTGCTCTGATCTTCCACTTGACATTCCTCACTTAGCATAATATCCTCAAGGTTTATCCATGTTGTTGCAAATAGCAGGGTTTTCTCATAACGGAATGATATTTCATTGTATATATATATGCCACATCTTCTTTACCCATTCGTGTTGGTGAACCCTTAGGTTTTTTCCATGTCTTGGCTACTATGAATAATGCAACAATGAACATGGAGGTACCGATGATATCTCTTTGCTATCCTGTTTTCATTTCCTTTGGATATATATATACACAGAAGGAGGATTGCTGGATCACATGGTAGTTCTATTTTTAGTTTTTGAGAAACCTCCATATTGTTTCCCATGGCACCTGAACCAATTTGCATTCCCACAACAGTATACCAAGGGTCCCTTTTCTCCACATCCTTGCCAGCACTTATCTCTTATCTTCTTCATGATACCCATTCTAATAGGTGTAAGCCAGAGAAAGACAAATACTGTATGATATCACTTATATGTGGAATCAAAAGAGACAAACTTGTAAAAACTGAGAAGAAAATGGTAGTTATCAGGGTCTGGGGTGTGGGGAATGGGAGGCAAGTTGTTTATGGGTACAGACTTACATCCAGTAGGCAAATACATTCTAGAGATCTGGTGCAGAGTATAGTAAGTATAAATAATCACATATTATAATCATCAAACTCACTAAGGCACTTGGTATTAATTATTCCCACTACAAAAAAGAATTATGTGACGTGATAGAGGTGCTAATTATCATCACAATATACGCAATAATAATCATGTTATAATATACAAATGTAGCAAATCAACACGTTCTACCCCCTAAATTTACACAATGTTTTACATCAGATGTATTTCAATAAAAAAATAAATAAAGTATGCCCCTCCCTCATTCTCACTGTCTGCCCAGGCCAAGCACTTGGGGCTCTCACACTGGCTCCAAGCTGACCACTGTGGCTTTCTGGGCCCTGCTTGGGCCTACTGTTTGGATGTGTTCCACACTTTTCTGATCTTCTTCTCAGTCAAATCTGTCTTGTGTCCACATTTGCTTCCTTGAGCATATCTGGTCATGCTGGAAAAACTAATTCAAGCTAAAGAGTTAACGACTGACACTATTTCCCCCCCTCACATTTTATAGCTGGATTTTTAACAGCAGTCATCAGTGACTTAAAGCCAAGGATCGTTATAGCCATTGCACCAGTCAGGCCTTGAGTGAAGACTATTTAAGAATGTAATGTCTCAGTTAATGTCCTCAACAGTAAGAAGAATTGCTAAGCAGAAGGGAAGAACTAATTGTGGGCAACCGTAAATTCCATTCTCTGGCAAGGCAAGTCAGAGAGAAGTGATATCAACCCCAAAGTCCCTTGTTCTCTCTCATCTCATCCCCCACTGAAGAATTGCTCTCCTCTCTGACCATTTGCAGAGATAAGGGGAGCTGCGACATCACCACAGAGGAAAATGAATATCAAGACCTTCAGACAGGAGCTCTTTTCTGGGACAAAT
This sequence comes from Acinonyx jubatus, assembly GCF_027475565.1. Classification (NCBI taxonomy): domain Eukaryota; kingdom Metazoa; phylum Chordata; class Mammalia; order Carnivora; family Felidae; genus Acinonyx; species Acinonyx jubatus. Next base: position 145,919,237 of record NC_069381.1, on the reverse strand, counting down.
GTTTAGTTTTTACAGCATCATCCAGTGTCTCACTTTATTCAATGATTCTGCCCTCGTGCTGAACCTTCTTCAAAATAAGAGAGTGGTCATTTCCTCCTCCTGATTCCCTGAAGGCAATGTGGCAGACAAATTACTATTGTGTTGTTCTGGGATCACGGGGTTGCTGCTTGGATGTTATGTTTACTGGGAACATTTCTTCTCTGTAAATGCCTTCTGAAGTCCCAGCCACTTCCTGTCTTGAGTCGCACAGTAGGCTGTGGTGGCCAAAGAGGAAGTGAGGGCCAGGGAGCAATTTTGATCCTCATCCTGTATTTAGGATTCTAGCTTCCCCTCACCTCCCCAGAGGTTTTGTTCTGGAAAACAGCACTTGTTTTCCGTGGAACAAAGTTTTCTGGAAAGCAGGAAGGCCATCCTGGCAGAGCCCTGTGTGGAGTAGTGAGCAGGGAGCAAGTTTCTAGATGCTCTATGGATATGCTTCTGCCAGAGGGGCCTGAGGGAGGCCTGCTAGGATTCAGGGCATACAACGTCAAAGGGTTGGCCCAGGAGGTCAGACTGCCCTCACGTCTGGCAGGACAGGGCTCTGGTCAGGAATTGCAGGGACTCAGTAATTACGAAGGATCTTTGTAATCTAAAGGCTACAGAGCTAGTTCTGGTTCTTCTAGGAACATACTCACATTTCTTTGGGTCTTTGTCACCTACGGAATAATAGGGATAGTCACACTTTCTCCTCCAACCTTGTGGGGGTAGTGTACAGATAAAAAGAAATAAAAAGGTAAATAAAAGAGAGTAAAAACAAATGTTACTAGTGTTGGGAAAATGCAAAAGATTATTATGCTTCCTCTACCACTCTACTGTACGTGCTCCATCAAGAGAGAAGGTCCACCCTTCCAGAGACAAGGGAGGATATTTCATAAAGTAAGATACCAGTCCCTCCCTTGTAGATCCTGGGTGCTGAGATAACTCCCTGGATTATGTGTGTGGCTCAGTATTTCCAAAGTGGATGCTATTACAAGATATTATTAGATATTCTGGGAAAACATGTTCTATGCTTAAAATAATTTAGAAAACACTGGATAAAAAAATTAAACATACTGTTTACTGCAGATCTTCTCAGAGCCTTTAATATGTCCTCAAAGGGAGGGACATAAAATGAAGACTTTCCCAGATGTTTTTGATCATAAAGGGAATATTATTTGCAAGGCACAATATTAATGGGAATCAGAACAGAGTGGTAAATTCTGATGTTAATTCTCATGCCTTTGGCTGTACAAAATTTCTGTAGTCTTTATTTATTTTGACTAATAAGACTATGCTATTCTTGATATCAAATTCAGTACAAAAAACCAGGCTAAAATTCATTCTCTCAAACTTCTACTTCTGGGAAGATGGACATACTTTTCCCTATGTCTTCTATTAACTACAATTGGAAACCATGGACTTTATACATAAACCAAACATAAGAAGACTTTGAAAGGTAGTGAAAAGAAGGCAGACAGGGTAGAGAACTTGGGACCCAAGGGAATACACAGTGATGAGTTCTCTGCGTTTTCTTTTTGCCTCAAATTTCTAAGATTTGGGGCTGAAAAAATTGGAAACAGCAACAAGCACAGGCCAAAAAAGTTCCTGTCAAAGTCTGTTTTCTCTAGCCAAAGGACCAGGAGAGTGGTTTTCTAAGACAGAAAACTTTTAGACAAGAACAACACCACAGAAACAAATTGTGGCCCTTCCTCTGCCTTTAGCAGTGAAGGCCCCATGGGGAATCTACTTCCACCTTCATGAAGCTATAATGAGGAGCCCCAACACCCTCAGCAAAGTGATATTGGAGAAAGCCACATAGGAGGCCATGCTGGCTGGTAATTTTGCACCCTCCCCTCCCACAGTGTTTGTGGAAACCACATAGGAAACATGGAGTTCCACTCTGACCCAAGAATAATAATGCATCTCCTCCCAACCCCCCCTCCCCCGCCCCATCCCTGACTGGGTAGTGTCACAGGAAACCTAATGGAGAGTCAGGATTTCCATCATTGTCCAGTGGCAAAAAGACCATCCCCACGATGATGGCAGTGGAGACCCATCACTCCCAGATATCAATGGAAGCTGAATGAGAAACCTGGAATTCTACCTCCACATGGCAATGATGAGGCAGCATGACCACCCCCTTCCCCTGCTTGTGCAGTGTCAAATAAGACCAGTTAAAACAGAAAATAATATAAAAATGTCCCAAGTTTCAATTGGAAATTGCTCATCATACCAAAGACCAAGAAGATCTCACATTGAATGCAAAAAAAAAAAAAAACAAAAACAACAATTGATAAATGCCAACACTGAAATGACAAGATGTTAGAATTATCTGATGAGTTTTCTTTTTTCTTTTCTTTCCTTTCCTTTCCTTTCCTTTCCTTTCCTTTCCTTTCCTTTCCTTTCCTTTCCTTTCCTTATAATCTCTACACACAATGTGGGACTCAAACTCATGACCCTGAGATCAAGAGTCACATGCCCTCCCAACTGAGCCAGCTAGGCGCCTCTGATGATGATTTAATGCAATCATGATCAAAATGCTTAATTAAGTCATTATGAACATGGTTGAAATAAATGAAAAAATAGAAAGCCCCAGCAAAGAAGCAGAAAATACAAGCAATGCAATAGACAATATAAAGAAAATCAAATGGAATTTCAGAACTGAAACACATGATAACACCCCCCCCCCAAAAAAAATCCTCAATAGATGGGCTCAACAGTAGAAGAGAAGTGACAGAAGAAAGAGCAAGAGGTATAAAACTACAGATTCTGGAAGCTGAGGAAAATACAAATAAGACAAACTCAAATAAAACCACATCAAGACACATGATAATCACATTCCCTCAAATCAAAGACAAATAATAAAATATCTTGAAAGCAACTAGAGAAAAATAACACCATACCTATAGAAAAAAAACTTATCTGCCAGGCGCCTGGGTGGCTCAGTCAGTTGAGCACCCAGCTCTTGTGTCTCAGGTTATGATCTCACAGTTTGTGGGTTCAGCCCCGCATCAGGCTCCATGATGACAGTGCGAAGCCTGCTTGGCTGCCCCTCCCCTGCTTGTGCTCGCTCTCTCTCTCAAAATAAGTAAACTTAAAAAAAATTTTTTTTAAAGAAAAAAAAACTTATTTTTTCATTTCTTATCAGATTTCTGATCTTCATCAGAAACAATGGGGACCAGAAGGAATCAGCATTAATTAATTAATTAATTAATTTGTTTATTTATTCATTTTAAAATTTTAATGTTTATTTATTTTTGAGAGAGAGAGACAGAGCACAAGCCGGGAAGGGGTAGAGAGAGAGGGGTCACAGAATCCGAAGCAGGCTCCAGGCTCTGACCTGTTAGCACAGAGCCCCTTGCAGGGCTCGAACTTATCAACAGCGAGATCATGACTTGAGCTGAAGTTGAAGGCTTAACCCACTGAGCCACCCAGGTGCCCCATTTTATTTTATTTTTTTATTTGAGAGAGAGTGAGAGAGAATGAGTGTGAGCTGGGGAGAGGGGCAGAAAGAGAGAGAGAGAGAATCCCAAGCAGGCTCCACAGAGCCCAATGAGGGGCTCGATCCTATGACCCTGGGATCATGATCTGAGCCGAAATCAAGAGGTGGACACTCAAACAACTGAGCCACCCAGGCACCCCAGCATAATTAAAATGCTGAAAAAAAAAGAAAGAATTAGCATTAAGGTTAGCATTCTATAGCCACTAAAAATATTCTTCAGAGATGAAGAGGAAATCAAGATACACTGAGATGAAGAGAAGCTAACGGAATCTGTGGTAAGCAGACCTATCCTAACAGAATGGCTAAAGGAAGTTCTCCAAACAGAAAGGAAATGAAAAAAGAAGGAATTCTGGGATATCAGAAAGAAGAATAAAACATGGTAAGCAAAAATATAGGTAATTATAATAGGCCTTACATCTTGAGTTTTCTAAATTATTTTTGATGGTTGAAGCAAAAATTACAATGCTATCTGATGTGGTTCTAAATGTATGTAGAGGAAATATTTAAGACAGTTATACTGTAAACAGAGGAAGGTAAAGGGATATAAAAGGAGGCAAGGTTTCTATACTTCCCTCAAGCTGGTAAAATGTTACCAGTAGACAGTTACAAGTTATGTATGCATAGTGTAATGCCTCAAGCAACCACTAAAAAGCTATATAAAACATATACTAAAAAAATAATAGATAAACCAAATGGAATTCTACAAAGTGTTTAAGCAACCCAATGAAAGTCAGGAAAAATAAAAAGATAAATTAAAAACAGAGAGAACAAACATAAAACAGAAATAAAATGGCAGGCTTAAGCCTTAACATATTAATAATTGCTTTAACTGTATATAGTCTAAAAAAACATCAATTAATTAAAAGGCAGAGATTGGCCAAGGGGGTAAAAATAAAACATGATTCACTTATGTAAGAAACTATATAAGAAATTCACTTCAAATATAATGATGAAGGCAAGTTAAAAGTAAAAGGATAGAATCACTTCACATCCATTAGTGTGGCTGTTTTATAAAAAACCTACACAAACAAAAAGAGAATAACAAGGGGTAATGAGGATATGGAGAAACTGGAACTCTTTTTTATTTATTTATTTAAAAAAAAATTTTTTTTTAACGTTTATTTATTTTTGAGACAGAGAGAGGCAGAGCATGAACGGGGGAGGGTCAGAGAGAGAGGGAGACACAGAATCAGAAGCAGGCTCCAGGCTCTGGGCCATCATCAGCCCAGAGCCCGACGTGGGGCTCGAACTCATGGAACTCTTTTTTAAAAAAAAAATGTTTATTTTTGAGAGAGAGAGAATGAGTGGGTGAGGGGCAAAGAGAGAGGGAGACAGAGGATCTGAAGCAGGTTCTGCACTGACTGCAGAGAGCCTGATGTGGGGCTCGAACTCATGAACTGTGAGATTATGACCTGAGCCAAAGTCAGACGCTCAAATGACTGAGCCACCCAGCTCTGAAACTGGAGCTCTTATGCATTATTGACAGGAATGTAAAACCCTGCAGCCACTGTAGAAAATGGTATGCTGGTTCCTCAAAAAGCTTAACAAAGAATTGCTATTTCATCCAGCAATCCCACTTCTGGGTATACACTGAAAAGAAATGAAAGTGGGGATTTGAACAAATATTTGTGTATCCATGTTTATAGCAGCACTGTTTACAATAGCCAAAAAGGGAAGCAACCCAAGTGTCCATTGATGGATTAATGGATAAATAAAATGTGGTACATATGGTGGAATATTATACAACCTAGAAAAGGAAGGATATTGTGATACATGGGAACACATGGATGAACCTTGAAGACATTATACTAAGTGAAATAAACCAGTAACAAAAGGACATGTAAAGTATGATTCCATTTATATGAGGTATCTAGAGTAGTCAAATTCAAAGAGGCAGAAAGTAGAATGGTGGTTTCTAGGGGATGGTGGGGAGAGGAAAACAGGGAGCTGTGGTTTAATCAGTGTGGAATTTCGGTTTTGTAACATGAAAAGGTTCTGGATGTGAATAGTGGTGATGGTTGCACAACAAACAATGTGAATGCTCTTAGATGCCCCTCAGATGCCACTGAATGTACACTTAAAATGGTTAAAATTATTTTTTAAAAAAGTAAAAGCACAGAAAAGGATATATCATGCAAACATTAATCAAAAGAAAGCAGGGGTGGCTATATTCATATTAGATAAAGTACATAACAGAACAAAGAAAAGTACCAGAGACAGAGAAGGACATTATGTCACGATAAAAGGGGCAATTCACCAAGAAAACAATTTAGCAATTCTCAGTGCATACCCACCAAAGAGAACAGCAAAATATGTGGAGCAAAAATGAACAGAATAGAACGGAAAAATAGACAAATCTATGATTATAGTTGGGGACCTCACAACCCCTCTTTCAACACTTGATATAAACAACATCCTTGGCATATCTGAGCCTGATTCTGATACTTGCTCTGTCTCTTCAAATTGTATTTTTTGGCCTTTAGTATGCCTTGTATTTTTTTGTTGAAAGCCAGACATGATGTACTGGGTAAAAGCAACTGAAGTAAATGGGCCATTAATGCTGTAGTGGTGAGATATGGAGGGAGGGGGGTGTTTTGTAGTCTTATGATTAGAACTCAGTCTTTCAGTGATCCTGTGTCCCTGGGCTGTGACCTTCACAGATGCTTCTTTCTCAGTTTTTCCCCCACTGTAGGTGGGACAGGAAGTCGAGGGGGTGAGGTTGAGTGTTTGTCTTCTCCTAGGCTAGTTAGGTTCTGTTAGAACCTCAGTAGGTAAGGCTCTGGTAAAATTGTTTCCCTTGAGGGAAGGCCTTGTTAAGAACAGAATATTCTAGTGTATTTTAACATGACACTCTTTTCCCTTTTCCTGGAAGCACCAGGGGATCTTTTTTTGTGAGAATCTCAAAAAATGTTCCCCACCTCATCCTCCACTAAGACTGGAGCCCCCGGAGTTTTTAACTGTTAGACTTGAGATTCATGAATTATTGACCATCCACCAATTCATCACTTATAGTTTAGGTTTTCCTATCCCAGTAATGGTTCCCACAGATGTTTTGCTCTGGGGGCAACAGTTTGTCCCGTGACCTCCATTTTCTGGTGGGTGTAAGAAGAGTTGTTGTTTGTCAGTTTGTTCAGCTTTGTACTTATTGTTAGGATGAACTGATGACTTCCCTACATGCCGCACCAGAAACTGGAAGCCTGAAGCGTTGCTTAAAATAATTTAATACAAAATTGTTTCTCCAACCTTTCTATTTTATTTTATTATTATTTTTTAACGTTTATATATTTTTTGACAGACAGAGAGGGACAGAGCATGAATGGGAGAGGGACAGAGAGAGAGGAAGACACAGAAACTGAAGAAGGCTCTAGGCTCTGAGCTGTCAGCACAGAGCCCGATACGGGGGCTTAACCTCACGAACTGTGAGATCAAAACCTGAGCCAAAGCCAGTCGCTTAACTGACTGAGGCACCCAGGTGCCCCATCCACCTTTCTATTTTACAAGTCACATGGTAAACAAGATACATTTATTTTCCTTTTGTATGAACTGATCTCAAGGGATATGAAGAGTTTTAAAGCCCCAGGGCCTAGACTTGGAAAACAGGACTCTGTCCTTTGCAAGGTCTCTCACTGTCAAGAAGAATATTTGTTGTGAGCTTGTAAGAAAACATCTACACAAGGGAGCCAAATGAACACTGGTTGTACTATCTTGGGGAAAAACATGCCTGAGGATGTTCTGATTTGATTAAGCCTTCCTGAGATGCTATGCCGCTTTCAACAATGCCCTAATTTAGTTTTATTATAAACACAAACTTCCAGAAAATTTAATTTACCTGAAGAGAGTGTAGGTAACCATTCCAGGTATGTTGTGCATCAGAGCAAGGCAGTGTAGAGGCTAGGAGCAAATGCCATAAATTCAGACTGGACTGGCTCCCGGACCAGGTTCCACTACCTGTGCTGTTTACTTTTCTCCCTCTCTATTAAAGCAGACACAAGCTCACCCAGATTCTGGGGCAGGGGACTGCTATAGACTGAATGTGTTTGCCCAAAATTCGCATGTTGAAACCTCATCTGCAGTGTGAGGGTATTTAGAGGTAGGGCCTTTGGGAAGTGATTATATCTTGAGGGTGGAGCTCTCACAAATGCAATTAGAGTCCCCATAAAAGAAACCCCAGAGAACTCCCTCACCTCTTCTGCCATGTAAGCATACATCGAAAAGAGGGTCTTCTGGGAGCTGGGAGGGAGACTCTCATCAGTCACCAAATCTGCTGGTGACTTGATCTTGGACTTCTCAGACTCCAGAACTATGAGACATACATTTCTTTTGTTTATAAGGCACGCAGTCTGTGGAATTTTGTTGTAGCAGCCCAAATGGACTAAGACAGGGATATGCTCTCCCCCTTTCAATGGGAGCAGTGCCAAAGAATTCGTTACCATGCTTTAAAACTGCCATGGAAGGCCCAGACTCCCTACAGGCCCTGGTGTTCCTATGAAGTTCATTTTCCTATGCTATCGGGGAGAGAGAAAGGCTTTGAGCAGGAGAAACACACAAAAGAGGACGGGCTTACTTTTTCTGGCATCTAAAATTGGTAGTAGAGAGCTGGGTATTGCTAGATTTACCTGCTTTACTTTTGATTCTCTGCAGCTGCAGCCTGGGTATTTAAGAAGTAAGAGTGGGCACCGAGGGCTTTTTGTTTTCTAAATCCACTTCCACTCCTCTCAGCTAAAACGTCACTCCTTTCTAAAGTGTATTGAGTTGAATTGTATCCACTCCCCCCCCTGGCCCCCCCCAATGACAAATTCATGTCTCCATGGAACCTCAGAACCTGACCTTATTTATAAACTGTTTTTTTTGCAGATGTGATTAGTTAAGGATCTGGAGATAAAATCATCCTAGACTTTGGATCATCCTAGATTCAGTGCTAGGTTCTTTATAAGACGACGAGAGAACAAAGAGAGACACACGGGAAGAAGGCCATGTGAAGATGGATGCAGAGATGCAAGCCAAAGAACGCTCGGGGCCATGAGAAGCTGGAAGAGGCATGGAGGTGTCCTCTCCTAGAGACTTTGGAGGGAGCATGGCACTGCTGACACCTTGATTTTGGACTTCTAGTCTCTAAAACAATGAGGGAATACATTTCTGTTGTTTTATTTTATTTTTTATTTTATTTTTTTTAATATTATATTTGTATACTTACTCATTCTACTCTTTTTTTTTAACGTTTATTTTTATTTTTGAGACAGAGAGAGACAGAGCATGAACGGGGGAGGGGCAGAGAGAGAGGGAGACACAGAATCGGAAGCAGGCTCCAGGCTCTGAGCCATCAGCCCAGAGCCCAACTCGGGGCTCGAACTCACGGACCGTGAGATCGTGACCTGAGCCGAAGTCGGACGCTTAACCAACTGAGCCACCCAGGCGCCCCCATTTCTGTTGTTTTAAGCCACCCCACTTGTGGTTCTCTGTTATGGCAGCTGTAGAAAACTAATATATATGGTATTATAAATGAAGAAAGCCCACTGACGGCAATTTTGGACTCAGAAAAATTAGAGCAAGCTTTTAACTTCAGCAGTATTGAAATTTTTGGATAGAGAATTCTTTGTTGTTGGTGGGGGTGGTGGCTGACCTGTGCATTATGGGATGTTTAGCAGCATCCCTGGCCTCTACTCAGTAGATGCCAGCAGCACTCCCATTTCGGTTGGCCCTTTGGGGGCCAGAAACAGCTCCCTGGTTGAGAACCACTGTGTTACACAGAGGAGCCTTTGACAACTGCTCTGAAGAATGAGGAACAAACACTTAGATTTTTATCTTTTGGGTGGTCCTATAGGCTGGTAAGACACATGTGATAAAATTGATTTGATGAGGCTCTTGGTTGCCTCTTCTGCTGATTTCTCTCTCTCTCTGCTGTGGACACATTCTATAGCTCATCTCCAACGGCTATCTGAGCAGAGAGGGGGAGAGAACAGGTGGTTGCAAAAGCCAATATGGCTTTACCTGGCCTTGGCTGGGGCCCTCCTTGGAGGCCATATTAGAAATCATTTGTCCCTGGGGCCATAGCTTCTATGGCTGGGAGGGAAAGTCACACAACCTGAACCTAATTTGACTTTTGGGGAACAACTATGGGAGACAGGGGAGAGGAATGTTGAATGTAGGTCCAGCTTAATTCCTCCGGAGGTTCAATTCCCCCTCAGGAGAAGACATCTGGTTAAAACTGGACCTACACAACCACTGATTTTTTTCCCCCCTTTAATCTTTCTTTTCCCTTTAATCGTGAAATTGTTTGTTTTCATTCTTTAAGAGACAGCTCATTAATTGTTAAGGTGTGGCTGACTTTTTTATTTATAGTGACAGGAGTCCCTGCTGTGTAGCTAGTGGGAACCACAGATAATACCCACCTTCACTAGAGTCCCTCAGCATTGCTTTAACATTTCAGTGGGGGCCAGGGTGAGGAGAAATGACCAAATTCAAACTTCAAACGACAAGGAGGGGGAAGTAAGACACCTGGTTGATTCATAAGAATAACCCGAAAACCAGCTGTTTGTCTTGGTTTCTTGATTTTTTTTTTTTCATGTCTTGGTTCTTTGAGTGGGAAAGCCAGGCATAAAACCAAGTCAGCAGTCAGCACACCACCTGGTTCTGGTCAATATTTGGGGCATCTCTGCCCTTTCTCAGTGCTCTGGTATCCAGGAAACAATAAGACACGCACTGTCCCACACTGGGTGGGAGAACTCACCAAGGCCCTTTGCATCCCTGTCCTTCGAGCTGGGCAAAGGGGTTTCTGCTCCAGGCTCCACACATTACACACACACACACACACACACACACACACACACCAGTCACTCAGGACCTGGTGCTTTGCTGGCACAGCCTAGACCCAAACTCCCCACCAACTGCTATCCAGACCAGTACTGTTCAGGCCTCACAGAGAAGCTTCTCCACACCTCTTGCACTATGAACTTAAAACTCCAAACTACCGTTACAGAAGGCCAGGAAGGTATAGGTAGAACTGTGCACTGGGTCAGAGACAGATCTTGTTTCAGAGTGCAGGGAGAATTTCAGAAGTGAAAATCCTCGGGAAAAAGTTAAGTTACAAGATTCTTGTAAAGTATCATATTCCATTTTTTTAAAATGTTTTATTTGAGAGAGAGAGAGAGAAAGTTGGGGAGAGGGGCAGAGAGAGGGAGAGAGGGAGAGAGGGAGAGAGAGAGAGAGAGAGAGAGAGAATCCCAAGCAGGCTCCACGCATGGATCCCGACACAGGGCTGGATCCCATGACCCTGGGATCATGACCTGAACCAAAATCAAGGGTTGGACACTCAACCGACTGAGCCACCCAGGAGACCCTCATATCCCACTTGTGACGAGCATCCATTTATTGTTTCTCTTCAAGTTCTCCCCATGGGTCTGCACCTTATTCTGGAATGATCATTAAAGTCTAACACAAGTATGGTTCTGAAAAGTAGTAATGAAGGGACATCTTTTCAGGGGGCAGCAGTTCAGTATGTGAATCTGGCTGTACACATCTTATAGAAGAGATGGCCTGAAACCTAGATCCAACCTTGTTTTAGTCTATTTGGGCTGCTGTAATGAAATACCATAGACTGGCTGGCTTACAAACAAATTTATTTCTCATGGTTCTGAGGCTGGGAAGTCCAAGATTAAGGTGTGGGCAGATTCAGTGACTGATGAGGGCCCATTTCCTGGTTCTTAGATGGCCATCTTTTTGCTGTATGTTTACATGGCAGAAGGGGTAAGGGAGTTCTCTGGGGTCTCTTTTATAAAGGTACTAATTCCATTCATGAGGGCTCCACACTCATGACCTAACCACTTCCCAAAGCCCCCCTCCTGATACCCTCACATTGGGAATTAGGTTGCAATAATTTTGGGGGAAACACAAATATTCAGTTTATGGCACACCCTATTCTCATCTTTCTTGTGAATTATTGTCTAGTCTCTTGAACTATTCATTCATATTTTTCCTCCTTTTTGCTTCTCTGTGCTGCATTTGAGGTAATTTGTTTAGAACTATTGTCTAGTTCATTAATTCAGACCTCAGCTCCAGCAAGGTATTTAACCTTTCAATTGACATTACTTATTTAAATTATATTAATTTTCATTTCTAGGAAATCTACTTGGGTCCTTAAAAAATATAAGCAGTCATTTTTGAAAGCATCCTGTTCTGTGCACATTTAAACATTATTTTATTTCTTTAATGATATTAAATATGTGTTTGGAATTTTTCTCTGACAATGTCAACATTTGATGCATTTTTACATCTGTTTCTCTTATTTGCAGTTTCTGCTGACTGTTATTCAAGGGGGCTTATTTCCTTGTGCATTATGTAATTTAAGAATATTATATAATCCATTTTGAGTTAATTCTTGTGAAGAATTTGTCTAGATTCTTTGCTTTGCATGTGGATGCCATATAATTCCAGCACCGTTTGTTGAAAGACTATCTTTGCTCCCTTGTATTGCCTTTGTTCTTTGTCAAAGATCAGTTGATTGTATTTTTGTGAGTCTGTATCTGGGAAAGCTCTTTATTCTGTTCTGTGAATTCATTTGTGTATTTCTTCTTGAATATCACACTGTCTTGATTATTGTAGCTTTACAATAAGTCTTGAAGTTGGGTAGCATCACTCCTCTGATTTTGTTCTTCTCATTCAATATTAAGTTGGCTATTCTGGTTTTGCTTCTCCATATAAACTTTAGTTTGTCGATATCCACAAAATGACTTGCTGGGATTTCGAATAGGATTGCACTGAATCCATAGATCAAGTTGGAAAGAACTGGCATTTGACAATATTGAGTCTTCCTAGCCATGAACATGGAATTTCTTTCCATTTATTTATTCTTTGATGTCTTTCAACAGTTTCATAGTCTTCCCCATATAGATATTTTACATATTTTGTTCACTTTATACTTATTTCATGTTTTTGAGGTCCCAATGTAAATGGCAATGTGTCTTTAATTTCAAATTCCACTTGTTTATTGCTGTATAAAGGAAAGCAGATGATTTTTGTATATTAACTTTGTATCCTGCAACATTGCTATAATCATTTATTAGTTCCAGATTTTTTTGTTGCTGATTCTTTCAAATTTTTTACATAGACATCACATCATCTGCAAACAGCTTTATTTCTTCCTTTCCAGTTTGCTTACATTTTATTTCTTTTTCTTATTGCATTAGTTAGGACTTCCAGTATGATGTTTAAAAGCAGTGGTAAGAAGAGATACCTTTTTCTTGTTCCTGATGTTAGCGGGAATTCTTCAAGTTTCTAACCATTAAGTATGATGTTAGCTATAGGTTTTTTGTAGATGTTCTTTATCAGTTTGAGAAAGTTCCCCTCTATTCCTAGTTTGCTGAGATAATTTCATTTTTACAATTTTCAACACATATCGTCTTGGCCAGATAAAGAGTGGCTGCTATTGATCATGAATATTTAGATGGAATTATACACATACACAGACTTTCTTTACTGTGGTTAAAAAAATAAGCATAATTTGAAATTAACTATCTTCACCATTTTTAAGGGTATGGTTCAATATATTATTAGCATATTATTAAGATATTAACATTATATATTTAGCTAACATACTGTTATAGTGTTAAATATATTCACATTTTTGTGAAACAGATCTTGAGAATTTTTTCATATTGTAAAGCTGAAACTCTATACTTATTAAACACCTTCTCCCTTCTTCCTCCCTCTAACCCCACCATTCTACTTTCCATTTCTATACATTTGACTACACAGTATTTGTTTTTTTTGTGACTGGCTTATTTCACATAGCATAATGTCCTTCAGGTTCATCCATTTTGTAGCATATGACAGGATTTCTTTCTGCCAAGGCTCAATAATATTCCATCTTATGTATATGTGACAGTTTGTTTACACATTCATCCATCAATGGACATTTGGATTGTTTCCATCTCTTGGCTATTGTAAATAGTGCTGTGATGAACCCGAGTGTGCAAATAACCTCTTCAATAGTTTGCTTTCAATTCTCTTGGATATATACCCAGAAGTGTGGTTGCTGGGTCATCTGGTATTTCTATTTTTATTTTTTGAGGATCCTCCATACTGTTTTCCATAGCAGCGGCACCAATTTACAGTCCCACAAATAGTGTACAAGGGTTCCAATTTCTTCATACCCTTGCCAACATTTGTGTTTTTTATTTTCTATTTTTTTTAAGATTTTATTTTTAAGTAATCTCTACACCCAGCATGGAGCTTGAATTCACAACCCTGAAATCAAGAGTTGCATGCTCTACTGACTGAGCCAGCCAGGCACCCCTTGTTTTTAGATAGTAACCAACCTAATTGGTGTGAGCTGATATCTCATTGTGGTTTCAATTTCCATTTTTTTGATGATTAGTGATGTTGAGCATCTTTTCATATGCCGTTTGGCCATTTGTACATCACCTTTGGAGAAATGTTTATTCAAATCTTCTGCCCATTTTTTAATTGGATTATTATTATTATTATTTGTTGTAGTTGTTGTTCTTGTCTCTTCAAGTTCTGATATGTGGTTCTTACAATGGTCAATAGGGAGCAGTGTACTCACAACAGTGGCACATGGTAACTGGGGAAGTGTTGCAGTATTAATTTATGTTATGTTAAATTTATACATACTATGGTCTACAGTTAACATGCATAAAACATGAAAATGATTATTTTGGTAACTAGGTAGACATGCATTTAGAATTGTAAAGTTTCATTTTTATCAAGATAGGTAGCAAGGTTTAATCAAATTTCAAAAGTGAAATTAATGTCAGGTTTATCTGAATTCTTAGATTTAAAAATTTATATTTACTAATTAGAATTTATATTTTGGCTTTTATAATTTTGAATATACTAGGAGAAAACTATTTTGGAAACATGAAAAGCAATTTATGTTTTTGAGTTTTACATGTGCTTTAGTTTACATTTCAGAAAAACCTTCTCCTACACTTTGAATATATTACACTTAACGACAACTATACTTTAGTAAACATTTTATAATATGAATAGGACACAAATTATGTAAAAATACTGATCACAACTATATCATTAATGCTTTTGCCAAAATGAAGGCAAGAAAGTATTATATGAAAAAAATACAATAATGTTGTGTTTATTATTCATCCAAATAATGCTGGCCTCTAGATATGTGCAATAATTAAAATCAGTCATATTTGATATTTTATAAATTTTTAGTCATATAAAAAACATGCCTTTAGGCATGTTTAAAAATTTTTGTTTTTATGAAGAAAATCTCATCAAGATAAATATACAAGACATTTTATATAACAATTTTAGCAGATTTAGATCTTTTAAATGTCTATATATTTAAATGATATGTGGGTCTCCATCTGTATTTCCTTGTGTGCTGCAAATGTTAGGGTGACTCTAATCTTTTTAGATTTTTAGGCACTTTTGTGCCTCTAATCATGTTAGAGGGTTAACTAGAGCGCAAACTAATAGCCAGCATTTCCTGAGTGCTTATCGTAAGCCAGGCACTATGGAAAGTGCTTACATGCACTATCTCGGCAAATCCACCCATATTACAGGTGATGAAACTAAGACTCAGTGGGTCATGTGCTTTGTCCAAGGTCACCCTGCTCGTTAGCAGGTGAGCTGGGACTATGTCCTATCCACTCAGCTCCAAAATCAGAACTTCTGACTTGAGTCTCATAAACACGTTCTTGCAGAGGAAGCAGGTGTAGCAGCTACTGCCATGGTATAAAGCAAGATCCTCAGGGTTTCATTTTCTCTCATTGTAGCCCAAGGCAGAGAAATGGTCAGCCGTGCCTGAGTGGTCACCTGGGGACTCTACAGAACAAGGACCCACTCGGGTCCTACTCATCTAGACCCACCTCTTGCTTGGTCTTGGGGGTTGGACCAAGGCAGTGTCTCTGGCACAGGTGAAGCGTGTGACCTTTATGCTCAGATCTCCCAGAGCTGGTGTCTGTCTTTTCCTCTGTTCTCCTTTGTGTCTGGGCTTCAAACCTCCCCAGGGCCAAGATGAAAGACCGTTTTCATCCTCTTCCCGTGTGTGAAGAAAAATAAAAGATAGCTCTTCTTGGCTCATTCATATCGTGGGCCCACTCAGGCCCTGCAGGAGAACAGGACATGGATTATAGATAAAGCTTAAATTCATTTTTTCAGGAATTAGGCAGCTTACAAATGAAGGCAATATCTGTGTTTGCACAATGGCTACCTTGGGGCCCTCATGGCTTTAATGAAATTCTATACATCAAAGCTCTTTAAAAGCTTCTGAGTCAAGAACATGCAAACTGACCTCTACTCCTTGGGGCTCCAGTAACCCCAGGGAGAAGTGATAGGCAGTGGAGAGGAACGGGTATAGGCCAGGTCAGAGGACTGGGGCTCCCTGAGAGGTAGATCCTCCTGATCAGAGACATGATATTCCCAGGAGCAGAGAGACCCATCAAGGCCTCCACTCCTCTCAGGTGCATGCAGAACAAGAAGCAACTGGGCTAATCATCTGAAGCAGCGACTCTCCATATGTGTTACAAGGATCCTGGGGATCTGAAGACCCTTTCAGGGGGTCACAAAGTCGAAACTATTACCTTCATAACATGTCACTTTCTTTTTTCACTCTCATTCTCTCACCAGGGTACAGCGGCACATTACGAAGTCCACATGACATGTGACGTCAGAACAGATTGAATCTAGAAGCAGGTATGAGAATACAGCCATATTCTCTTTTTCAAAGTTTATTTATTTTGAGAGAAAGAGAGAGGTAGAGAGAGGAGGAAAGAGATAATCCCAAGCAGGCTCTGTGCTGTCAGAGGAGAGCCCAACAGCAGGCTCTATCCCACGAGCTGGGAGGTCATGACTTGAGCCGAAATCAAGAGTCTGATGCTCAACCGTCTGAGCCACCCAGATGTCCCTACAGTTATATTCTATTAAGCCAGACATAAAGAGATTTTCAAAAATGTAAAGCAATGCCATTCTTCTTACTGATTTTTTTTTGTTTTGCAAAATGATAGTTACTTTTCCTAAAATGTGTAGCTTATGTTAGCATGTAATGAATTTATGTTAAAATAAATTATATATTTAAAATTTTTCTGAGTTTTTAATTTCTAACATCATAAATATCCATAGATATAACCCACATATACAAGAATACTCTGGGGTTCTCAGTATTTTTTAAGAACATAAAGGGATCCTGAGACCAAAAAGTTTGAGAACTACTAAAGTTATTGAGTGTACAGAACACCCTACCTCATCTAGAATTGGTACCTGTGGTCATATTATATGCCTATTCCTTACAGCTACAGAATAAATAAATGGGTCCAAATTTTAATTAGGCTATCTTATATTTAAGGGAACCTTACAGTCTAAGAAGGTAAATTTTAATTACAGAAGTATAGAATATGTAAGTAAAAAGGAAGCCTCACCTATGAGTGAGGGGGAAAAAAACCCTTTTATCTACTTTCATATTGCGTAGAATTCTACTGAATACTGTTTCTAAAGCAGGTACCCACTCCCCCAAAGAAAAGCTTCTTTGGTCTAATAAACTTGAGAAATACTGGACTTCTGAATCCAGTGTTTACTACAAATCTTCTCAAAGCCTTCAATACAAGCATTAAAGATATTGTGAATCTCTGAGATACACTAGGCTGCATTTTCCAGACTTACCTGACCGTAAAACTCTTCTTAGGGACAACTTGTAGAACTAATCTTTCAAGCAACATGGGAAACTTCTCCACTCAGCAAAAGGATGAAGTGGTCTCCTGAGCGCTGAGAGCTGCTTAGTATCCAGACATCCACCTGCTTGCTTCAGGGAGGGAAGTTAGGGATGGCTGCACCGAGGTGTGCAGATCTGAGTTTGGCTGGGGGTAGTATGGACTGGGAAGTGTTCATCCAACCCAAAGAGAATGACGAGTGGGGATAGAGAGAGGTGATTTGGAAGTCCAGGGCAGACCTGGGCAGAATAGCAGAAATGGAGGCTTTCTAAAGCTAGTGGAGTACAGAGATACCAGGGACAGGAGAGCAGAGCTCCCCAGAATGGGGACAGCGACACAGTGAGGGAAGTCCATGGTAGGCCTGACCTGTCCTACACACCCAGTCACATGGGAGAAAGCTGGAATGGAGTTTCCACCTCGGTCCATAAAAGATGAGATGTCCATGCTCATTCCCCAGAGCACCATGGCTGCTTGAGAGGAACTCCTGACCCTTAATCCCTACTCTCCCCAGCAGATGGGCAGTTGTTAATCTGATAGGTGAGAGACTGGTATTCATTTTGGGATGTGGCTCTGGAAACAGACACTCTGCCATTGTCACTTGGGGTGAATTTCTTACTCTCCCTCTACTGGGGTTCCTCATTTGTGGAATGGAGTCAACAGTGGCACTTACCTCATAACCTGAGTAAAATAATCCACGTGAAGGGCTATGCTCAGTGCTTGAGACTAACCATGAATGTTGTGGCATTATTATTTCTTGTGCCACCGGGGGTGTATATGGGAGTATATGGGGGGCTAAAGGGACCCCACCCTCGAGTGTTTGCTCCGATGGTCTGCTGCTGCGGGGACGCCTGCCACATGGCCTTTCTCTAGTCTCCCTTCAGGCCTCTAAGGGGTGGTAAGTTATGCTCAGGCTGAATGATGGACTTGACTGTCAATGTCGGGCTGAGAGGGGAGAAGAGGAAAATCTGCATTCAACACCAGATCCAGTCATGTACTGCAGAAAGAACTCACCAGAAGCTGGTTCCTGGGTTCCGGGTGCTGCCCAGGCTAGGGAGGCGGGACTTCCGCCCTCGGTGATGGTTGGCACACGCGCCGGAGACAGACTCCTTTGTCTCTTCCCAGGGAGGGGCCTGATTTACAGCTTGAGGGTCAGTGTGGTGCTGCGTCCTGAGGAGGCTAATCCACGCATTCGGGTGTGCCAGACACAGTCCTCTTCTCCCTGAGGAGTAAGCACGGGAGCTCTAAGTATTAAAATGCCGGATCAGTGTTTTTCTTTGCGAAGTGGGACCTATAGCTTGAACCAGAGCAAAAAAGACTGTTCTGTAGATACCTGGATAAACTGAGGTCGCCCTGAACTTCCCAAAGCAGGACTTCAAGCCTCCCTGAGGGCAGAGAGGGCCTGGTGATCCCACTGTGCGGGTGCTCTGGCCTTTACCTCAGACTGGACCATTGAGCACCCCGAGCTGACCTTCCTCATCACCTCACCACATGGCCCCTCCTTTGCCCTTGAAGCAGAGTGAGGAGTAAAAAAGTGAGTGGAGCGCGAAGGGAAACATAAAAAGTTTGTTTCAGCGTCTTCCACAATGTCCGTAGTTACCTTTTTAGACTTTGGAGAGCTGTGAGTGACCATTGTTAGGGAAAGTCTTTTCTCCACCAAAGCTTAGGGCAGCAAGGAGGGCCCTTCTTCCCGTCTGAGGCTGAGTTGCCCCTTCAGGCCGAGCTGGGGGCAATGGGCTGGCCCAGGTGGGGAAGGGGGTACAGGGTTCATTTGACATGTGAGTCTTTTGCTGCAGTTCTGCTGAGACTCAGAGCATATATAGTTCATGAACAGGACACTTTATAGTTTTCTATAGTTGTAAAAACATCAGCTTTGATTTGTGCAAATAAGGTATTTTCCTAGTTATTTTGCTAAGCCAAACATTAAAACTAATTTGCATTCTTTGAGACTAATTTGGCCCAGGAGCTAGTAGGAAGCTGGAGGGGATTATGCCCTGGAAGAGGGGTTGTCACATGGATTTACTTTAGCATAAACATAGACTACCTGAAGGCTGGAGCCTTCTGGTCTCCTCAGGGAGACCCAAAGGGCTAATGGGGGCTCCAGAATCCAACAGATCTAGGTTATAATCTCGGATTGACGTGAGCTTGGAGCACTTCCTCTATCTTTCTGAGGACTGTTTTCTTTTCCTCTTGTACGCTATTTTAGGACTGTTGCAAAGACCAAATGGGATGTGAGTAGGGCACTTAGCACAGTCTTTGACACCTAATATCCTAGTAAACTCTCGACAAAGGGTTATTCCTAGGTTTGTCTTTACCCAAAACCAGTGAGAGAAACTCACTGTTGTTTCCATCTCTCTCACTTGACCTTCTTCCTGTGCTGGGTTCAGCTGATTTTCTCCTTAGCCCCCTGCCATTCCTATTTATTCCCTGGCACCTTTGCTTAGAATTAATCTTAAATTCTGGGGCGCCTGGGTGGCTCAGTCCGACTTCAGCTCAGGTCATGATCTCGCAGTTTGTGGGTTCGAGCCCCGTGTCGGGCTCTGTGCTGACAGCTCAGAGCCTGAAGCCTGCTTCGGATTCTGTGTCTTCCTCTCTCTCTGCTCCTCCCTCACTCATGCTGTCTCTCTCTGTCTCTCAAAAATAAAAATAAACACTAAAAAAATTAAAAAATAAAAGAATTAATCTTAAGTTCAGCTTGAGTCCTTCTTATTCTCTGAGGCTTTCCTTGACCACTCAACTCAGACTTGATGGTTGCTCTCTATTCTGATGGGTTCAGTGGGGCTCAAATTCTTGAGGTGATGGCAGCCTCATTGGCCTCTAGGTTTCTCCAAGTTGCCTAGGACATTGTATGGGGATGCTCCATAGACTCATGGTGAGTTAAAGTGACTCACTGAAGAAGGCTGCTGCTGTGACTCCACCAGCCTTGCCAGTCAGGACCACACAGAGCTATAGGTCTCCAGGGAGCTGCTCGTAAGGTCATTCATGGACCATACAGTGGTTATCACTACTTTGCTTGGTTTTTAAGCCTTAGAAACTTTGCTAAAATAATCTTACATGGACATATGATATAGGAAGCTGCTCGTGGTGGGCTGCTACTGGTACAGTGGAGAGAGGGGGCCACAGTTCCTCCCCTTGACTCCTGAGGTGCTTTTGTGGACTCCCGTGGCATTGCCCTTTGGAGATTGGAAGCCATAATGAAAGCAGGGTTTCTGACCACGGGTTGCTGATGGTAACTGGCTTTTGAAGGTTAACAACTGAACTGAGATGGAACAGTAAATTGAACCTGACCTGCTGGGAACAAGCTGAATTTGAGAAATTTCATCCAATTTTGGTTATATTTCATGTCTAGGGAGGGATGGGTACTATGGCTTCTCCCCAAGCATGGAATTAATACAACACAGGTCTCTGGCGTGGAGCCCACATTCATAGGAACCAAAGTAATGGAAGTGTAGGGGATCCCCTCATAGAATCATCTGTATCCTAGGCAGAGACTGATGGTGACTTCCCCTTATCCATCTCATTTTCCTTATCAACAGAACCCCTGCATGAGTAGAGACAGCAATTGGCACAGGTAAAATAAGATGGGTGAGGATTATAAAGGTCTTTTAAGAGAATGACTCAGTTGGCAGGTTCCACTTTTGTAACTCCTTGTTGAAGAATGAGGATGTGATGACTGGAGCTTCAACAGCCAGCTGGGAAGCCATGAGGGTGAGGCCCATGCCCAGAGATAATTAGGGAGCCTGGGTCCATGAGAACATTATAGAACTACCATACTCGCATTGGTCTGTCTTTCTCTGTTCATTTCAAAATGTGGAGGAGAAAAACCCCAAAACCTTCTATAACTTATCTTGTTGAAGCCTCAACTTTAGGGAACTTTGTTGTTATCAATTAAATATAATTCCTTAGTGATGATACATCACTACCACAACCCAGTGATGTGGACTTGGAGGACAATATTAGTAGTTTCAAGTGGTGTTGGACCAGCTTTTCTCCAATTAAGATGTTACATAGTGACAGGCTTGAAGGGTTTCAGTACCACCTTACATTTCCTTTGATAGCTTTTCTCCATAGAAGAGTTAATTATCAAAGTTACAATAAAAAAAGTAGGGCACATGAGAGAAAAATGAAAAAGGAGTCACCTAATTATTTGTAAACTGAATAAACACACCATTATCTTTTGACCATAGTTTACAGACAAGAATGAGCCTTCTGGCCGTGACTGCAGTAATGTTGGTGGACATGTAAATATTTTAATCACTTAGCTATACAATACACTTCCTGGTTTGTTTTCACAAAATATTTTTTTAAAGGCTTGAAATACATTCCTTACAGCACAACCATCTCTATAATGGCCAGATCCCCTCCTATGATGGTTATTTCCATCCTGGAGCCCATCTGGGTTGAATTCTTTCCTCTAGTCTTCAGGAAGCTGGGCGTGTCTCACTACTCATTCTCATTTGTAGAAAGGAGAGAGAGCTCCCTGGGATTGGGCTGGGACAGCCACTGACTCTGAAGAGCCCTGAAGAGAGATACTAGAGGGATGTCATCCTCCCTGAAGTCATTTTATTAGATCAGTATTCAGTGGATGGCAGCTCATCAAGGCCAAAGCTCAACATGTTACATTTTATTGCCAGCAAATGAAGGCAAATTTTAGGGGTGTATGCCTGTGGGGGGAGTAAATAATCAGCTAAAGGGGATTTCTGAAGGAAGAATTGGATATTTTCCCATTGATCTCAGAATTACACCTTTGACCCAGTGCAAGTTGTGTTTAATTGTATTTTACAAGACAATGCGTTGGTCAGCTCTGGAATCAATGGGATGTGAATGGAGGGTGAAATAGTCCATTGTGTCATGAAGTCTTTATCAAAATTCCCCCAACCATTGGATGGGCTTTAATAATGAAAGAGCTAGTTATGGCTCATGCAAATGATTATGACAGCACAAAATGGTTTTTAGTGATTTCGAGTTAGAATTAGGCAACAGCAATAGGCACAAACAGCCACTTAGGGGACATGCCAGCTGCTTCCAGCGAAGCTGCTGACATAAAAACAGGGAATGGCACTAAAACAGATACAATTCAAGTCATAATTTGCTTCCTAATAATTTCCTTTTTGTGTCTGCAGCCTTGAAGGATTGTCCTGAATAAGTGCATTCATAAAGATAGCAAGTCAAGTCAAGCCATCCGGCGGATGAATTAACAGCAAACTGCTATCACAAGGGTGAGTGAGGCAGGGGACAAAAGTCAAGATTTCCTAAAGTGAGGCAGAACTGACAAGTACCAGCTGAGGAGTGTTATTCTGTATGATGGCAGCTCATGGCTGCATATAGTTCTCTGAGGATGAGTCCAGCCCTTGGCACAGGCCAGCAAAGGGCAGCTGTCCATCAGGGTGGAAACTACCTAGGGAATTCCAGACATGGTTGCATCCTTTGCTCTCTTCCAGCTCCCTCTGCAGATGCACTCTAATTAAGAGTAAGACTATTCATTCCTTCTCTAGCAAGGATTTCCTTGACTTACAGCAAAGATCCTCTCTGAATTCAAAGTCTGCTCTGCATTTGTAGAGTTTAAAATCCCATTAGCTGTTCTGCCTCTGATTTCACTGATCTGTTTGTTTTGCTGCTAACACCTCTCTGGTACCTTGCTGAAAGGACTTCCCTCCCCTTCTTCCCTGTGGCTTGGGTAGCACTGAGGCGGTGAGATGTTTATTTACACATCTCTCTGGATCATTAGGTAAAAGAGGTGACACACTTCTCTCTCTTGGCAACATGTTTAAACGTGAGCCTGTTTTACTTCTGAACTTACTTTCTTGTCAACACACACGTAAATCTGTACAATCATAGCTCATTCAAAAGACACTCCCATATAGTGCTTTTCAAATATGTATTTTCTAGAATTCTGTTTAAATTTAACTTTGGTAAGCTGTCAGCTTTTAAACAGACTTTGTGTATATAACTACAAAGAATTTTGTGCTAAAATCTTTTGTTTGAGAAACCACTTGTTGGTCTGCAAACTGGCCCCCGTGGATGGAGGGCCAGGGGAGACCAGAGGAGGTAGACCATCCAGATTCGTAGGTGTCAGATTTAATAAGCAAGAGAGTTTATGAAGCTTGTCTTGGGGGGTGACAGGATGAGCAGCTCTCTGCACCTGCCCACCAGGATCTTAGAAGTTTATATAGAAGCCTTAATGGGTTCAGTAACAGACGGCCTCACCACCACATTACTATCTCAAGGCTCTGTGGGGCAGCTTCCAGGGTAACGAAGGCAAACAGAGTGCACATTCTAAGGACGGGGAGGGGGATGGGGAGCCTCTGACTGCCTGGGTCCAGCTCTCAGGTCAACTGGTGGTCACATCCTCTCAAGAACCACCTCTAACACCACTCTTAAGTAGCTATTTTGGAAGGTTTAAAATATATAAATTGGATTTTTCTCCACTCAGTAAAATCACTGTGATTCTAAGATAGAAAACTACGTCTCAGATGATGTCATCACGTATTTCTTTAGTGCCTTTTAAAACAAATGTTAGTAATTTTTTAAATTGGAATAAACCTTACCTGTGATGAAATGTCTTGTGTGAACATTTTGATGAGTTTTGATTAATGTATACACCCATGTAAAAGCCACCCCAATCAAGATCTAGAATATTCCATCATCTCCAAATTTCTCTAGTCAATACCCACCCCTTTAGGCAACATTGTTCTGATGTCTATCACCATAAACAGGTTTTACCTGTTTTTTTTTTTTTTTTAACGTTTATTTATTTTTGAGACAGAGGGAGACAGAGCATGAATGGGGGAGGGTCAGAGAGAGAGGGAGACACAGAATCTGAAACAGGTTTCAGGCTCTGAGCCGTCAGCACAGAGCCCGACGCGGGGCTCGAACTCACGGACCGCGAGATCACGACCTGAGCCGAAGTCGGACGCTTAACCAACTGAGCCACCCAGGCGCCCCAATGATTGGATTAATTGATGGTTCTGTGAGGTCATTTCTGACACTCATGAGACATCCTTGGGCTTCAAAGGACACACATTTTAAATTTTAAACTGGCAAGAAGGAAAACCTCATCTTTCACGTTCCAAGGTTAAAATCTCAATGATAATACTCCAGATCTCTTACCACTCTCCCAGGCAAACTCCACACACCAAACTCCAACCACCAAAATTTCGGGTCACAGGGCAGGAAGGTAGAGGGTAATAGTGTGTGGGCCAAGTGGCTCTCACCTTGACTGCCCATCACAGTCATCCAGGGAGCTTTTCAAGAATACTGGTGCCGGGACCCGGGACCCCCCCCCCCCGCCCCCCCCCCCTCCCCTTGTGCTTTCGATTGGTCAGGATAGAGCCCTCTTAGTTGTGAAAGCTGCCCGGGTGATTCTAATGTATGGTCAGGGTAAAGACACACTGGTTTAGCTCTCCAACACTGGCTCAGTTCAGCCTCCACCTGCAGGATGCGGTTGAAGTGCACTGAGCAGAAACCACAGAACTCTTTTGGGGGGCATGAATTCCACATGCTACCTTGTGACATTAGGGTAGCAAAAGTCAGCTTTGTTCCAGCAGGGCTTGCTTATTCTTATACCTTGGAAGGAAGAGTAGGATGGCTTTTTGAGCAGGGATACAGTTTTGTATTTTTCAGGCTCTATCTATAGTTTCTTTTCTCTAGTTACAAGGAAGGAGCCATATAGGGCATCAGATCTTCTCTGTCCAATCCTCACCCAAAGGTCTCTTTCTGGCCCCAGTAGGAGGTCTGGGTGGACGCCCACGTGGGTTGTAACCCAAATTTGGATCAGTTTTTGAAATCCTGCCTGTCAGAGTTGGGCACCTGTGACCACTAAGTTATCTCAAAGACAGATGAGGTCACTAAAAGCAACAGTTAACTGTGATTCAGCCTAGGCCCGCTGTAGATCCTTTTCTATTCCTGACTCGAGTAAGGGTCTTCAACCCAGACGTGAAAATGTCAGGTCCAAGGAAGTCAGTGATTGAAAGCTCAGATGGATACCGGACATCTCAAAAATCCTGATGCCAGTTCCTCAGGGAAATCTGGCAGTGTCTGCCACCTAGAGGGCTGTTTCTTGAGCTCTGCCAGGGCACGAGGCCGGGGACATCCTGGCAGTCTTATTGTGTTGTCGTTTCAGATAACCTACACATCATTAAGTCCCCTCACCGGCAGACTTTAGGAATATTCCTGTTTGTACTTGGATTTCCATTTCACTTTGTACTCTAATCTTGGGCTACAGTCTGTTCAACAAAGGGAAGCACTATTCTCCTACATCTCCTTCCATATACTCACAAACATAAGCACGCATGTTTTAATCTAGGATTTGTACCTCAGTCGCAGGATATACTGAGCGGAGACAACAGCTCTGGGTTTGACTTGCCATATGTGTTGTTTCCCATGTCAGATCCAGGGCGGAAACCGCAAAACTTGGCAAGGCCTGTCTTTGGCCCTTGTGGTGTTGGTACCCCTCGTCTTGATAAATGGAGAAAAGCTTACAAGTAATGCTGCTTGGTATTATTGGAACCCCTGTCACGTATGCAGGCCTTCCTCCACTCTGTCTCTAATCCAGGGATTATTGTCTCATGGGATCATTCAGCAAAAGAATTATTTCGAATTTCTTTTGGTTTCCTACACTGGTGCCAACTAGTAAGTGCCCAACCACTGTTCTTACGTAGTTATTGAGTTCTTTAAAAAATTGCCAAGAGGAGTCTTTGTCAATTTTAGTTAGGGCCGGTCTTGCCAGAGGGACTTTCACTCAGGTGAAAAGTGGTGTTAAATACATACAGCAGTCCGAAGGAAAGAAAAAAAGAAAAAGATAAAATGGCAATGTACAATAGATTCAAAATAGATCTCCCCAAATAAAAATACTAAGGTGGTTAAGGAGGAGGAAATTTCACAGCTTCATTCTTTGATATTGTCCATCTTACAAAGTGTATCAAACTAGGAAAAGTCCATAATACTTGGATATATTTAAGCTGTTTCCAACATGCATTTAGATTCACATTTATAGCATGTGCTTTTCCATATTACACACAAAATAAAAAAAGAACAGGGAACAAATTTCCAAGGATGAAATTTCCACATTTATTTTTCTTTCATGTGCATAGAAAATGGCAGTGAAGTGTCCTATGAAAGAGGCAGGGAATGGGCATGGCGCTTCTATACCAGACTGGACTTTGTGCTTCAAAGTTACACTATTCATTTTGAAAACAAAGGATGTTATAGTTTGTTTTTAATTGCTAACAATTCCTCGGGTTTCCCATTTGTCTTTTAAGCTGTCAGTTTCTTCAAATCTCTTTTCAAATGACACACTGCATTACAAATGATGGCACTTAACCAATGTGGCATTTCCATATTTACACCAACAAAAGAAATTTACAAGACATAATAGCATACAATCTTGACATTTAGTAATAGCAATAAAACATGAAGGGCATCCATTTTATTTTTTTTCTGTACAAACTATCAGAACATAACTTTATTCACATTAAAAAAATCATCTTTAATTTGATTTGACCTACACATCCCCCACCTCCTTGCACCCATTTCTCAAACCTCTCATCACATCGCCCACACCTTCACCAGACTACAGAATCTATAAGTAATTAGATCTAACACCTAAATAGAGCTTAGAAAGTCCTCTCTCCCAAAGGTTTCCTCACTTCCCTGATAATTCCTCAAAAAAGAAAAAAAAATGCTCTTCACTCATTCCTTCCATTTCACTTTCACATTTCATCAGCAAATCAGCAAGACGGATTTTTCATCTCAATCCAAACAAGGTTAGAAAGAAGAGTTCCTCTCCCGAGCATCTTGATGCTACACCCATGAGTCCGGGGACCCTGGGTACTGTTCTGCTCTATAAGAAGGTCGTTTCGTGGAATAAAAGTCTACATAATTTGTAGTTGATTTCAGTCCATACTGTGTTGAATAATCAGTAGAAGCTGGAAAGTGAACTCGGTCATCAAAATAAGGATCTTCATAGCTATGAGGAGACTGCAAATACAATCTGTATGCATCAAAGTTCTTTCTGTTGGAGTCATCTTGACTATAATACAGCTGTTGATGCTGTTGACAAAATGAAAAAGCAAATAAATCAAAGCAATTTTTGGCAATACATGTTTAAGGGAAATTAACGTGGGTTTCCTGCTTCATATTTTTAAAGCAGTATTCAATATTTGTGAACATATGGTTCAGAGTTGTTTCTGGTACATGCTATTATGTTTACTAGTAGATTGTAAGGATTTTGAACTATGTTTATAAGTAGGCTGGCAGAGTTTGCTCAAGCCCTGTTCTAAGGCCTCTAGAAGTTGGTGTCTCCAGAGAGCCTGAGGTGGCCTCTGGCTACCTCCTTCCTCACTAGAGGACCAGTTCTGCGCTCTGCTGTGGAGGGGCTTGTTACCTGGGCATGCTCAGTGAAAGGATGGCCTTGATTTTTGCTTTGACACGGGAACCACTAGTACATCATGAATGTAGTTGGAGGCTGGATTTTCATGCTTCAGATAGTTGTATATGTGCAGAACCATCTTTTAAAACATTTACCTCAGAGATGAAGATTGAGTCCATCCCTCAGTTTTAGGACAAATGTGAGGTACTATTAAAGGAGTAAGCAATCTCCAGGCAGCAGAGTAATAAAATTGGAAGAGACATGTGAGCAAATGGTTCGAAAGGAAAAGACTTCCCCAAGCCAGGACTAATCGATTTGTAAGGAAGCAAGGTGAGCACATGTGGGCATCCACATCAGGGTACCCTGCCCCCATGTCCTTTTGTGTTGTCTTAGCTCATCTCTGATCTCACATTAACTTCTTCAAATAGGTTTAGAGAAAAACTGTCCTGGTTGTTATGTCTGATTTCCCTCTTGATCATGTCCAAATCCCCTCACTTAGTAAGATGTAACAAATTTACCATGTAGGTATCAAAACATCATGTTCTGGAACTAAACACATTCTAACATTATAAGCATTTCAAAGCTAAATTCTCTTTTTAAGTTAGAGTTATGATTTTTAGTTCTTTTTTCCCCTCTCTTGACTTAAAAACTATGGCATAAATTATAAATAATTTGGGAAATTCTTTTTTTGTCCATCTAGAGAAAAGATGAAATGGAGGGAGGTTTTGGAGCATCCTTATCTGAAGTTGAGGATACAGGCTTGTTTGGAAAACCCCAGTTGTTCATGTATTTTTGGAAGGTAGGAGGAGAGATCAGATGACCCACGTGGGCATGGCATCAGGAAGGACTGAAATAAATTTTAGGTCCCCATGAAAGCAGAGACTGGATGTTATAATCACTAGTACCCACTCTGATGGAGAGTGGGGTCCACCCCAGTAGGGCCGAGTCCACTTTGACTTCTGAGACTAATGGAGACCTGGCCATGGACTCAAGCATTTTCAAACCATGGCTTGGATATGGAGGGAGTCACGGAGATGAGGAATGAGGTGTACAGAAAAGAGAACAATGAGATGAGAGAATGAAGTATGCTTACCAACCTTTCCCCACAGAGGATGGAAGAGATTTTAGAGGTGAACAGAAAAAAGGAGTGGGAAAAGGAAATTACTGGGCAAAGAATAGGAGTTAGACTTCTCAGCTGGTTCCCATCAGTGGCATGGTGGTCTCGGCAGCACCGATTTGGATATTCAAGCACCTGAGGCTACTGTGGAAGTGATTTGCTTAAACCACAGAGGAGATTCTGAAGCGCATCGGAGATGCCCCGGGAAAGCTCCTTGGCCCCTGCTGTGTTGGCCCAGCTCTGGTAAGTCAACCGACCCGGACCCCTTCCTATGTTGATCCCTGCTAATCGACCTTCTGTAAAAATGACATTGCAAATTCACCTGTAGCCGTCTATTTTGTTCTCTTGCTGGTGAGGAATAGGAACTGATGTAAATTGGTGAAGGTTTGCTGGAGCCTGTAAGAAAATATTTTATGAAATTAAAACTAGTGCTCATTACTGTGGTCCATTAGGCTGTGTGGGCTCCCTGACAGGGCCTGCCTTTCCCAGTGCCAGCGTAGATCGGGACAGTCAGCAGTCTGAGTTCCCTGGATCTAGCCTGGCTGCTGCTCACCCCAGGGTTGTTAGGGGCTAATGAATACGACAAAGACAAGTCGTGTGTGTGTGTGTGTCACCAAAAAGCAATACCAGAATACCAGAAGGTTTCCTTCTCAACTTCTGGTCACTGTGGGGAGCTATGCATACCTGTGAAGAGTTCCCTGGCTGGCTCTGAACAGCAGCCTTGCTCCCTCAGCCGAGGGACATCACTTTTCCAGGGCTTTGAGCTAGAGCCCTGGGTCAGATGGGGGAAGGGAAACATATTAGAACAAGCTCCATGCCTTCAGAACAACTTTGATTCCAAGTCCCAGGTCCTGGAAAGAGCAGGCACAGGCATGTTCTAAGCAGTGTGGCCACATGGAGGCACAGTCTTGTGTCTGCCATATTTAACTACATTTTCAAACAAAAAGGATCTGATAATCCGATGATGGTCTTCAAGAGTCCACAGCAGACTCCCAATGACGTCACTGGCTACCCTTCTATTATTGTTAGGGCTCACAAAGATTTTTTTTTTTTAATGAGGAAAATGAAACATACTTGAGGCAAATTAGTTTATTGAAGCAAGCAAAGAAGATACAGAAGGGAATGCATGCTAAGGAGGCGATCTTAAAAATAAAGCAGGCTGCTGCAAATCTGAAGGAACAACGCACTTCAGTTTGTGCATTTCCTTTGCAAAGAGCTTGGTGTTTGAAATGTAGCAGCTGCAATTTTCTGAGCTATTAATTGCCATAGTAACAACAGTCGATTAGTAAACAGTCCTGTGAAATCACAATTTCAAAGACAACAGCACAACTGAGAAGGCTCCCCCAGCAGTTAAGTTGCCACCAGATTTTATTTATTTCTTTTTAATAAATAGGTTTTTTGAGAAAAGAGTACTCTTTTGTGGTAGCTCAGTCACACTGCCTTATTTGAAACCTCTAGAGTAGTTATAATTTGCAAGAGAGTCAAGAATGGGGACAGTATGAAATCCTGGGAACTCTTAGGGCTGGCATCCTTTAAATAAATGTTATGCCCAGCTTTCTGAATGACATAAAAATATTAATACTGTGCAACATTATTTTTGTTATCTTAAAATATAATCACCCTGGGAAGAATCACATTATACATTGTGTTATTCATTCAAACTCTTTTCCATGAAAATGTAAATGAAATTGATCACCATTATCAGGTTTGAATTTAAAAGAAGAACCAGTCTAGGATGTGTGGCCTTGCAAAGAGTCACAGAACTCAGAGTTCTGATACGTGGGACACACAGGGACACACTGCATGGATGGGGGTTGGGGGAGCAGAGCAAAGGGAATGCGCTGGGGGAGAGCCAGAAACCATCTCCCATTTGGATACAGTGCTGTTTTATTTGTGGTCACTAGGCCACTACCTTAGCTTGTTTTCCTTAAAAGAAGCGGAAAAGGCAACAGCCCCCCAAGCAGGAAATGCTGACGCTAGAACATGGTTTGCTGCTGGAGGGACGTCTCAATACAGGCACGGGCTATTTCCCAGGCTGCTGGCAGGGTGCCTGGAAACACGTGGCTTTTCGAGATACTCTATCACACACCCAGCTGGCGTCTTACCAGGGTACAGGCCTTTATGTGTGGCATCCCCTTGGCTATTGTAATACTGCATAGGTGGCTGGGTCCTATCGTATTCAGAGCGAGGGTCTCTGATTCCTAACAGTGCTGGTGAGGAGGAGGTGCTGCCGACTGAAGGGAGAGGCAGAAGGAGACGGGAGAGAGAAAGGAGAAGAAAGAGAAAGCAGACTGTCAGTGTCTCTGCAAAATCCTCTCTGGAAAAATACAAATCAGCAATTAGCAATGCCACGCAGCTGATGCTAAAAATCAGCCTTCAGAGGTAACTGTGAGTTGAAGAGCAGCCAGTGCGACCTGCAAGCCCTGCAAGCCCGCCGCTTCGAGGATCAGTGGGCGTGGCGAGAGCAGAGCTTCCGGAGAGCTGAAGCCCGGGCTGCCCAGTTAGGGGCGCAGCGTAGAAACCATGCAGCTTTCCCGGTAATGGGCCTCAAGGACTCCGACGTGCCTTTACAGCGCCTTTACAACGGAGCGAGGGTAACTTCTTAGCCATGCGAGAGGTACATTTGCTATTTTATGATCTCGGTTCGGTTGCTTGTAAAACAGCCGTCTATTATCCTTTATGTGCAGTTCTTTAGTAAATCGATGTTTTATGGCATATTTTGATTTTTAATTATTTCAAAAATATCTGCATCTCTGAATGTGTTTGAGTAAGAGTACCCAGCCCATAACATTTATACGTCTTTTTATGGTGATCAGCTGTCAGGGAAATTTTATAAACTCAGTAAGCCTGGCTCCTTAAGAAGTTGACAGTGCTAAGAAGTTCAGCCTCACAAAACCCCAGACGATTTTTTATCCCAGCTTGAGCCAGATATTTAATAATAACATATACATCCACAGGTCTCCTTTTGAGCATTTCTGCACAGAAGGAAAGCTTCACGCATTTTTTTTTCCTCATTAAAAAGTCATCTTGCTTGCACTAAAGTTAATTATAAATAAAAGTGGTCATTTATTCACTTGATCCACTTGAAAGCAGCAGCCTGCAAACCTTGCCACCAGTGCTTTTGCACACCTTGATGCTTTCAGAGGCAGGACACTGAAATATTTTCCCTAAAAGGTCACTTCACTGCCGTAGGGCTGCTGTGTGTTAAAGGGAGGTGAGCATGCATGGGCTGTGTCTATGTGCTACTCACCTTGCTTACTTTCTAGAAGATAGCAGGACAAAGATCATGCCCACCCGACTCCCACAATTACATTAGCGCAAAGGCGTCAGAAGTGCCAGTAAGTCGAGACCACATCAGTGCTGACAGGTGGAGGATTAGCGCTTAGAATTACTGGAGAAACAAGTGCGAATTCTATCCTTCCTCTCAAACCGAATCCAAAAAGCTACGTTCAGGAACGTGGATGGGCTCATCAACACTGTCCAGTGTATATATGTGAGGCCCTCAAAATAAGTTCATTGTTTAGTAACTATGCCCTAATCTGTCTGAAATTATCCTTTTGCCTGTGCTACATATGCCTTTGGTTAAGCAGCCAAATCTCTTGTTTCCCCTGACACCCCTATTCCAGAGTCCCTAAAGAGTTCTGAGCATTTTTATACAAGAAGACAGCCACAGGCTACACCTGGAAGCTCAGCAAGGATGTCAAAAACCAAGCATTAAGTCTCTTTGAAGAAAACAACTCATAATTTAAAAACTAAGATAAAAATATACACCAGACTCAATAGGCACAGACACTTTTAAAAAACTCTTAGTACAAGTGGAGCTATCCAATTATGTGGTAAGAACCACCAGTCCTATATTTGTCTTTCTGGCCACATTTGTCCACATGACAAATAAGACTGCCAGCAGTAGCACAGTTGAATACAACAGATAATATTTATATGTCAGAATGGGAGATTTAAAGCCAAATAAAAAAAAGATACTACTTTTCCTGTTTCATTTAACTAAGAATTAAATTTATAGGACTAACTGGGCTTGGTAGTAATATTCTGTCCTTGTATATAAAAAACAGCCTGAGTCTCAGAACGTTCTTTCTACAAAATTAGGCACTAATAAGTAGGTCGTGTGGTTGCCAAGATTCCCAACTTACAAATCAAAGGGAATTCTTGCGAACCCACCTGTAGAGCCTATTCCCATCAGTCATGGATAAGGGGTGGGCGCAGGTGGCAGGTGGGGGTAGGGTCTGGAATACAGCCAGGGGATGGAGGTTTAACTGGGAAGAAGGAAGGTGCAGGAGATCGTGGTTTCCCCAGAATGCAGATGTAAAGATCATGTCTAGAGGACCTTGTTTCTAAGAGTTTTCACCAAGAAAACTAAAAAATCACTTTGGAGGAGATTCCAAACTTATAGCTAGTGGGCAGGCAGGGCAGCTGTTTTCAGGCATAATCCAGTGGTTCTCAAAGTGTGCTCCTCTACTCCTGCAGCCGCATCACCTGGCCAGCCTATCAAACACAGATTCCCAGACCCCTTCACAAACCTAGTGAAGCAGAATCATGGGGGAGTAGATGGGATGGAGGGCCCATCTTTTGTGGGTAAACTTGCATAAACTTTTAAAATGGAAGGAGGGAAATGGGTCTGTTGTTTACAATGGCATGTAATTCCCAAAGAAGGCTCTTTGCTTGAAAAGCAAATCCACCTCCTAAGTGTTTGGAGGTGACAGGCTTAATTGTCTATGTTCAATCTTCTCTGGCTGGAAAATAACGTCTGTCACACAAATGTTCTCGCGAAGGAGTGGAGTTTGCCTACTGACCTGACTGAATGATGGGTGACATCTGTTGGTTGGTGGTAGACAAGGAAGGATGTGATTTGAATCGGTCTCGCTCTAACGTTGACACAGGTGTAATAAAATGGTTCTGATTCCACCCATCCTGTGGAGTTAAAAGAGAAAAAGAAACCTCTCAAAATGAATAATGACATTTCATTACAATAAATGATTATGAATGTGTGCTCTGATGAATGCTAATTATGCCAAAGCTATTCTTGTTAAGTTACCTTTTTATAAATGCTCCGGAGGTCCCGATATTGCCACAATGTATTCAAGACCTGGGCTGCTGCCTTCACCACCTTCAGAGATGATCTAGGAGAGAGCGAGGTAATGTTAATGAATGTGGGAGTCACATCCTCAGGTTCCATTTGCAGAGATTTAAGCTGCAAACCAGTGATCAAGAGGCCCAGAGGGCACAGGGGCCACTG
This sequence comes from Acinonyx jubatus, assembly GCF_027475565.1. Lineage (NCBI taxonomy): Eukaryota > Metazoa > Chordata > Mammalia > Carnivora > Felidae > Acinonyx > Acinonyx jubatus. The sequence continues at coordinate 145,885,295 of NC_069381.1, read as the reverse complement.
CTGGAAAACACGACCGAGGAATCAGGTGTACCTGGGAGTTGGGCAGGTTCAGGGCTGGCCCAGGTGGCTAGGACCAAAGTGAGACTCTCAGGCAGTCAAGTCTGTGGTGAGAGGCTGTGATTGGCATGAGCCATGACCCTCTAAGCTGGAGGCCTCTTTCAGGTGTCAGCCCCTAGCTCCCCTCCATATCTCCCATGGGGCTGACTTCCCTGGGGCTTTGGGATTAACTCGACCATGACCTCACATCCTGAGTACTGGAGGACCTTCCCACTTTAAATGTTTCCCCTATGACTAGGTCTTCCTATAAACACCAGCATTGCCTTCTTATTTATGCCTCTGGGTAAACGTACATATGTGCTGTAATGTTCAATTTGGAAAATACGGTCAGTTGTAAGTTCTCTCTGAAGACGTTTGCTGAATGTTGGCGCTCTGTTCAAGCACTGCTCACCATGAGTCACTGCTTTTCACCTCGAGGGCTGCTCCTCTAAATCAGTGGCTTCGGTGATAAGTGAAGAGGGAAGTGCAGCCTCCTTCCTGAGCACAGGCCTGAAGATCACCACGTCAGGGGCGGATCAGCGCTTGGGGAGTCAGCGGTAAGGATAATGGGATACCTCTTCACAGTTCATCTCAACATCGAAAATTCGACTTCAGATGTGTACCACAGTATCTAAAATCTGATTTCCTCTTATCTTCCTAATGAAACCCTTAGGAAGGGGAGAAGTAGTGAGGTGGGCAGGCTGGAAGCACTTTCTCTGCCCCAGACAACAGGATATGGGTTGTAATGATTCTGAGGGCTTCAGGGAGGAGGGAGTATAGTCATGTTCAGGGATAGCGCTGTCCCTGTTCTTGGAGGTGGGGCATTTCTGCATCTAACTCCGCCCCCACCTCCCACTCAAGACTACCTCTCCTCAGTGTTCCTCTTGAGTCAAGGGCAGAACCAGGTCAAAAAAACCCACTCAAAGCTGTTCTAAATTGTACATTTTCAAAATGGACCACAGAGCAGGAGATATCTCAAAACAAAAAATGAACAGAGTTGAAATTTCTGATACCTGGGATGGCCTCACAGGGCCTTCGCACCTCACAACCATGCCATTCTCAGCCAGGTCCTGACACTGCTGCTGGTGTTTATCTCCCCACCTGTAGGTGCTAGGCAGCCGGGAGGGGGCAGGAAAGACAGACCCCACACCGGCTCCAAGGAGTGCTCTGCAACACTCGAGCAAGCAGGAGTGTGCCGGCTATATACCTTGATACAAACTGCTAGGCTAGATATCTGCAGATGAATTCTATCAGCAGAAACCTAACTCTTGAGAAAATCAAGGAAGCTTCTGTGCTCACCTTTGCAGCACACCTCCTTGGAAGAGTGATGTATCCTCAAAATTCTAATTCTTATCCTCTAATTTCTCATCTTCTCTTAAACGTGTGACATCAGTAGCGTTCAACTGGACAAGTGTCAACTGTCGTTGTCCTATCTGGTTAAGCAGAGCATTTGACACGTGCTCACCTTTGAAGCACTTCCTTGGCTTCCAAGATACCACACGTTCCTGATTTTCTTCTGAATGCTCTGGCTACTCTTCAGCTCTTTTGCTGGCTCCCCATTTCCTTGGGGAAAATTATATCAGCCCTTAAGCCTCTTTTCTTTCCATTTACAGTTCTTTCTTTATTCATCTCAGCCCATTTCACTTTTCTAAATATGCCATTTATACACAAATGACTTCCAAATTTTATTTCTAGTTTGGACCTCTATCCTGAACTCAACTCAGGTATATTCTACTGTTGACCAGACACTTCACATGGATGTCTAATAAAGGTCTTAAATGTAACATGTCCAGAACAAACACCTGGTCTTCCCTAAAACCCTGTTCCCGTAGGCTTCCCCATGTTAGTAAGTGCAATTTCATCCTGTGGTCTTCTTTGCCAAAGACCTTGGGGTCATCCTTGACATTTTCCTCCTCTCCTGCTGCTCATCTAATCCCTCAGCAAATTTTGTTGACTCTTTCAACCATGTCAGCATCAACCACTTCCCCACAACTGCTGCCACCATTAATCTGTACTTGGTAGAGGGGAAGGTTCATTGAGCCACGATGACCCCTTTAAGGGAAGCCAGATTGTGTCCCTCCTCTGCTGAATGATCTCCAGTGGCTTTTGATTTTCCTCACAGTAAATCAAAGTCCTTACACTGACTCACAGGGTCCTGTATTTCTGGTTAAAGACTTTTCTTTTTTTTTAATATACAAAGGTTTTGGCACTGGTTCGCCACACCTTCCCGCACCACTCCTGACTTGCTCTGTTCCCATTGGCTTCCTGCTGCCCATCACATGCGTGAGGCACTCTTCTGTCTCAGAGCCCTTCCACTTCCTCCATTATCACCTTTCCTGTTTTTATTGTTTGCCCCATCTGCATCTGACAGGCTGTGTTTCCTACTCATGGGTACCTCATCTACCTTGCCCTTGCATGTAAGGTACCCAGGGGTAGGGGTTGTTGGGAGATGTGCTCACTGCTGTAGCACATAGCAGGTGAACAGTAAACTTGGTGAATGACTCCTAAGGGAAAATAAATGTGTGTTCAGAGGACAACTTGAGTTGATCAAGAACTTTCTGAGTCTCTTGTTTTGAAAAAAACATTACACTGGATGAGAATTTTTCTTTTTTAATATACAAAGGTTTTGGCACTGGTTCAGCATTTCTCCAGCTTCTTATGCCTTTCACAAATGAAGGCCCTTTAATGAAATTTTAAGAGCACAAAAAGTGATTATTGGTTCCCTTAGCTTTATCTGTAACATTTCATTTCTTTTGAAATAAAAAGGTGTGTGTGCATTTATTATTAACGAGATAAAAAAGATATGTAAGAGAAAAGGACTGAAAGGAAATTGGTTAATGTGGTTAATGTTGACAGGTGTGACTTCTAGGGGATGAGAATATGCTTTGCGACATTACTCATATTTTAGAAATTCCTTCAAAAGTATAAACTAAAAGATTAGACAAGAAATAAGGTGAGTTGTAGCACTGTCACTTAGTCAAGTAATAAATGTTTACTGAGCAACAACTGGGTCAGGTTGTTCTCCATGTAGAGGGTAAAAGAAAAGACAAAGTTCCTGCTACTGGGGGAGTCGGATGGCAGAGAAAGCCCTACATTAACATATCAGGGGTTAATCAGTGCTGTGAAGGAGAACAGAGCAGGGGACAGGGTGGCAAGTGGGGAGAGAGGTGCCATTTTACGGATCAGGTGGCTGCTGTCCTGTGTGTTGCAAAGGCTCCAAGAAGTCCTACTTCCCACTTCCTTGAAGGATTCTTTGATCTGATACTAAGGCAAACTGATAGTCCACTGATATAACTCTGTGACAAAAAAAATCTTCTATTTTTGCCACCAATTCTCTAATTCCTACTTCTGCTGCTTCATCAATTAGGTGTCACCCAGAAGCAAGGGGGAATGTATGATCCAAGCCCAGGGCACATCCTGAGGCCACACAATAGGCCCTGCTGCAGAGCAATGATTTTAATACTTTTTAGGCACCTGGCAGAGGCATCAGTCCCAGAACTGAGGATTCAATAAGATGTTTTTGCAGAACAGGCCCCAGAGGCTGGAGCAGAGTCAAAGGTGAAAGGGAAACGGTGCCCCCAGATTTTCCTCGTCATAGCATTTCTGATTCTTCCTGGGGTCAGCACAACCAAACATGGCTTTAGAGACAAAAATGGATGTAGGGGTGTTACAACAAAGTAAAAACCAGAAAAAAAGGGGCCACAGGACTGCAAATGCCTCTCCCAACAAAACAGGTTTTAATTGGTGGAGACTGTTTAGCTTATTAATAGTGTGTATGATATGCAGAAATAAATTGTTTCCAATAGGAAATATCCTCCACTAAAGCCCTTATCATAGGACAATCCCATCTCCCTGCGCCAGACTTGCCTGTCTCCTCTGCCCTTGGTTATGTTCACCAGCTTCTCTATCCCCCCTGAATCGGCCAGGGCTTTGGCATTCTCCATGTTTTTGCTGGTGACCTCATGCAGAGCACAGCAGATGGCCGCCATGGTCTCATCAGACAGCACACTGGGGCCGGTGCCGCCGGGAAGCCGGTTGACCAGGTCTCGCATGGCATATTTACCTGCCAAATGCAAAGGAGTTCATTCTGCTTTCAGAAGGTACAGGTTTTTGTTATTGTTGCTGTTGAAAGATCCTGATAGTGTGTTGTCTCTTGAAAATAGAACCTCAAAAGACAGTAACAGGAAAAAAAAACATGGCAAAATAGGAAGTGACAAATATTATAAACGTAGGGGGGAAGTTAATCTTTACGGCAAAACCACTTGGAGAAATAATTGGTTTATAAAACATTACAGTGAGCCACTAAAAGAAAATGTAAATCAGCATATAGTTTGGTATGCCAATCAAGTTGCTTTAGTTCAACTATTTTCATTAACAGTGAAATATTATAAAAATAAATTTTACTTTCAATTGAATTCCTATTCATCAAAAATACCTTAACTTCCTCTTAATGCTTTTAAAAACTGATCTTTGAATAAGTTTTAATATTGGACTAAGTAAGGCTGCCAAACAATACTTTTCATTAAATCTTTCAGGGTCTTAACATGTGAGCTGGGTACAATTACGCATTTTTATCAAGTGAAAGGTAAATATCAGTTGGTCTGACTTCAACAGTGATAACAGGTTAGTTTCTTTTAAAGGACACAAGTAACCTTTGGCGTGAAAATGATGGCTGATTATTTCATAGGAGTGATGCAATATAATAGAGATTTGTTTATTTTGAGAGAGAGCACGTGCACGCATGTGAGAGCAGGGGAAGGGACAGAGAGGGAGGAGAGACAATCCCAAGTAGGCTCTGAGCTGTTAGGGTGGAGCCCAATTCGAGGTTCGATCTCAAAATCTATGAGATAATGACCTGAGCCGAAATTGAGAGTCAGATGCTTAATTGACTGAGCCACCTAGGTGCCCCAATATAACAGAGTTCTTGATGGGACAATGCTGGGGAAGTCTCCAGCTATTGAAGCATTTCTTTACAGATACTCTGTTTCCCTTACTTTGCTCTCAAAAGAGATTATCTCTTTTTCAATTTCAATTACCAACTGACAAACTAGAATAACTGCATGACAAACAAAAGAAATGAACTAAAGCTCAAGTAAATATTTTCTTAGTTTTTTTTTCTATGCTAATAATTGAGTGGATACAAAATGTGTTTTTTATTAAAGACCTATTTATATACAATGGTAAGCAGTAGAAGTTAGGCCCTGACTACACGCTGCATAATTTACTGTATTTCAAAGGGAAGGCTCTGGCTTACTCACGGTGAACATTGTTGTGAATAGGGGGAAAACAGTATTGACATTGTAAGCCAGAAGATAAATGTGGTTTTTAGAACAGATGGAAGTTAGCGCTGGTGATTTTGAATATTCACGAAAAACCAAAACGTTCATGACATGTAATTCGTCATTTTGCTAAGGCACAACTTTAAATTGCCCCCGGAGACTGGGATAAGGCAGCTCACTCCGCCTGTGAGTGAGCCTGGTGGTCCCCTTGGAGCCTGCAGCTCTAGACAGCTGGGCTGGTCCGATTCAGTGGAGTATGCAGTAACTTTCATAGAGTGACAAAACTTGGTTTCCTTGTGAAAAATGGCTCTACAGAGAAAGTCCATTGCTAGTGCTGGTGATGGACGTGAGTAGAGAGTGAAGGAAGAAGGGGATGGTTCTCAGAAACAGAAGTACTGAATAAATTAGAGTCGAATATTGAATCTGGGAGGGGCTCAGACCTCAGGAAAGGAGGGATCTTTATAGCGAAAGAGATAAGGAAGTGATTCATGAAACCATTCAAGAATGCTCCAGTTAGGTAAAAAAAAAAAAAAAAAAGGCTCACAGGTGGAGAGAGAAAATGCTCTTGAAAGTTTAAAAGGGAGTCAAGACATTCACAGAAAACACAGAGATGCTCTGAAAGAAGGTCAGGGCTTGGCAAACACGGTCCCCCTTCCCAGAGGTCTTGGCCCTCAGTGGCCCTGCACCTTGGCACTCCTGTGTCTCCTCCCCAGCTGTAGAGTGACAGGCCACAATCCTATGTTGTCAAGCCTTTAATTTTTAGCATTAGAAACTCCCAAACTGTATGAGCTTCTTCTAAGAAATTCAAACAGTATGGATGTAAAAATAACTTAAAAAAAAATCTCTTTAGGGACCTGAAGGATTTCTCTCAAGAAGTATGGGAACTAAGAGTTATAATGCATACTGGCATCAGGCACCAGCTGGACTGTATGAACAGAGTGTGGAGGAAGCTCCTTTTCACTCATCAGGGGACAGTTTGGCTCAAAGGAATGGTGTGTTAAGAGCAGGTTAACCTGGGTGGTAATTTAAAATAGCAATATTGCCAGGCACTGTGTAGGGGCTTTCCTGTAAGCTGCCACAGTGAATCCTCAAGGCAACACTTTAAGGTAAATATTATTGCCCTTGTTCTTTGTCTCCCTCCCTCCATCTTTGTGTCCCCCCACCCACACCCCCCATCTCAGGGCAGGCATATTTTAATGAGTTCAGTACCTATTCACTAATCCACATGAGATCCTACCAAATCTCCCCTCCCTCTCTCCTGGCCTGTCGTCAGCTGTGGGGCTGGTGTGGAGCTTGCTGGTTTATAAAGGGCTGCTTCATTCTCTCATTTGATTTGCACAGCAAACCCACAGCGAGGACAGCAGGGTGGTCGGCTCCCTTTCAGACACGGGGTCAAGGAAGTTTTCAAATTTAGATGAAAGAATTGGGGCAGGGTGGGCTCACCACAGCACACCCCAGGTTACACAGCCAGTGAGCAGCAGATCCAGGGGGTAACTGAGGTCAACTGGAGAGTCTCTGATCTTTCCTTTACCCCACAGTCGGCTTGAGTGTGGCAATGCCCTTGGAGACAAGCAAGCTAAGTTGGTGAGTGTGTCAAAATTGAAGAGGTGCTCAGTGTCAGGTTCATGCAAGTGCCAACCCTACAGCCCTGAGGGTGGATGCTTCCTGCCATTTTGTACCCAGTGTGCCTGACTTGCCTTACCCTAGTCCTGATGCCACCCTTGGGTGTAAATGGCCGTGGGACAATGGTTCTGCCTCAGGGTGAGCACTTAACACAGATCTGAGAGGGAGAAGCTATAAACCATTTATATCATTTCTTTTTTTACTTAGAACATGGTAGTTGGTAAATTAGCAGATACCAGTCTCAAATATCAGAAATGGAGAATTAATTTATTTTGTGGCTCAGGAAATGAACCTTTCTTGAAAATGTACCTTCCCCGATCAATGTTTAATTAATGAGCTTGGCTCTTGCTGAAAAGGGATGGTCACAAAAGATAGACACCACAAAGGGTACCCAAATATGCCAACAAGCCAGAAAGTAGAATTCAGTTACTGATATAAAATGTCATCTTTTTATATAAATCAAAAGAAGAGTCTTATAAATGTTACTCTGTTTTTGTAGCTTACCTTGTCACCAGAACATACCTATGAGCTCCTTGTTGCGAACATCTAGTGCCATATTCCTCAAGGCAGTTGCCACAGAAGAAACAACTCTGTCATTATCCATTCTCAGAAGTTCTACAAGGATGGGGAGCCCTTTTTCTTTGCGGACGGCTGCCCGGATATACGCTGCAAACTAGTGAGTAAAATAGGCCAATAAGTAATATAAAATAGAGTTCAACTCAGATGTTACTATCATCTAAAAAAGAGGTTTCCAAAAGATAAACTAATAGATTAAATGTTTTCTTTCCAATTGGAGAATAAATCTGTGGTGTCAGTAAAGAAAAAACCATAGATGGGGATAAAGATAGGCTAGGATGACTGATTTAAAAAAGAAATTCTAAAGCCTAAAAATCTCAAGCCACCATCTGCCAGATATTTTTGTGCAGAAAAGAGAAGGCAGTGATTGCTTTCTACCTCAGATACATAAATATGATTAAGGACGGATCTTGGGTCTTCTTGGCAATTGGCTCCATGCCAGGTCCAGAGGCTATAAATAGGATGGCAGAGACAGTAACTGATCACTGCACATTACAGGAGAACCTGTCTCCATCAAGTCATTCTTTTCCTATATTCTCTGCAACAATATTTAGAGTTCAGTAACCTTTCAAAGAGATTGACTGAAAAAAAGCCCTTGCCTCAGAAGAAAAGGAATTCTCTAGAAACACTGAGCATCATAATTCACACACACTGGTGAAAAAGTAAGTATATTTGTGTGCAGGGTGCTTTCTTATTCAAGATTAGTTAGCTGCTTTTTTTAATTCATAGTCAAGAAATTCTTTTGTGACTATGAGGCAAGTTTGTTCAGCATGTGTACCATTTGAATTGGAAATGAATGCTAGCTAAGTCATCAGGGAAATAACCAAAAAAAAAAAAAAAAAAGTAGCATTTGAAAATTGGGTCTTTAATCTTGTTTTGAGCTTTTATTGACATTTTTTACCAATGCAAATTGTTTTTCAAAATTTAGGAAAGTTGAAAAATGTTGCTCATGAAACACCTAATACTTTCCTGCTGTGGTCAAGACATAAGGATAAAGATCTGCCAGCCCTTTGTATTATTTTGAACATTAAAATATATGATTGGCCACTCAGTTTCTTGAATGCCAACAGACTACTTAAATAATACAAGTAAGAGGAAAAGACTCATTCCAAAGACCCTATTAACATTCTTTATATGAAACGAATACTCCTATTTTTCTAAATCAGATGAAATCTATGGGGGAGGGGGAAGGGAAATGGAATACTTGATTTGCTATAAAGCACTCAAGGCAGCATTCTCAACTTCTCTCTGAAACCTGCAAGAACAGAGCCAACACCTGGCTCATGTGGAGACCACTTGGCTCAGCCCAGCCCAGAGTGCTTCCCTTCTGGGGCACCACCACTCCCAATTTAGCCTCTGACTTGATAGCATCTATGGTTAGGATTATCTTAAAATTTTTTTTTAATATTTATTTTTATTTTTTGAGAGAGAGAAAGAGCACAAGCAAGGGAGGGCAGAGAGATGTGGACAAAGGAGGCTCCAAGCTCTGAGCTGTCAGCACAGGGCCCGATGTGGGGCTCGAACCATGAACCTTGAGCAGAAGTCGGATGCTTAACTGACTGAGCCACCCAGGTACCCCAGTATTTATATTTTAAGTGAGCTTGCCATCTAACTTACATTCACTAAATGACCATTCAACACAACTCAAATCACGTCTATGTCAATTATTATCTTATTTATTGTCATAAAATAAGCTGGATGTGAACACTGGGTCACCAACATAAATATTTATCAATACTTATGTGCCACACACAGTCCTAGGTCCTTCACATTTATTATCTCTCTTAATGCTCATAGCCACCTCATGAGGTAGGTCTTATCTCCATTTTACAGATGAAGAAACCGAGGAGAGAAGATCCAAGGCCCCTAGCTAATAAGTGGAAGGATCAGGATTCAAAACCAAGGGGTCTGGTCCAGAGCCAGCACTTAGATGCTAAGCTACTTAAGAACAACAACAAAATAACCCATTGGCTTAGCACTAGGCCATAAATATCTGTGTACATTCATTATAGCAGCTGACTGCACATAAGAAACCATACCTAGCCTGAGCAGTGCTTTTCACTCTCATGGATAATACAGTGGCCAAAAGCTTCTCATTTGGGGAGGTGGTGGTGGCAGAAGTAGCCAAAAACAAGCATTAGAATAACTTTACTAAAATATACATGTCAGGAAATTTTTAGAGGTTAAAAATATTTCAGACAAGGACTGTCTGGGAAATTGCTAGAGGTTGTTTAAGAAGTTTTGAGACCCTGCTTACAGTAACAGTAGGAAACCACTCTCAATTTTCATAAAGAAGTCACACACCTTCAAAGGGATGTGGTAATGTGCATCATCCATATGTCTGTAAGCATCTGAGAGAGGAACGGTGGCCCCTCTCCCTCCCACCTCAGCCGTAATTCAGGCCCCTGACATGTCTAGCATGGAATCCTAGCCTCTATTTTCCTCTTCTTTGAATTCATCTTCTGCACCGTGGCAGAAGGGACCCAGTAGTATCCACATCTGTGTCACCTGTCTGCTTAAACCCCTTTAGTGGCCCTTGTGGTCTGCAGGTCACATCCCAGCTTCTGAAGCTTGGCCGTCAGACCTGTCTGCGATGGCTGGGTCTAACCCAGGCCACACTTGCCCTGCCCTTGATGCCCCAGCAACCATCCTGCAGTCTCTGCCACACTGTCTTTTCCTCTCTTGTCCCTTTCTCTAGATCACTCCCTCTATATACCCAACCTCACACTCTGTTGGCTTAATTCTGCTCATTAAGATTCCATCTGGGTAGCACCATCCCTCTAGGAAACCTTCCCCATCTCCTGAGTTCCCTCTTTGCCTTTTTCTCACCTGCCAGGCTGGGTTAGATGTCCTTTTTCAAGACGCCACAGTACACATATCCTGTGAAGGCTATGCTGTACTGACTCTATCTGTACATTTTTCTTGCTAGTCTTCAGCTTGTACAGGGAGGGCCGTGTCACATTCATCTTTGGATCTCCAGAACCACTTGCTATCTCCCTCCTTTTTGTGCTCCCACCCTTTCCCAAACTCCAAACAACTGTGTCCTTTTCACCATCATTATTGATCTGGCTGCACAGATGGAAAGAACTGTAGATAACTGGAAGACATCATACCTTCCAATTTCCAGCAGAGAGGTTCTGGAGAGATCCGGCAGAGCCTTCCAAGGTGGCTGGGTTGGAACTTTCTGCCAGAAGAGTCAAATATGGTTTTACCACTGATGGATGCCATAGCATCTCAACCCCTTTGGGGGACTTAGACAGTCCTGGGATAGGACCAACTCCATCCCACTGAAAGACAAAGAGCACACGTGAAATGGAAACAAAATGAACACAACATTCCTGAAAATATTCCTCTCTGCTGGATTCAGCTATAGTTAGGTAGAAAAACTGTATGAGAATTTTTTTTTTCTTGCCAAATATGTGATTTCTTACTCCTAGAAAAATGAAACCTTAGAGTTTCATGTCAAATAAAATGCTAACTTGATCCTCCTGTGGCGTTCTCTTTTTCTTTTTCTTTTTCTTCCCCCAGCAGCTTGGCTCCGAGTCCTTGCTGGGAGACTCTTTTCCTAGTAAGTCATCCAGCTCACTCAGCCCCAGTAGCCGGGCCTGTGGGACCTCCAGTTCCAGCCGATAGGACAGGTTCCTCAGGGTGCACACGCAGTTTTCCACAGTCTGAAAACCAACACGGCGTATAATTAGAACCATCGTAGCACATTACTGCAAAAATGCTTCTGTACTGAGCTGCAGTGGTCATAAATAAATGTAGAATATGAGCTCCTTTTTTACTTAAGGGAACCTGAAACAATCTAAGGAAAGAATTACAGTTCCAGAATTTCTGTGGGATACCCAAATGACAGTGCAGGGCTATCCTTGGTACATCTGTGGCCCCGATCGCAATGCTGCATCTGATGAAAATGTGCAGGGCTCTGGAGGAGAAAATGCCCAGTGTTCCTGCTTTAGCGCGGCTGCACTGGCAGGGGTGTACCCAAGTTGCCACAACGTCACTCCTTTTCGCCACTAGGAATCCTTGCCATGGCAAGAGGTGCGAGCAACCCCCTCTCTGGGGAAGCCCCTCCCCCCAAGTCCCATCTTCGGCCCTTCCATCCATCTCCCTCTGCCCTCCCTCTGAGGAAAGTTCCATCAGCTCTTTCTCTGTTGACATCTGCCTTCTGTACATGGTCTTTTGCTTCTTAAAATCTGTATCACACCTCTTGTTGGGAGGCCAACTGTCACTTCATTCAGAGCGTCTAATGCCAAGCTCAGCTCTTTCCCAGGATGGTCTCCTCCCAACTTGCTTACTCCTCTCCATTTCATCTGCACATCTTTTGGATCAACGAGGTTCAAATAAAAACCTGGCCATCACTCTGAGTTTTTCCCCCATCTTCTCCCTGAGCCTACACTCATCATTCTCTTCTCTCAGACCCACGTCTATGACACAGGCCTATTTATGGCCTCTCCTTATCTAGCCCATAGCTCGCCCACTTGGAACTCCTGACACTTTTAGTCCCTCCTTTCTGTTTCTTGCTCCCACCTTCCTCAGCTACTGTTCCTGGGGCAAGGATGGGGAAAACTGGAGGGGAGCAGAAGGGGCTCCTACTGGGAACAGACTAACTAGCAAGGCAACAGAAGGAGGGTTGAAAGGGCCAGACTGGGGATGTAGAGAAGGGTATCCATGAGTGTGGGGTGGGGGCTGTGGCCTGCACTGGGGCAAGAAGGGCAGAGAGGTTGGTGGGTTATAGTGCCTCAACCAGGAACATTTATTCAGTAATACTCAAATACAGTTGGGTCTGATTCTAGGCACAGGGGACACAGGACTGGAGGCAACAGCAGCACGGGCAGTCACTGTGACAGTTAGCCCAGAAGAACCACAAAGAAAGTTAGGACCCTGCCACACCACACTAAGTCCTTGGCCACACGGAGTCACTCAGTTTTCATGGTTCTAAGGCTATTTTCTTAAGTTGTCATGTCCCTGTTAATTTGTAATTTTTAAATTAATCCCCTTAATCTGGAGTGTAGCCTAATGAGAAGGAAAGGCTCAAGAATCCCAGAAAGAATCAATGGCATGCAAGGAGCAGCATCAGGCAGCTGTCGTCATCTGCCACCATATCCCTCGCATGGCAGGCCGGCACTGACCTTGCTGTCGTAATCGGATGTGTTCACACATGTATGGATCACATACAGGAGCGAGTCCACCAGCCCCTCACAGGCGCGCATTTGCTTCCTCGCTTCCTCCCCTGCAGAGCTGAGGTTCCTGAAGGGGCAGAGACACGTGGGAGCTGCTGAGATGAACAGCTTACTCCTTAGCCACGGAGCCTTATCTTAACATCAGAGAGAACCGACGACAGGCAGCAACCGTGCAGATGCCGTGTGAGGAGGCATTTTAACATCGCGAGAACTCACAATAACTAGCTCCCTGTTGTCAACCCAAATAGAAAGGAGCAGGGGCATGTGAATTCTGTATCCCTCTGGTGACACCCTCCTTTCTAACCTCCTAAAAAGTTGTTTTGGGGGCTATCCTCCTCAGTTTCCTCACATGTAAAAAGGGGAGAATATTGATCACCTCACAGGGTCGTGTGAGGAAGAGATGCTCCATATAGAGCAATTATTAAAGTGCCTGGTATGTCAGTTAGCTATGGTTGTTATTTGTAGACATGCTTTGCTTCCCTTGTTGGGCCACCAGATATGGCAGGCTCCTGTACCTATTATAATGTTTTGCATGTAGTAGGTGGTCATAAATGCTTCCTCAATGAACGAACAGAAGAAAGGTCACTTGTTGTATAAATATTCAAGTTAAATATGGACATTTGCTTATGCTACACTTTTTCTCATCTTTTCAAATATAAAAAAACCCTGAAAATTGCTTTAGGTCTCATCCATATTGAAACTTTTTTTTTAAGATTTTATTTTGTCAAATAATCTCTATACCCAACGTGGGGCTTGAACTCACAACCCCAAGACCAAGAGTTGCATGCTCTACCGACTGAGCCAGCCAGGCAATCCATATTGAAAATTTTGATACCAGTTTGCCTTCATGAACTGATACCATATATTAAGGATCTATCTCGTTTTATGTGGTATTAGCAAAGGTTCTAGGATACGCTAAGATTTTGCAAAAACTTAGGCTAGATAAGGGGGTCTGGAATGATTTTTCTTTTCATCTTTGTTTTTCTGGGGCCAGAGAGACAATGTCATCTGTGGTCCCTACTCTGTTCTTATCTTGTGTCACTTCTCAGTAGCACTTAACAGCTGCCATCTTCTATTCCTTTATAAGCCCCTGGGACCCTTCACTTCTTTGGTTTTCCTCCAGAGCATCTTGCTGCCTTTCCTTCTTAGTCTTTTCAGCCAGGGGGACCCCCTGGAGTGCCCAGGACTACTTTGGTCCCTTCTTGATCTTTCCATTCTCATGGGTGGTCTCCCTCTGCCCCTTGGCTTTAATACAACCCGTGGATCCATGCATGACTCCCAAATGTCTATTGTTAGGCTGACCCCTCTTTAAAACTCTGGGTTCCTTTATCCAACTGCTTTCCTGATATTACCACATGGATAGCTAAATAGACAAGTCAAAATGGACACAGCCAAAGCTTTCAGCTGTTCACCCCTCTACCCTTTCTTCTCCCTGTGTTGCCAATTTATCCAGCCAAAGATTGAGGTATTATCCTTATCTACTCCCTTTCCCCACCCCTCTATTCAATCCATTAGCAAATTCTGTCAGCTTTCCCTCCACAAAAATACCCCCTATCTCCTACCTCTCTCCAGCACCTGGTGTAGGCCACTGTCATCATCTGCCTGGATCTCTGCAACAGCCTTGGCCTCCAGTCTCTACTGTTGCCCTTGTTTAGTCTTCATGCTGAAGCCAGGATCCAGTCCCATCACTCCCATGATTAAAGCCCTATGTCAGTTTCCCAAGGCACTTGGAATGAAGTGCAAAGTCCTTCCTCTGACTTCAAAAATCCTGCATAATCTATGGTACTACTCTGTGCCTTGCCCATTAAGCTCCAGCAGTAAGCCCATTCTTGCCCCAGAGCCTTCATACTACATGTTCTCTTCACTTAAAATATGTGTCCTGACCCCACTCCACTCTCAGATGAGCAGCTCCTGGTGGTATTTCAATGTAGGCTTTAATTTCACCTCCTATGAGGGGCCACCCGACCATCAGAATCATCTCCCAATAAATCCTACATTACCATGGCATTCATTGTTATTTTCTTGATTGTTTTCCTCAATAGAATATGGTTCTGTTGAGCAGGGTCCTGTCTGTCTTATTCATCACTCATTTCACAGAGAGGGCATGCACCAAATGTTTATAGTCCTGAACCTGAGGGAGCCTGACTGGTATGTCCTGCCTCTGGGAAGCCTGGTAGGCTGGCTGAGGAGTGATCACATTCTCCCCAGATGCAGGGGCAGGGAGAGCATGAGGTGCTCCTTGCACAGATCATCAGTAGGGGATACAAATTGCCGTCTGATGCACACATCTGATTTAGGGAGCTAGCCTGCTTCCCAGGATCCTGACTCTTGTCATCCACCCACAGCAAGGGGGTTGACAGTCACTTGTCACAACAGTGGAAGGCTTCAGAGCAGCAGTCTAGGCTCCCTCTCCATCTTTCAAGCTCTGTTATAGCCTTACATTGGATGTATGGCTTAAATGTTAGCGCTATGTGTCAGATACTTCACTAAGCACTTTATATGGAGCTGATTCTTCACAAGTGTGAGATGGTGTTATTTTCCCTATTCTAAAGATGAGGAAGCTGAAGCTCAGAGTGGGGCAGGAAGCCACTCTGCCCAAGGCTCCTGCTTCAACTTCCCAGAGCACTGTAAGCCTGGGACACTGGGTAGAAACTGAGCTGATGAGTGTTAATGGCAAATAATAAGCACTACTGTCCATAAAGGGGCCTTTATGAATTTCACATGCTAAAGATAATGACTTAAAATAGTATTTGGGCTCATTTTCATTTATTTATAAAACTCAAACCCAATGATTGTTTAAACCACACACCTTTTTGCACCTTTTAAAAGCAGAAAGGTTTTAACCATCACATTTTGAATTTAAACAAAAACCAGGCTGTAAACACATTAGCCGTCAGGATGTGATAACCAGAAAAATGCTGTTAAAGTGGAAAACACAGGAATTTTGGCAGTAATTCCGGACTGAAAGGGCCCTTTTTACTAATCCACAGAAGGGTCATTTATCAGATAATGTCTTTCAGGCCGCTAGTCTGTGCTCATGGTGTTTAACTCACAGGATAAGAGTACAGTGGTCATTTACCTACATGGTAAACGTTAATAAAATGAAGTAAATCCTCTTAAAATCAATTTAACCGTAACACATGCTCTTTAATCAAAGAATTGGAAAGAAGAAATAAAGAACTTACCTCAGGCAACCTGTTGTATTACGCAGAACGAGTGACGTCTGAAATTTAATTTTATGATCATCATCAAAAGAAGAGTTATTCCATCCAGAATGTGGAACGATCACAGTGTTTGTTAAGGTCGAGAGAGCATCTCGAATGATTGTCATCTTTACAGCATCACATGAAGATAAATTCCAAAGAACTCCTTAAAAATGAGATTTAAAAAATCCAATTATCAATTAGAGATCCTGCAGGTTTAGGAATAAACAAATAAACATCAAATGTGAACTCGTTCTGTTCCAAATCTAATCTATGGCCTGAATTTGCAATCAGGCAGGGGTGGACCTCTACTAACTGCTGAGTGAACATATGTGAGCTCCTGGCAGCCCATCACAAAGCCGTAGCAGTCCATCTCTTAAGTTTTAGAGCCGACGTATCTATCAGACAAGATGACTGCGGCTTCTGCAGGGTAAATTAGAGCTACTCTTTGTGTGGGGGGGCACAATCCAATCAAGGGGCACAAACATACAAACATAACACATCTGTGGGTGTCGTAAAGCTGTCATTCACTGCATCATCCCTTACATTCAATGCTCTGTGTGGCAAAACCATTTTTAGACTTCAGTACATGGAAAAAAAGTCTTTCTCAAAAGACTGACATGTTTCTCTACATCATGCTTCCTCTTCCTACTGGGAAGCTCAAGCTTTTTTTTTAATTCTTTTTTTTTTTATGCTTTTATTTTATTTTGGGGAGAGAGAGTGAGAGTGGGGGAGGAGCAGAGAGAGGGAGACACAGAATCCGAAGCAGGCTCCAGGCTCTGAGTTGTCGGCACAGAGCCTGACACGGGGCTCAAACTCGTGAGCTGCAAGATCATGACCTGAGCCAAAGTCTGACGCCCAACTGACTGAGCCACCCAGGTGCCCCGAAGCTCAAGATTAAATATGCTTGCAGTAACATATATAGAGGGTGGTTACATCTGTTTCACCTCCACATTCAGATAAGGTTTAAACATTTTTATTTCCACGTTAAGACTTTTACTGCCATGTGCAAGTTACTGCCATTCCTTTTTTGGATCTAGGCGAGACTGACACTACATTACGTCACTCCTACTATATAATTCATATCAGGACTGAACAACAGACTTAAATGCAGCTTATGAGAGTATTACTTAAATTGTAAGCCTATTAGAGTGTCTTTATTTCTGTATCAACTATGAGGTGGGTTATTGTTACAGTACATATATTTTCTAATAATTATTCCATAAGATATCAGAGCAAATTCAAGATTATACCTACTCTATGACCCTTTCACATCAGTGCATTTTCCTAAGTCAGAGAAAAGTAGGTAGAGGAGAGGTGGGGCAGCTGGCACTGAGGTCCTGACGTCCCTCAGAGCCCTGCACTCCTGATGCATTGTTGACAAGATGCTCAAAAGCCCATACAACAGTGCTTTTAGAATTATCGACCAAAAAAAAAGAAAAACGCTTCAGGCCCTGTGAAGGGGAAGGAATTGGCAAAATCTGCCCATTTCCATGGGCGCGTGTCAGGCTTGTGAACATGACTGATCAAGGGTGTTGGAAGAACTGCTGCCTCCAGTGCATGGTAACCGCGGATTGTCTGCTCAGCCTTCTCAGGGCCTGGAGAAACGGTGGGGACCTTTATAAACGAGGGAGGTGTGACAGTGCTGACGGGACCTTCTCCTTTTAGAAGATGGAGAAGTATAGACAAAGGGCTTGGAGTGAAGATAGTAAACTGATATTCTGACTCTAAGCCCAGAGAGGACCACCCCTTCCCTGCAGGTCTGCCCTGACCTACCCACACTGTTGAGGGAATGGTTGGTAATGGAGGCTGATGCTTGGGCTCTGGCTGGGAAAGCCGTCTGCTCTGCCCTGTGCCTGGTTCCTTTCCTCTTTCACTTGGCTTTGACTTCTGAACCTGGCTGGATGGGTTTCCTTTGTCCCCCAAGGACTTTTACCCTTTCTCTGCTTACTCTTTGGGGTGGGATGGCTCACCATTAGCAAAGGAGTTCAGGCTCAGCAGTGGTTCATCTAGTTAGGCCCCAAATGGGAGGCGAATTTAGACAGTTTGGAATCAGGAAAGTACAGACACTGCTTTGTCTCTGAAAGCTTGTTGTGTCCACCATCACAGGCCTTTGCTTATATAATACATGGCACACAATAGATAGGTTCTAGTAAAGAGTGTAGCATACACTGTGGGTGCTTATGAAATGAACTTAAATTCGTTAGGCAGAGTTATTTCTCCATGGATTCTGATAAAACTGGCCATGTTTCTATATAAAATGGCTTTAATCCAGGGAGGTTTTAATCTTAGGGAGGTTGTGTTACCTGTTTTCTGGAGGTTTCACTGGACTCTCTCAGGGGCAGCCATGTGAGGTGTGGGGGGAGAATTGGCAGCAGGCTGCCAGATCCCCACCCCGATTCACCCAGAGTGGCTCCATACTTATCTGTCCTCAATAGTGGGCTGCACTGTGTGTTTCTGTTTGAAAACAGGGGTTCATGTTAAAAGACATTTGAAAAGCACTGTTTCAGGGGAAAGGTATCAGAGGACTGATGACTATGGGTGGGACCTGGGAGCTAACAAGTAAAAATGAGTCCTTGGAGATAGCAGAAGGGAGACACGATGGAAGAAAGAGAGGGTTGAAGCATAGAAGGGTGGGCGATAAAGGCTGCCACGAATGGGGCTTTAACATTTCCTGCTAATGAGGACAGCCATACTCCACCCAGGATACTGCCGGGGCCTGCTGGGGCGTGAGGCAGCCGCAGGGCAGCATACGGCCCAGATACTGTTGGGTGGGAAGGGTCATTTCCTAACCTCCCCTGACAATTTTATAACATGTTTTCAAATTCCTCACTCCACAGAATTCAACCATGGGGGAGAGTGGCATCTTCTAATACGCTATGTTGTACTTCATGGAATAAATGTATTCTAATAAAGTTAACTGTAAGGCAAGGCTTATGGAAAGGAAAGCTCGTTACATTATAGGCTATAGGTATAAAATTACATATATAGCTACAGAAAACGAAACAGTGTGAGTCACAGACTCACATGTGAAAACATGACTAAGAGGGGTGGTTCTTTAGCATGATGGATCTAGGAGTTGATGCCTAGAATTTCTCTGATCACTAGCAGCAAATCTTGTTTTTCATGGTTCCTGCCTCTACTTCTGGCTCCTGCTAAGACCTACTTCTGTTAAGAGGCTATTTCCTAGATTTATGGATTTCCTTGATTTTCTGTGCAGGTAGAATTTTGTCCTGCTCTTTCTTTTATCAGGCATTTAGAATGATCAGTGGAGTTATATGTCATTCTACAGTTTACTACTAGCCCTTATCTACATGGGATTGAACAGCATAAATGTGCATAGGTCAATACAAACAATAGTAACATGACCATTTACTGTGATTTTACTCTGTGCCAGGCATTGTGTGCTTTACATATAGTAACTTAAAGAGTCAAGCTGCACAATATGAATTAAATTCCCATTTAATTATTTTGTAGGACTGAAATTCTACATGTTGATTTTTTTAAAGGATGAGTATTTGTATTTCTAAATTTAATTTTAATTTCATCAGGCAAATACAAGAGGAACAAATACTCCACCATCATCCATTCTTTTACATGTCTTGTTACACATAAGCAGGGCACATAATGGGTGCTCAAAAATAGTTGTTAATGGATCCAGTTTAATAGCATGTATTTATCTTTGGATTTCCCTTTTATTTCCTGTCTGTCAGACTTAGTTCACAATTACCTCCCTTTCATGCCTTCTCTTAAGCTGAGTATTCAGGAGTGTCTTTAAGGTTTATAACTATGGGGAGAGGGTCAGAACAATGTTTTGTACCTGTAAGGGAATTTGCTAGCGTAGTTTTGTTTGCCTTTCATATGAAAACCAAAAGAGATGGCTGTTGAAACCATCTTAGCTCTGAGGATGGGAGAGTCCCATTTCTGTTATACCTCTAGAAACAGAAGAGTTAAATTAACGTGCCAGAATCCCAACCCCTCAAAACTGCAAAATAGAAAAGCTCAGTGTTGCCCAATTATAAAATGTTAAAGTGTTTAAAACTATGTAACCCTTCTGTAGACCAGGTGACAAGGCTATCTTTTGGTTAACTGAGATGACTTACTCATCATAAAACCAGTCTACTACAAGCTTTCTCTAACCTCAAAAAATGTCCAAAATTACTCTTGACCAGAAAAAAGGAAAGATTCTATTTTTCCTAAGTTTGTGGACTTCAGAGAACCCACACCAAGGCAGCTTTATCATCCTGCACTGAATTATATTATCCCTCTAATCTTGCACCTCTCCAGGTAACACAAAGAGCTACAGCACTGGGTGTGGATTTAAACTAGCCACTTTGAATATCAAAGCAAGTCTCAAGACAGGGATTTTTTTCTTCCCCACCTTCTATTTCCAAAGTAAGGTTATGGAAAAACTAAACAATCAGTTCCAATCAACCAATATTGGATGAAGAAGGTTCAATTACACTTAAAAGCCTTAGCTATGGAATGATTAATTTGGCTTATCCAATCAAAGTAAAAAGCACCATTCTTGAGACCAGCTAATAATATCTGTGTGTACTCCACCTCACTAAAGTAGTAATAAAACAATGTTCTCCCCACTTAGTCTGTCTAAGGCTTCATTTAATGGGTCAGGAAGAATGCTGCTAGAGCAGTAAGTAATGAATAGAAAATACACCAACTCCCAGATGTAGCAAGACTGTTGAGAAAAGAGAGAGCTATAGGATTAGCATTCTCCATTAACATAATAAACCTCCAACTCCTGAGGTCCTAATGAGAAATCTGCTTCAAAAAAATTTAGCAGCATACTCCTGGTTTCTAAAGGGAAAGTTAAAAATAAACTATAATTTGGTTTAGGAAACTTGAGTTTTTTTTATTAATTTAAAGCAATTAGCTATTTGTTGTGAGAACTAAGAATATACACATACAAACTAATTTAGAAAATATCAGAGAATTTCATGCATACTGTTGTAGAAACAGCTGCTTATTCTCTACCACAGGAAAAAGCACACACAATTATGAGTAACCAATAATTGCAAGGAAATACTGCCATGAGAGATGAAAGTTCATTTTCCCCACAAAGAATGAATAAAGTAATTAAAATATTATTTCCCATAAATCCTACGCTGCAGAATTTTGAAAGAGCTCACACTTAAAACTAACTTTATAGCTATTCAAACAACCAACTGATAATCTGATTTTACTGATTAATTAAAATAATGGCACTATTTGAAAAATGTATTTCTTAACTGGCGTTAAACACCAACCAAACAATGTTATTTCTCTGGTAGCATAAATATATAACAGCTTGCACAATTGTTTTCCTTTCTGATTTGGAAGAAATCTAAAATCACTAATTTTTATATGGCATTCAGTTTTTTCAGTTTCCTAATTTATAAACCCCTCCCACATATATTTGTGGACATTGCAAAAAGAAACATAAAGCAGCCCAAAGAACTAGCGCACTTCAAACAGTACCACTGGGCATGCTCCTGCATTTTCTTCCACAACCTAGCCTTATTCTTGGTGTCTGTTGTCGATGTCATGTCAGTCCTGCTCTTTCACAAGATGTCTTTCACAAGAGGTAAAAAGAACTGCCCAAGCCTTCGGGAGGCTGGGGGAGGGGGGGGAAGGGGGGGAGTTTTATATGAGAGGACAGTTGAGGCACTGTCGTACCCGCACAGAGAGGCATCATGACTGGTTTCTATGCTTCAGTTCTGATATTTGCCTTTGTTCGCCCCTAGCAATTCTGCATCTGTGTGCTCTTTGGAATAGGCTGGTGTGGGGATACCCACCCTGCAAGCATTCTTGATAAGTGGGGATAGAAATATTAGGCTAATAGTGAAAATACAGAAAATCAAAGTTTCAGACTGCATACGAAGGTCACAGTGTGTGTGCATCTCGCAAACTCAGTCTGTGGATAACAAGGCAGGAATGTGGGCTTCTGAATCTAGGGCCACTGCCTGCTCCTGCACATGCCTCCATTATTACTCCCCTAGCCAGTCTTTGGCTGAAATACTCATGATCTAGCAAATACACCTCTCCACTTCTTCTCATCGCAGCTGCCCCCGAAGCTCTCCCCTAACACCTGTTAGGGTTTCTACAAAGCTCTAAGGTTTTCTCTTGGGAAAAGAGAAATGTTGTGACTCTATGGCTACTACATCTAGTCACACTATGGCCTCCTACGTCCCTGTCCGTTAAAGCTATACAGCTCATGCCTTTCAGATGCATGTTACTTATACCCAAGCATGGTATAGATATGTGCTGTCCAACAGAGTAGCTATTGGCCATATGTGGCTGTTGAGCACTTGAAATGTGGCTAGTCCAAACTGAGATCTGCCAAAAGTATTAAGATATACAGTGGAGTATGAAAACTTGGCATGAAAAAAATGAATACAAAACATCTCAATTTTTATATTGCTTATAAATTGAAGTCATTATATTTTAAGTTTATTTATTTTGAGAGAAAGCGTGCAAACCAGGAAGTGGCAGAGAGAGAGGGAGAGAGAATCCAAAGCAGGCTCTGCACTAACAGTGCAGAGCCCAATACAAGACTCGAACCCATGAACCATGAGATCATGACCTGAGCCAAAATCAAGAGTCAGATGCTTAACCGACTGAGCCACCCAGGCACCCCTGAAATGATTATTTTAGAAGAGTTGGGTTAAATAAACTGCCCTGTTAACATAAATAAGACCTGTTCCTGTATCCTATTTAATGTGTCTACTAGGAAGTTCAGAATTACATGTGTCCTACGTTATACGTGTTTTGGAAAGTGCTGGTAGAGACCCGGAGGCGAGTCCTCTGCTCTCAGAGGCCTTGCCACAAATGGTCACAGCATGAGGCAGCCATCACAAAGCATCCAAGAGTAGGAAGAATGCCGAGCACAGCTTGCGTGTTGTCTGCACTATGCACTCCACATCCATCCTCATACAAACACCAAGCAGCAGGTATTGTGTTTATACTGGGGAAGCTGGTGCCAGGTGAGGTGATTTGTCTGGGGCCACAGAGCTGGAAAGAAACAGGTGGATCTCACTCCAGAACCCAGTCACTGCTGACACCATGCTACTTCTCCCTGGATGTTTTTCTGTCTGGTAGGATTGAGGACCACGGCATCCAGGGTGGAGTATGAAGGGCAGAAGCCAGGGAGAAGCAGGCTGGGGCTGGGGAAACCCAGCTTGGGAGGAGCAGGAGTAGAAGAGCCTCGAGGCTTGGGCTGGCCTGGAAGGGGAGGGCAGGGGCTGCAGATGAAGACTTGCCAAGGGGGGGAAGTGTGGAAGGCAGGGACAGGTGTGATCCCAGGGATGAGGGGGAGGTTGATGGACCAGAAGGGGCACAGCCTATGTCCCAGGAAGCACTGTAGGGGGAATGTGATGAGGACCTGAAGGAGTGAGGAGACGGGAAGGCACAGAGGAAGGGCGGGTGCTTGTGATGAGAATCTGGAGCCTGATGCAAGGGGAGGGTAGCATCCAAGCTGAGCCCTGGTTCGGCATGTGTGTGAGGATCTGGAGGTGTAACAGGAATGAGGAAATCCAGGGGCAGTGGGAAGAGAGAAATACAGTGAAAAATGTCCACCATTTGTGGCTTCAGGCAAATCACTCAAGCTTTCCACCAGGACTGGAATGCTGTGAACAAATTATGAAACTGAAATGGAACTGAAATAATGGGAAAGCAATTATTATGAGTGGGACAGAAGTACTGTCTTTAATCCTAGAAAAGCCTTTTCCCTCCCTCTGGATAAATGCTGAGGAAACGACAGTCATGGTGGTTTATAGTCGCTCCCAGGGTTCCTCAGATGCTACTGCCTCAGCAGGGGTTGCTGAACCGTGTGCAGGGACTCCCAGAGCAGACGAACGCGCAGTCCCGGGCCAGACTGAAAGGCATGGCTCATGGCTTCCTTCTTCCTACCCTACTGCCAGCCTTGGGCCTGCTTGCTGCCCTCCTTGCTGGCTGGCACAGCTGGCTACTAAGGTGGTGGACCAGTCCAGCGGCCTGGAGGGCTGGGTCGCACGGGAGGCCTGGCCCGGCCAGCTGGGTGGGCCTTACTTTGCTTGCCTGGTTGTTCCCCGCGATTTTCTGCACACAGCTAACGCATACTCCATGTCAGACATGGAAGAGCTCCCTCACGCCCAGCTGTGGGCATGGTGGTCACCACCGCTGGTTTCAGCAGCAGTAGTGAGAGGCTGCTTAGGTGGTGTGGGAGGAGGAGACTTCCCTGGAGGGGCAGTGTGGAGTTGATGATGGCCTGGGCCAGCCACCGAGGCTACATATTCAATTTGAAGAGGATTGCTCCTGCTGTTTAAATTCTTTCCCTGCCGAACGGCACGAGCGATAGATCTTTAAAGTCTTTAAAGACCATAAGGGTTGGCCTGCGTTTCTGTGATTTTTCAGGTACAAAGGTGGTGGATCACAGCATCTTTGAAAAGATCTATCAATTTCTAGAGATCAGTTTACAGACTCACATTTACATTTCAACATATTCTTTATTTCAGGTAATTTTCCAACTTCATGGGTAGGCTGAGAGGATTAATTACATAATGTAGTCACAGAGTCCTCTGTACCCTGGAAAAGCATTTCCGCTGAAAATAAATCAGCTTAAAATTCAGAAATGCTGACTGAGAATTGCCCGTAAGGGATGTAAAAGATGGTTCTTTTTGTCAGGGGGAATTTGTAAAAGTGAACAGGTCGCACAAAGGAAAAATATACCCAAGAGAATCACAGGGATGCAGAGGTGGCAGGGAGGGCAGTGATGTGGCCACCCTGGTTGTTCTTCAGGGTACTTCAGCCTCTGGCACAGAATTAGGTCACTTACACTATCCTAGAGATTTGCCTGAGAAAAAGTCACTGCAGTGATGTGTTCCACGTCTGGCTTTGATGGGTTCCAGGAATGTGCTTTTCCATGTGCACTAAATCTTCAACCTCATCATCTGGTACCAGCAGAAGAAGCTTACAGACAAAAGTACCTCCAGTCCTCAGCCATGAGAGTTCTATAGACTCAGAAACTGCAAGGTACTCAGGGGACCTGGGCTGGGTTCTCTTGGGCATTTTTTTTTAGATTTCTATCATATGCCCTCATCTTTCTCAAATATACTGGTTCTCCAATATACTGAACACATGTGTCACTATGGGGTCTCTTTTGTACTGAGAAATTCTACTCTAACAGCTGACCACCTGAGTTCTGTAGGGACCTCTGAGGCTCCCCGTTTGATTGCTTCATTTTGCTTGACATTTAAGAAGCCTACATATAAGGGGCACCTGGATGGCTCAACTGGCTAAGCGTCCAACTTCAGCTCAGGTCATGATCTCACAGTTCATGGGTTTGAGCCCTGCATCCAGCTTTGTGCTGACAGCTCAGAGCCTGGAGCCTGCTTCGGATTCTGTACCTTTCTCTGTTCCTCCACAGCTCATGCTGTCTCTCTCTTGAAATAAAAACATTAAAAAAAAAAAAAAAAAAAAAAAAGAAGCCTACGCGTAAAAGAAGATCATATTCATCTTATTAGTTGAATCTTTTCATACTCGAACTATAAATCCTGAAATAGTTACAAGACAAAAATCACGTTTCATGTTTTCCAAGCAACCTAACACTTTATGATTATACCTTATCGGTAGTTTGATGTGACTGTGCTAGTGGCCAAGTTCAAACATATTTCTCTGTACTCGCAGATAAAATTCAGAGAATAAATTCAGAGTTTTTTGTTTTTTTGTTTTTTGTTTTTCCTTTTTTGGTGGTAATTTGAAAGAGTAGGGGAAAATGGGCAGGTGCACCCCCAAGTTGTGCACCTGCTCAGCACTTTTCAGTGGCCTGGGGGAGGGGGGCAGAGGCAGAAGAGGAAGGAAGAGCTGCATGCCAGGAACACAACCAGGACTCAGTCTCTCTGGATCCCTGTTTCTCATCTACAATATGGGGGAAAGAATAGATTTCTTTAAGGCCCTTTCCAGTTCAAAGTTGTGACTCTGAATTAGGAGTTGTCCCATCTGTAATACACCGTTTTGTCTTGTTACCTATTAAACTTTTTTGTCATGTCATTCATTACCAATTTTTATGGTTTGAAATGTTCAGTGAATAAGAAAGCACATGATTCTGTTGCTCCTGTTTTATAAAGTGGGCCAAGTGTAAGGATCCCACTGACTTTGGCTGAGAACTGGGAGGAGATGTTGCTAGATTTGTGGAAACTACCCATGCAGCTCCTGATGGCTCTAGCGGTCCACAAAAAGCAGGATAGAAAGTAATAGGCCAACTCCTCTCTGGACCAAAGAACAAACGACTGTTTTGAAGGCATAATAATTAGACCAAGGGGACATATTTAGTAAATTATTTCATTCTGTAATGGCACTTAACATTCCAAATGGCTGAATGCATGTCCACTAAGCCCCAGCTCTTTATAGAACATCCTACTGTTTCCTAAACTTTAGCTTGGCCTATCCACCCTTCCTTAGTGCAGGACTATCATTTCCTTATTAATTTATTACCTAATTAGAAATATGGTGCTAATGATCAGTAAGGGAATAAACCTAATTTCTGCATAGTGTCTGAAATCCACTGCTAGCATCCAAAAATTTTTAAAATAAACAGTGTGGAAATATTGTACTTAGCCATATGGATGAATAATCACTTGCTAAATTGGAAAGAATGTAAATATAGCAGTCATTTAAACAAAGGCTATTATTATTCAAGAACAAGGGCTACTTTGTGGTATTTAACACCAGTGTTAACAGGGATAATAGAAATGTGGTAGTTTTAGGACATCTGGTACATTAAAAAAAAAAAAAAGGTAGGCCTCCGAATTCTGTGAAATATCAATTTCTATAGTTTTTAAAAAATGATGCTTTCAGAATGCTCAATAACTCAAAACTCATATTTCCTGGCTTAGAAACACTATTTAATTATCTTGAGCAAATGAGTTCAACATATCTTTTCTAGTGACAAGATGTTCCCACTTTCCACCCATAGCATGTGGCCTAGAAGACATTCATTTTATTACTCAACCAGGAACAACCATATTTCATGTGGCTTTCAAGTTGAAGCACAATAAAGGCAAAAAGTATCTTTGTAATAAAAAAAACCTCACCCTGAGCACCAGATAGATCAGCAATTACTAAAAGAAAAACTCATTAGGTTTCAACCTGGAAAATATTCAACAAAATGAAGAAAACACAAGAATCCTGTTACATATTAGAGGACCATTTTAATTAACAATGACAGCATACTGTCTTGAGAAAACACACCTGGCAAAAAGTAGTTTTCCCTTTTTTCCCTGCAAGTAAAGATGTGGCCCAAAATGCAGGTGCTGGGCAATTATTATATTCAAAGCAGAGAGAGGCATCTTTTTAAAACAAGAGCTAAAATTTCTTCATTTACGTACATTAAAATGCCAAACTGAAACAAAGGGGACTAGAAAAAAAAAGTAAGTCTTCGGATTAATAACTAGGTTGAATTACTTACATTAAGAATATCAAAATACTTAGTTTTCAAGGGGATAGTAATTTCTTCCAATAATACAATATTTTGAACACAGCAGTTCATTGTGCTTTGACATTTCATGATCTTAAGCCGACGATAATCTCCACTGAGGAGCTCCGACGCCATCCCTGCAAAGCGTAAGTACTGCACTAGGCTAGCCAGGGCCAGAGTACCTCGTGGAGACATTGGAAGAACACAGAAATTTAGAAGGATAATGTTCTGTTTTCAAAGAGGATTTTACAGGAGATGGGCAGCTCATAGGGAATGCTGAGTGATGTGGTCACATAGCACGCAGCTGCCCATGTTTGGAGCAGACACGCCTTAATGAGAATGGTTCAGCCTGAGACACACTTTCCTGGTTAGGAGAGTCCAGGAGGCTGGATTTAGGGGTGACTGGTCTTCTCCTATGGGGCTATTCTTAGGCCAAATGAACTCCCAAGGGCGTACCTTGCTTGCTTTCTCAAGCCATACTTAATGTTTTCTTGTTGCTCTCTGGATAACCCTGTGCTCAGTCTTAACCCCACAAAGCAGTGAGCTCCCCGTCCCTATGGGTCCGAGTACATCAGGGGTGGCTATGTTGTGTGGAAACTGTACGGGGAATTCAGGCACTGGATAGCTGATGGGACAAAATTTATTTTGAGGTCTCCTCCAACCCTGTGATTGGTTTAAAGATGGTTTATGAGTGTTGACTCAAGGAAGAGTTACTGAAGGAGCTCAAGGAAGTCTTGATATTGTCAGGCATTAAAACACACCAGGGATTAGTTATTCTTAAAAAGTTACTGAACATCATTTAGAGGTGGTACCACTAAATTCTGGAACCGAAAAACATGAACGTATAATTTTTCTTGTCTTCATAAATCTTGGTCTACAAATACGTGCATACATGCAACACACACACATAACTGTGCTAGATTTATATTATGACTTTGTAGTTTCAAATTAGCTGGATAATGGTTATATACAAATCAAACTCAGGTTGACATTCAGCATTCTGAAGCTGGAAATTCACTTTTGAAGTCCTCTGGTCCAACTCCTTTATATATGTCAACTGAATGAAGTGTTCACACACTGACCACTCCCATTCCAAATCAAAGACTACTTTTGAAGAGAACATTTCATAAGCAATTGGTTCATAAATCAGTATAAATTATTGGGAGTAAAAATATAGAGTTATTAATTTTTCCTCCCCTACAAATGTGGACAAAAAATACCTCTTAAAGCCTAAAAGTTACTGGCAGTTGTTTAAAAAAAAAAAAAAGAGGTTGTTGCTAGTTTTACATTGGAAGCAATACGATCTACTGGAGAAACAGCCTTTTTGAATTAATAAACACTCATATCCTCCTTTCAAGGCTAGGACCCATGTCTTAAAACATCTTGCATTCTCAGCAACTAGTACTGCACTCACAAAGAGAGAGTGAAATATGGAGGGAAGCATCTAAATTAGCACTTACATCTGGAGTACGCACCAGGCAAATTAGTACATAAAAGCTCTTAGTGAAGTTTGGCTTTACTTCCAATAAATCGGATTTATTCTCAAATGAAAAAGAAATCACCAAACTTTCATGTACTTGCTTCTTGTTTATCACTAAATCTTATACATTCCTTGAGCTCAGAAAAAGCACTGTAACCATTTCACCCAAGGATAAAACCTCAGAAACAAAAATCTACCAAACACCTATTCCTCCTGTGAGAAATTATGACAGAAGAGAAAAAACACCCTACACATCTATCATGACTAATCAAAAGAGAACCAAATCTGAGTAGAAGCTATGCTTTTAACATCAGGCTGTCCCCGGATTGCCATGATGTTGTAGGGAGCCCACACACATCAGTTTGCAGCCCTGTTGGCCACACAGGTATTACTGGGAGACGCTATTTGGACAATGACACAGGAAGTTCACAGTCATGGGAAAGAAACAGCAAACAAGGAAAGAAAGCACTCATGCTGCAAACACATGGTCTCCTCTGAGCCTCCCTTACAGAGAACTTAATGTAAGAGAGGGACTATATTGACTTCTAGAATGGATAGGTCTATATTCTTCCTTTTCTCTTAGTTCTATTTATCCTGTTCTAATTTTCATTTTATATACATATGCCATATGTATGTAAGTGTAAATAATTTATTTTTTGGTGTGAGAGGATTTGATGCCTCGAAAGCATTTGAGAAAGAGAACATAGTAATAAATCAATAGATAATTTAGATGTGTTAAAGCATTAATATTCAAACTATGTTAAGGCAGGGAGTCTAATCCAGAGTTTAAGATTATATATAAAGTGTATTCTACTTTTAGTATGTAAATTTCATACCTTATTTGGAGTATAGGGTACTATATTTTAAATTTTAGTATCTTATGAGAAAGTTGATTCCCCTCAAATATTAGATTCATGATGGTTTGCTACATTCCCCAGTGTTACTGAATTATATGTGACAGAACCTACAGCTCTAATTTCATCGTGAAAGCCAGTGGGGAATGGGGTTAATTTTTTAAAATGTTGTTAAGAGATTTTTAAATTAAATATCTCAGGCATGAAAAATAGCATAGCAAATATAAGATACCCAGGTAACTACTATCTAACTTTGACATTTTGTCTTCTTTGTTTCAGATTTCTTTCTTTCTTTTCTTTTTTAAAGAAACAGAGCTGGATTAAATCTCCCAATCCCTTTTTCTCTACCTGCCCTCCTCCCCACCCCACAGGCAACCACTATCTTTAATCTCTCTTCTGTCATTTCAATGAAAAATTTTAACTTTATTGCATGTGTGTATATCAGAAAATA
The DNA here is from genome assembly GCF_027475565.1 of Acinonyx jubatus. Classification (NCBI taxonomy): domain Eukaryota; kingdom Metazoa; phylum Chordata; class Mammalia; order Carnivora; family Felidae; genus Acinonyx; species Acinonyx jubatus. Next base: position 145,855,161 of record NC_069381.1, on the reverse strand, counting down.
ATTTATAGCCTCAACCTGCATACTGTGAAACTTTATACCAATAGTATCATGCTGTGCTTGCCATCCCACCAATGCTTCTAGATATTTATCTATACATCTATAGATACACAGACATTACAGCTATCCAGAGACAGCTCTAATGCATTTGTCTTAATTCTTATGTCTGGTTTCACTGTGTGAATATACTGCCATTTATTTAACTATTTTCCTACCAGTCAATACTCAGTATTTCCCTCTAATTCTCTATTATAAATAATGCTGTCATTAATTCGCTCTGCTGCAGAACTGTTCTTTCACCTGGACTTCAAGCACCCTTAAACTCAGCTGACAGTGCTGCAACATCGTCTCCCAAGACAAAGCATCACTTGCTTCCTCCTGTTCTCTCACTCCCCACATTGGACCGCTGTGCCCTGACCATCAAGTGTGTTTCTCTCTATTCCCTCTTCTCGACCACCCACCCCTTCCTTCCTTTTTTTTTTTTTTTTAAAGTTTATTTAGTTATTTTGAGAGAGAGAGAGGGAGAGACAGAGAGTGCATGAACAGGGGGAGAAACAGAGAGAGAGGGGGAGAGAGAAAACCCCAAGCAGGCTACTGTCAGCACATGTCAGCCCAACATGGGGCTCAATCTCATGATCCGTGAGATCATGACCAGAGCTGAAATCAAGCATTGGACATTCCACCGACTAAGCCACCCAGGCACCCCAGCCACCCCTTCTTTCTATTATGGATGCGGCTCAAGCTATTACCTCAAGATTATAGGCCTCCCAGATACCACATTCATCTACTTCAAATCAATCCCCCACCCTGATACCTGCTGGAAGAATGCATTTAAAAGCCCAAACTGGCCACACCATGCCCTATAATCACCCCACAGTGTACGGGACACAAGTTCCTCATAAAAGTTCCCCAAACCAGGCCTGTGTTTCTCTTTGGCCTTGTCTTCCTTCAGCATGCCTCTCTGGCTGGAAGCTCTGACCCCATATTCCATGCTGGCTTTGAGCTCTGCCTGTGACTGGAAGTATCTCCAGCCAACACCTCTACATCCTTCAGGGCAATTTTGGTTTCACACTGACCAGAGGACTTCCCTGCCCATCCTCTGTGCTCCTAGCTGCAGCCCCTACTGAGTCCTGACACTTGCAGCTTCTCGCTGACATTCTCAGAACCACTCCTGTTCCTCCTGAGTCGGAGTGCTACTTGAGGGCAGGGGGTGAGGTTTATTCACGTGTGCATCTCCGGTAGCCAGGAAAGCATCTGATGTACTAACAGGGATCTGGAAACTGGCTGAACTCAAGTGGAAGGTGGTTAATCCATTAACTGTATTTTACTTTCATAATAAAGGAGAGCCAGTCTATTTAACACAAGTAGATTTACTATGGAATACATCATAAAAAAAGCTGTATTCAGTCCTTCACGCACAAGACATCTGTTAGCTGATACTTAACGCACTCAAGTACAATAACTGATACTAGTCAGGATGACCCTGTAGCAGTGCAAGTGCTTTCTGAATCATCGGATTAAATTAGATTCAGCCTTTGTCACAGTTGTGCACACTACATCATGATCTCCTACCTAGAACCTCCAACTTCTTCACTGTGCCACCACACAAGGACATCGGCTAGGTGGCTTTCAACATTTCCTTCAGGACAAGATCACATTGTTTACCCACCTGTAACAAGCTCCCTTACTTCTGCATCAATAGATTTTCTCAACAGTCGCAACAAAGCAGGAATCCCACCAACATTCTTCATTGCTATTTTATTTTCATCTGTAGACTTGCCAAAAACAAGGTTTCGGAGGGCACCACAAGCATTCTTCTGAACTTCCAAAACTCTGTGGTCCAAAAGGTCAACCAGATGCTTGATTCCCCCTAACCTACACACCTAGAATGAAACATATGAGGTACCAGGCCTAAGTGACACATGACTAAAAAGTGATCAAATAAAAGTCTGTTATGGAAATATCACAGGAAAAAAAAGGAAGGCAGTCGTAGGTGGATTAATGGCCAAGTGTAGGTAGCATAGTCCTACTCTACCCTCCTAAACACACAGAGGGGTTATGCTTATACTTCTGAGGGAAATGAGCAAATACACAAACACAATAAAGCTGTATGGATTGGAGGTGAGGGTTTTTGACTGAAGTCATTTGGATTACAGAATTGTTTCTCTAGACTACTCTCCCTAATTTTCTCCCATTTGCCAATTAATTAGTACATTACATGAATATATCTGGGCTTTATTTCCTTCATTCACCTTTAGCTCAGCAGCTGGTATGTTGTTTTGCATACGAAGCTGAGGAAAAACAATGAAGTTCCATTTGCCATTGCAGGGGGTAAAATGCCAAAGTGTTAAGAAAGAATCTGTATGTCATAGGACACTAGTCAATAACCAATGACTCACTGTATTTCTATAAATGCCAAAAAACTTTAAAATCTGAAATAAAATACTCATTTATGTTCAGTATTAGTTAACAGTTAAAAATTCTCTGTAACAACTTAATTTCATGTCGGCACCAATCTTAACAGAATCACATAAAGTACATGAGCTCGCTAGTTTCATACACAATTTTTATCTAATAGATTTTTGGAAAATACTCTAAAAAGGTAGGTTAAATCGAATTTTGCTTCATGTTTTATAAGTAAGCTAATGAGTAGACACGGGATTTGAAAATGCTAAAAGCACTCCAAGAAATATCCTCATCTTGGTTTCTCCTACAAAATACTGAAATGCACGGTTAAGAATGAAAGGGGTATCTGGTATCACACTATCCCTTTAAAATGGCCTGTGAATTGCAGCTAGTAATTTCTGAAGCACATAAGCACATGATTGCTCCATGGAAGGCACCGCCCCCCGGGGGCGTGCCAGGCGCTGGGTGCGTACCTCCATTTTCACTTTGTTGTCGCCAAAGCACAGGTGCTGCAGGTAGGCGGCCGCGTTCGCCTGCACGGACGGGAACTGGTGCTGCAGCATGTGAATGACTTCGGGCAACTCGGGGTCACGCCAGGCAAACTCCCTGTGACAGAAAGACACGGCTTCAAAGCAGGAACGACCGTGTTTTAACAATACACTCGATGAGGAGTCTGTCATAAAAAAATCTTGGCTGAGACTAAAATTGGAAGTTACAAAGTTCCTAAAATATATAAATGTAAAGAGCTCCTCCCCCGCCCGCCCCGATGAACATACGCAGAGACCGAGATGCTACTGAACTCAAATAAATCATCAGGCACAGAAAGAGGTTCAAGAGAACAAAGGAAATTGTTAATATGAAATACTTTTCCATTCTCATTTTCTTCCTCCATTCTAATTTTATGCCTTTCTACCTATGTCAGAAATTTGCAGGTGTGAGGCTCAGGTAAACAAGTGCACTTTAGTCAGGTGAGAAGTCATGTCTGAGCAGAGAGAAAGAAAGCTGCTGGGAATAGGCAGAACTGGTGTCAGCTGGGAAATCGCAAGTAATGTGGGCCTGATGATTTTTAAAGAACTTAATATAATATTTATGGTTGCTCTCGATTATAAGAAGTATAGAAATTTATAAAAAAAATATGTTTTTTTTCGGTAATCCTATAACCAGAGAAAACCACTGCTGACATTTCCTGTTGGTCTTTTTTCCTCTAATACATATAAAAAAATGTGCACGTGTGCATACAGAATTTTTTCAAAGAAATGGATTATATTTAAAGAGCACTTCGTATTTCATGAGTACTTATTCTGTGCCAGGCACTATTCTAGGCATTTTATATATATGAATTCATTTATTCTTTTTTTTTAATGGAACCACCATTTTTTTTATTTCAATTAAAAAAAATTTTTTTTTAATTTGAGAGTGTGTATGTGAGCGAGCAGGGGAGGAGTACTGGGGGAGAGGTTGGGAGAAAGAGAGAGAGGAGAATCTTCAACAGGGTCCATGCTCAGTGGAGAGCCCCATTCAGGGCTCGATCCCACGACCCTGGGATCATCATATGACCTGAGCTGAAATCAGGAGTTGGACACTCAACAGACTGAGCCCTCCAGGCACCCCATGAATTCATTTATTCTTATTGCAACCACATAGATATTGAGGTTGAGACAGAGAGGCTAAGCATCTTGCCTAAAGTCACTCAGCTAGTCAACACTCTGCTTTCAGAGCCGGTATGCTATCCCACTTCTTGTAGAGTATACAGTCACACTAAGCACGTACACTTATACTCTGCTTTTTCAGATAACATCACATTGTTGGAATTTGGATGTCAACTGATTGGCTCACTGTTTAGGATCCTTTTTAAATGTGCATTCACTCTTGTAACATATAGAGACCAACTTCTTAGAATTGGTTCACATGGGGCACCTGGGTGGCTCAGTCGGTTAAGCGTCCAAATTTGGCTCAGGTCATGACCTCACAGTTCATGGGTTTGAGCCCTGTGTCAGGCTCTGTGCTGACAGCTGAGAGCCCGAAGCTTGTTTCAGATTCTGGGTCTCCCTCTCTCTCTGCCCTTCCTCCAATCGTGCACCCCCATCTCTCTCTCAAAAATAAACATTAAAAACATTAGGAAAAAAAAAGGAATGGTTCACAAAGCAACAAATGTGTGGACTTTGCAGAATGAACTATTATATAAAATGAGTAAAATGAATGCTGTTTATAATAAACTCTAAAAAAAAATCTTTAAATTAACAACCCAGTGATCCTTCTATTGCCTAGTTATTAAGGCCTAGAGTCTCTCTTGGTCTGGGAGCGCTCTATGTATTAACTTGCTTGTCCACTACAAGGGGCAACCTAAACCTGCACACACATACACGCCACCTGTTCAAATGAATAGTGCCATAGCAGGTGTCAGAGAGATACAAGCACTGAATGAGATGTGGTTTGGTGTACAAGACTCTGTACATGCAACAATGTCTTATTCAATGAGTTTACCTGTGTCAGGCACTGTGTCAAGAGCTTTATATGCATTATCTCATTTACCTTGACTACTACCATATGACATAGGCACTACTCAATAACATTTGATAGAGGTAAGGAACCTGAGATTAGTAATAAGTGATAGAGGTGGGTGAAACCCACCCAGGTAGTCTGTATGTTGCCTCCACACATAAGGAACAGAAAGCAGAGGCTGTGAAGCAGAAGAGTGAGAGAATGTAACATATATAAGGTCACATTTATAAAGAAGAAAATTCTGGTGGCCAAGTAGAGAATGTATTAGAATCAGAAAACATTAGTGGCAAGAAGACTATCCACACATTTGCTCAAAACAAAATAGAGCCATCCTTGACTTCTCTCTTTCCTGTATTCTTCTTGTCCAACCTATCAGCAAACTTTATTGACTATCTCTGAACTATTTCATATAAGCCCAACCCATCCATTCTCTTTGCCTTGCCTGGCCCATCTAATAATCTCCTATGTGCTCTGTCTGTTTCAGATATCACTCCCGTACCCCATCTACTCTTTGCATAGCAGCCAGATGATTTTTTTTGAAAACTGAAGCCAAGGGTAAGAGGGAGATTCTGTCTTGGGGGACAGACTTAATGACTTAATTCTTTGTTTTGTTTTGTTTTTTAAGGTTTATTTATTTTTGAGACAGAGAGAGACAGAGTATGAACGGGGGAGGGGCAGAGAGAGGGAGGGAGACACAGAAGCAGAAAACCGGACCAGGCTCTGAGCTGTCAGCACAGAGCCCAACGCGGGGCTCGAACTTGTGGACTGCAAGATCATGAGCCGAAGTCGGACGCCTAACTGACTGAGCCGCCCAGGTGCCCCAATGACTTAATTCTTAATAGACATTAGGAATACCACCAATGCCAAAAGAGGCAGGAAAAAAAGCACACAATTTGGAGTTAGACTGCCTATGTTGAGGTCCTAGGTCCTTCATTTACTACGTGATTTTGAAAAGCACTTAGTTGTTTGGAGCACTACTACTTTGGAGCACTACATCTGTATAATAGGAACAAAACAACTATCAGTTGTATCTTCTTCTTAGGTTGGCTGTGATGATTAAATTGTGATGGTGTATATTAAAATATTTTCCTTTTAATTATGATATGGATTTTTGTTAATATTCATCAGTCCTGAAAAAGGAACTAAACAGGGTCACTCTCTATAATAAATTCCCTTTTATATATTGAAGCTAGGTTAACTATTTCTGGTCAAAATCTGTCCAAAGCCTGTTATGTAAATCTGTGCTCTAATTAACAGAGTGCAAGGAGTGTGATTTAATTTTTCCTTGATGACTCACAATCATAACAAATACACATTTTTGTCCTCTTTAAGTGGCACAGATATGGTCAAGATTTTCTGGCATCACTGGGTACCATGAGGGCCAGACTCCAGCTGGAGATGGGCAGTTAGGCTTGGTTGGCATCAATTCCAACCCTGATTTTCAGCAGAAATTTACCCTGGAAACACTGCTATCAATTCATGGGCTGGTTGGATGGCATCAATGTCTGCCAGGATTTGCTTCATTACAATCTAAGCCCAGACTTCTGTTTTCAGCCATCATAGAATAACTGATCCTGGACTTGGCCTTTTCACAAAACACAACTATGAAATGTATGTATGAAGGAAGTGTTTTTAGGTCCTGGACAACACATAACACAAGAATGTAATCTTGGGGGACCGACTTCATGACTTAATTCTTAACAGACATTAAGAATACTACCAATGCCAAAACAGGCAGGGAAAAAAGCACACAATTTCGAGTTCCTGAGAGACAGGAACCATCATAGCAGCCCCATATTCCCTGGCTTTCTGCCCGAGGGCATTTTTTTGCATCGTGACATAGGAAGCTGGGCCCATGAAGTGGAGCAATGATGGACTTAGTGAGCTGAGGGAGAGAAGTGAGAATTGAAAATGGTTGGAATTTGAGGGGCAGGGAACTGGGAACTATGTAGAAGAGATTCTACAAGTCTATAGGAGGATTACTCACAAGTCTTTAACTAAATGCTGTACCGTACATGTCCATGACACATGCGTAGGTCGGATGGAGTAGCTGTTGCAGGACAGAGCTGAGTATAGGCCAGTGACTATGAACTTCCAGCCCAGTCAGACTGTAAACCTTCCTGATTACCTCAGCATTTAATTTCCACAAAGAACTACACCAAAGAGTGGAAGCATATGCTAGGACTAAAACAAATCTGAACAGACCCTTCTCAGAAGAACAGAACCAATCTTGACAGGATCAAAAGCATCTGTCAGTAATTTAGTTATCTGCCACAACAAAACTCAGAATCCTAACAGGTCACAACCTAATACAGAGTCCCTACAATGTATCATCCATAAAAGTCAGCATATGATTTAAAACTGCTAGGTATAAGAAGAAACAGAAATGTGACCTATGAAGATGTAAACAAAACAAAACCAACCAACCCCAATAATAGACCCAGAGCAAACCCAGATGTTGGAATTATCAGAGGACTCTAAAAGGTCATTATAGATGTGCTCAAAGATGGAAAGGAAAAGATGTATACAGGGAGTGAATAGATGAAGAAATGTCTTTAGAGACATGGAAACTATTAAAAAAAACCCTACCAAATTCAAGTATCTGAAATAAACAATTCACTGGATGGGCTTACCAACAGATTGTGGAGACTACAGAAGAAAAGGCAGTATATATGAAGATAGATCAACAAAAAATATCCAGTGTGAAGAATACAGAGAAAAACTATTTTAAGATATACACAGAGCTTTAATAAGAGTAAAAGCATGTAGTACAATAATGTCAAGTTACTCCAGAAGGAGAGGAGAATGAGTTTGGGGCAGAAAAAAATATTTAAAGCAATTATGGTTAAAAATGTCCCAGTTTTGATAAAAATCACCAGCCAATATTCAAAGAATCTCAATGAATTCCAAGCAGGTTAAATGTAAAAAAAAAAAAAACCCAAAAAAACCAAAAAACCATAGGTAGGCCTGTCAGAATAAAACTGCTGAAAGTCAAAGATAAAGAGAAAAACCTGAGAGGCAGCCAAGAGAGAAGATACATTACATAAAGAGAAGAACGATACGAATAACGTCTGATTTCTCATCAGAAACAATCGCGGCTGAAGACAATGAATGACATCTTTTTAAAGTACTGAAAGGAAAAACCCATACCTGTCAATCCTGAATTTTATACCTAGCAAAAATATCCTTTAAAAATGAATGAAATAGTTGTATGGAAACCAATTTGACAATAAATTGTATTAAAAAAAAAAAAAGAAATAATGGAAACTCAGGTGATTCATTCTACAACCCAAAAATACTCATATAAAAATGATAATACTGTAATATTTTATAAAATAATAAAGGTAAATAAAAATAAACAAAAAAATGAATGAAATAATAACATTTTCAGATAAATTAAAACTGGCAGAATATGTTGCTAGCAGACACGCAACACAAGAAAGGCTAAAGGAAGTGCTTAGAATGAAGGGAAATGGGTCGAGATGGAAACTGGAATTTGTAGGAAGAATACATAGGATGAGAACTATATTTGGTAAACATACAGTAAATATAAAGACATTTGTTCTCTTAATTTCTTTAAAACACAATTGACTATTTACAGTAGAAATAATAACACTATATTATGGGTTTTATTATGTGTGTAGAAGTAAAATATTTGACAATAACATAAAGGTCAAAGGGATTGCACATGGTATTATTCTGCTGAACAGCACAGATTAAGTCCTGCTTAAAAGGAACACCATGAATGCTATTATTCTTTATGTTGCTATCGCTTTCCATAGGAAGTATTTTTGTTACTACTTCTAGATGTGTCACTTATATTACTAATAAATTTTGCTTCCACACTCAACAACAATTAAGAAACCCCACAGATTTCCATTTATATGGAAAATATTAATAACTTCTCCAGTCCTATAAGAAATTTTTCAGGGTAATTATAATACAGCATTAATGGTAAAGAATGTGGACTTACAAGTGAATAGAAATCACTTCAAGTTTGCTATTTTCAAAACTAAAAATTAAAAGCTGTCATGAGCTTTTTACTTTGGTTTGAATATTTAAACTTCAAATTCATCTGGATTCCAGTTTCATCGAGAATAAATGCATTTATTAGAAAATAATCATTTATTCATCTTACAAAATGCATTATCAGTTAAGTTTCACATAATCAAAGCTAGCCGTAACAGTTTTATGCATTAGACTATAAAATTATCATACTATGAATAGCTGAAGTGTATTATCATACATGAAATCCTTATTTATCATGAATCAACTCGTAGCAGAGGTCAAAACTGAAATCTTCAGGGACACCTATTAAGCTCAAAGCTCTAATCACACTTCACTGTCTTTCTGGATAGCTGTTCTTTTTCTCTGCAGGTTCAGCCAAGGTAAAGTCTAAATTGCGTACAATTCAAAACCCTTTTGGGAAATTCCACATCTATTAGGGTGTCTTAGTATTTTGGCATTTTGAGGACTTAAAAAAATGGAATCATGTGAAAAAATTTGTGAGTCAATTATATTGAAGGTACTGTAAGACAAGTTATTTTAAAACCCTTAAAATGACAAGGACATGGACTAGTAGAACCAAACACATGTGTGAACTATAAAGAATTTTAGGCAAAAGAGTCAGAGTGGAGTGGTTTTAGTGAAGCAGTGGGCTCCCACTCAACTCAAGAGTACCTTTAGTTATTTTGTTTAAATGACCAAAATCTCATTCACATTTTTAATTCACTTTCACTAGAATAAGTTGGTAGGTTGCTAAAAATGAATTGATAATTATAACAGTTTTCCAGTAAAACAACAATTTGTGGGTGAAGAGTGAATGAAATCTTGCTAATTAATATATACCTTAATATAACACTCAAGCTGCTTAAAATTTAGTGATAATTCCATTCTTTTAGAAATTAAAATTCTTTCAGTTTCTAAATAATCTTTTTTATTTCCTAAATATTTTAAGTGGCTTTCATTAAAGATGAGACTACTTTTCAAAATCAATCAAGTAGTAAATGAGTCATACTTATCTTAATAAAACATTCTTTCTACATGGCCAAATAAAATGAAAAGGAGGAAACATGTATTACTGGCCAAATATTTTTTGCTTATGTGATATGAGAATGTCTTGTAAACTACTTTCTCCTAAATGGCAGAAAGCTTTTCAAAGGACCTAGTCAATAAAAGCACAACAGAGCATTGACCAGTAGGATTCAAAATGTACACAACACTGGTCTTTTCTAGTTTAAAACACCATACATTTTTTTTTCGGAAGCCCTTATCTAAAAAGTCAGTCAGGATTAAGGAAATTGGGTAAAATGATCCTTTAAAATCATGCGTATATATAATTCAGACAAAGAGGCTAACCCAGGGAGTGTTCCTGGTGAAGCACTTCAGTGATGAGTCCCGCAGATAGTGTGTGCATTCTCTAACTTGTTAAGGCATCGAAAGAAGGAATCGATCTTTAAGATGAAATTAACTTCAGTGACCTACAGTGCTAAAATACAACTGGAAATACTAGAGATTAGGAGTTAACTGATAGTATCATAGACTTGGCAACTTGAAAAAAAGTCAGACTGAAGGAACCACTGATGCCTGTGATACTGTAGCATCCTGGAGATTCATAACCAGTACTTGCCTGGGGTCTTTCTGAATGCTGTCTATCGACGGGGATCTCGTGGTGCCATCATCAGCTGGCGCTGCGTGCTGAAGCCTGTTATAATTGCACTCTTGCACCCGGTATTGTATTGGCCTGTAGGGCTCCGCGTAGGTAGCTGTTGTGTTCAGAGCATAATTATTTCTTTGGTATGTAAGGGTGCTTCGTTGGCTGGATGTCCTTTGCAGATTTCCAACACCTACTAGAAAGTCAACATTTTTCAAAAGATTAGTATACTTTCCACAAGGTGGTACTTTTCCAAGGAAAACTATTTTTAAGAAAGATTATAGTCTTTAACAATTATGTAAATTGCTTTATAGATTTTTACCAGTATTTCCAATGTAGATTTTAGGTTTTACCAATCTAGCTTATCAGGGCTAAAGAAGGCACTTAGATTTTTAATATACACAAACTATGTCAATTTTATTAACAGAAAAGAGCAAAAATAAAACTATAAATCTGCCTACATGATTGATCTTACTATGTTTAATAAGATTTTGTAACAAAAATGCAAGCAAGGGGCGGCGCCTGTGTGGCTCAGTTGATTGAGTATCCAACTTAATTTCGGCTCAGGTCACGATTGCATAGTTTGTGGGATGGAGCCCTACATGAGGCTCTGTGCTGACAGCACGAAGCCTGCTTGGGATTCTCTCCCTCCCTTTCTCTCTCAAAATACTAAGCTTAAAGAAAAAAAAAAGTGCAAGAGAGATATAGGAAAAGAATTAAACTATTCCAAGAAATAAATGGCAAAATGCCATAATTTTACTTAGCAATAAAAAGCAATTATTCAAACCTGTAGATAATTGAGATGGTCAAACTGAACACTTAGTGTATACAGGTTACTTATTTTGAGACACATTTTATTTATAGAACTTTGGATTTTGATAATATTGGAAAATTTATTTCGTAAGAAGGCTGATACATCAAATTCTTCTCTAGGTACCCTCTTAAATTTTTGCATGAGGCTATATATAGAGGTATTGTACACTGCATATAACATTTCTTTCTTAATTATTACAGAAGCTATTTCTCCAATAATTGCAGACATGTTCTTCTACCAATCAAAAGATTTAATAACATTGTTTGTTTCTTAATACTATGAAAGAAATTCCTTGGGAGGAGTTCCCCTCTATTTCTAGACAGGAGGCTGAATCACTAATCATTTAAAAAAGCCAATTAGAACTTTAAAAAAATTCCTTAATTTAGAGAACATAACAAGTGAAATATTTCTTGACTGATATCTATTAAAAAACGGTACATTCTATTAGAAGAAAAATCCTGCAGTAAACCAAACTGTCAGTTTTTGGCAAAGAACCAATTAAAATATAGTCTTCTCCCTCTTGGTATTCTGGGAGGCATGCATCCTAGAATGGTGCCTTTATGTGTTATCATTGTGGGCATGTTCATAGATGCACTATCTCTTAAAAAAAAAAAAAGAGAAGAAAAGGCCTCTTGGGATTCCATGAACCAGGCCGGCAGCACAATCTGGCAGCTCACTTGGCCATGGGCCATAGCTTCTGCTCTGTCAGCCAATATGGGATGGCATAAATGTGAGAGTGGGGGTGCAAGGGTGTGATGCACTCATCCCTGTTTTTATAAATGCAGCTACTGTATTCTGCCTCAGACTGAGTCCATCATAAGGAATATTTCACATTCTACATGTAGACATTCAGAGGAAATCTAGTATCTGAAGAGGAGTAATACCAAATACACTTGGAATACATACATGCTGAAATAAAGATAGCCAAATAACTCATAAAGGAATCTTCTGTAAATACATATTCCAGGCAACAAAAACCACAAAGAAATATTCCAACTCAGGTTTTCCTTTGTGTATCTAACATGTTTCTAATGCAAGGAGAGTCATACATGTAGCTCTACAAACTTATTTGTGAATTAACAAACTAATCACTGCATTCATTGATTAGACTAAGATGAAAATTTATCACCTATAAATAGGTACAACATGAACTTGTGTTGTACTGTTTATTGATCTGCCGTGATAGCTGGTTATCTGACAATTGAATGGGCAACATGATTTCATTCTAACAGGGTACCAATCTCAATAAAATCCGTCTGCTCTTGGGCATTGCATTTGGGAAAACCAGCTAAACAGCACAAAGGCCCACCTGAGCCTGTGCGATACAATGCTGTCTGTGATCCCTGGAGCTCCACGGTCCCGTGGTTTGGGCTGCGGTACACGGGGCTGTAGTAGGTCCTCCCCTCATATATAGGAGTGATGTGCAAGTCAGGAGACACAGCTGAACGAAGGTCTTGCCCAAGCTGGCTGTGCTGACTAGCGTAGGAACTCCGTAAGCCTAGAGGCAGGAAAATTACATCATTAAGAAATTGAGAAAATTGTGGAGAGGTTAAAAGACTTAATTAATAGGACCTAACCAATAGGACCCAATGTTAAGACTAAACACTGGACCTGGTGAACTTTACAAGAGAAGGATGCCAGCTATGAAAGGGATGTTATATACATTTTTTGAGTTAAACTTTCTCTTGGCGTCAAAATAAAGGTAAATTTTGTAAGAAAAAAATTATTGTGTGGTTTGATACCCTGAAATTCATTCCCCAACTGTAAGCTATTTTATGGTGGTGACCAAAGAGAGAATGCCCTCTTCTGTGGTTACATGATTTTCACAGTTAAAACATAAAAACAATGGTTCATGTCATTCTCTTTTCCTGCTCTGCAGAACTGGACAACCATCTCTTTGGGGGCAGGGCCCACCATGTCGCACGCCTCTTTAAATCTCAACATCTAAGACAATGCCTATGTAATAGTGCTTAGTGAAGGCTGAGATTCAAGAACACTTCTGAAAGATATCTCTCAATTCACCCATGATTTTTCAGTAAAACATGAAATTTTATGTTACAAAATTTGGAATATTATCAATGAAGCAATAACATTTATTTAGTATTATGAGGTATTATTTCACTATTTGTTATCACTGTATTTTTCCTTTTTAAAAAAAACAAACATAGCTGTTTTTGCAGGAACCCACATACCAGATTCTTGTTTACCTTCTTTCTAGTGCAAAGGAAAAATACAAAGTTAGTACATTAACATTAGATCATTTGAAATATTCTTTCATTCAGATTGCTAATAACTAAAGTTTACACATGGGATTTGTGATAAAAAAAAGTACAGTTCAAACTCAAACATTTTATTTGCTTAAAGAAAGTGAATTACTACATTCTATATTAGGATGCTCAGAAGTTTGTGATCTGTCATCATTAGTAAGGACAATCTGTCACTTGGTAAGACTAGTAACTAAGGTTACATTCCAAATATGAATAAGAGAAAGCACAAACATCTGAAGTCAGCACTTACTTCCTTTTAAAAAGACTGCAAATAATTAACACAGTAACTAATTACAAAAAGATAGGTTCATTCGTATCCTATTAGCTCAGTTAATCATATCACAACAAAAAGCAAATGGGCCTGAATATGAGTGATAATGTTGCTTAGTGAGGAGTGGCAAGAAAGTTTAATACGTAGAGCTCCTGAAATGAATGATTATTACCTACCCTGGACAGCAAGCTGACATGGTAAGAAACTAAATGAACCAATGTGGGCATTAGCTACTGCTCTCCACTTGCCAAAATGAAGATCAGAGGCTTAAACAATTATGTAATTGGGAGATTCTCCAGCCAAACTTCATTTCAAAACCAAGGAAGCTGAGAGCCCAGAAGGAAATGTGATTCATCCCCATCAGAAAACTACCTCCTGGTAGGGCTGAGAGGAACCCAACACTGGACACAGTGAACCCTCCAGGTTCAATAAGACGTGGTGCGAGAGATCTGGAACTCGATAGAGCCCTCTGTGTTCACACAGAATTAAAGGGCAAGTTTAGCCCACCAGGGGTCCATGGAAGCCAATGTAACTCTAAAGATGATAGATACCATGATTGTTATCGTAAAGTTCTCATTTGGAGATTTCAGCTTTTCATTCACTGGCAGATTTCTCATTCTTCTTAGCAGAGGTAAGCTCCATTTCTTTATGGGATGCATTTTGAATGAAAGTGCAGGCATTGTATTTGTTAATGGTGATATAAAGTGGGCAGGTAAATGTACCTGGTCATTGGTAATCTTCTCAATACAAGGTGCTATTTTAACTTCAATAAAGCCACAAATACTTGTGATTTGCTGTGATACTCTGTAGATCACTCAACACTTGGGCACAAACAAGCTGAGCACTGAATGCTCATGAAGTTGGCTGAACAGCCATGCCCTCAAACAAAGCATTTTGCACATAATCAGAATGTTACATTCTCACTATGCAAGAATCTGGCTGGATTCTTCACTGGAAACCATGCTATATGATATGATTTATAAATATTTGCAAGTATTTACTATAATTTCATGGGAAAGGAAACCAAATGAGCTTGTTGAGAACCATAAAAAGTATCCAGCAACTATTCACTTGTTATAAGATTATTAGTGAGATGAAATTACTACATGTGACAGACTGAAATGGGAAATAAAAGCCTTAGAATTATACTGAAATGAACATTTATAAATGAAATGTTCATTTCAGTATAATTCTAAGGCTTTTATTTTGTGAGTAACATAATCTTTGTGAGTAACGTAACAGTGATGGCTACTAATTTTGTTCACCTGCTCATGCATGCAAACAAAACACACAGTCTTACAGATTTACATTTAAAAAATTATAAAATTACATAGCCTCCATAGATTAAGTAAAATGATTAAGTGTAGAAAGTCCACTGTAACTTAGTGTCTTTTAAACTGGAAGATAAGTAAATATGTTCCATAACTGTTATTAGAAATAACTTTTCCAGAAGCATTTATGCAAATTTTTTATAACCTTATCTCCCCCTCCAAATAATGGAAAATGCTGATCTACAAAATTATTTATGTAACCAATAGTTTCTATTTGCAATTCCACAAATACACATTAGTTTACCTATTACAATGACATATTCCCTGTGATTTAAAATCTTTAAGACATTGCAAATAAACATAAATTTATCTCCCAAAGAGTATTCTTTATATTCTCAAAATTTTTCTTGACATGCTACGATTTTACTGAAATGAATATTTTAGGGCAGAGATATTTTTCTGTTGTAGGAAGTAATTTATACACATATTGTATCATCACTTAAATTATGATCACCAAATATCCAAGTGTCTGAATCTATTAGAAAATATTGCTTCAGGCTTATCAATTAACAGGTTATTAATCCTTTGAGATCAAGAACCATAATAAATATCATGATAAGCACATGGCTTTTGGAAGTAAGAATGAAAGAAAGGAATTCACAAATTAGGATCCACATTCAGAATAAGCAGGCAGGAGACGATGGGAAGGCAGAGCTTTCCTAGAACCTTTATAAGGACACCCTTAGCTTCTTTTCAAGACTGTAGTAGATTAGGGCAAAAAATCTGTGATAGCCTAGCTCTAAACATAAAGTCTAATTTCACCTGTGATGGCAGAAGACAGGCTTTGTAGACCAAAGAAGATCATCCCTCTCAGGGTTAAACATAGAGACAGTAATTGATGTGCTCACTTCCTTCCTGGGTTTCCACTTCACTCTATGGCAAACATAGATTTCTGCATAGCTATTCTATATGTACACTGGGGGGAATACAGAAATCCTCAGAACTATTTATCTTTTAAGGTTTCCTTGGGAGACAGAATTTCATAAATGATTCCTACCTCACTTTGCTGCATACTTTCAGAGGCATGCCAGAAAATATCTAAGTCAAGTACACTCCTCTGATGACTGAATGAAAAAGAGGTGGTTTCTCCACTAGGAATTTCTTTTGAGCTCAAAATCTAGTTCAATATGAATTCTTCATGCAAAATTATTCAACTAGAAAATACCTTTCCCAGAAGCCATAAGGAAATGATATTAATTTTGCTATACAAAATATTAAAAACTTCTGTAAATAAAAAATACCAAAAACAAAGTCAAAAGACAAGTTACAAAATAGAAAAAATACCCGAGAAGTAAATTACTAGAAGCTAATTTACTTCAAGTATAAAAAGCTTTCATAAGTTAAAAATAGACAAAAAACCTAAACTTGTGGTTTGGAGAAAAGAAATAAAAAGGCTGATAAACATGTAAAATCTTCAACATCAGTCATAACTGGATAAAGGCACTTAAAACAATGAGGTACAGCTTTTAATCTACGACATTGGCAAAGATGAGGCGCTCTGACAATATGCAGTGCTAGTGAAGGTTTAGGAGAACAGATATGCTTAAACCTATTGGTGGAAATAGAAATCTGTGCAGCTTCCCTGGAAGGCACGAGGTAGGATAGTATTTCTTTAAGAACAAATAAGCACCTAGTTTGATCTAGCAATTCTACTTCAAGAAATGCATCCCACAGTTATCTTAGTATCTATGTGCAAATATGCAAGACCAATACAGAACTAGCTACATACACGTTACATTGTTGTCTCTAATGCCTAAATATGAAAAAAACCTAAATGTTAATAAGGAAGAGATAAAATAAATTATAATACATCTATAAAAATAGGGTCCTAGGCATCTATTGGCAGAATGGAGCTCTCAGACATATTAAAAAAGAAGATATACATATATATTATACATATTTACATGGTATAAGATATATACAATATATAAATATATAATAGAATCCCATCAGTATAAAACACAGTGAGTGCACATTTGGAATACATACATATGTAAACACACATTCTTTAATTTTTTTTTTTACCATTGTGTACATGTTAAAAATGTATTTTAAAACACTAACTAAAGATAAATTTCATTTTGATAAAAAGAACAATGCCTATACATTATGTGGGAAACCCTCCATGAAAATACCCTGGAGGAAATGGCTATAATATCAGGCACCTTGCTGGTGTCTTTCTGACTTAATCTGAATGGCATTTGAAGTTAATCATAAGAGCTTTGTGCATTTCCCACTGGGATGCTAAAATCAAGGCAGTAGGTGAGAAAAATCCATATTCTGTATCATTAAAGCATTTCTTTTAAAAAAGCTAAATATTTCAAGATATTTCAAGAGATTTTTTAACATAACTTAGAGGTTTGGATATAGGTAGGCCTACCTGGTGAACAATTTTTCATTAAAAAAAAAACAAGCAACCCCCCACAAACCCCAACAAACAGCTTAGAATTCCAATCAATGTTTCTAAAATGCAAAAAAAGTACTTTTTATATCCTAATATTGAGAGGGGGAAAATGCATTCATTGCAAAAGATTTCTGGTTGATATAAATGTATATATGGTTTCATGCATTAAGAATTATAGAGCCTGAAAGACAAGTCAGCCTGAAGTCAGCAGTATAAATTTTGAGATAAAACTATGAGCTTTTTCCATTTTATCATGCTCTGTTTCGGTGACGACTGCACAGAAGATTTCCTCACCGGGCTTTATGTAGTGCTGTCACCTTGAACTCACCTGTCAGGCTGTCTGGCCGAGGTGGAACCATCCTTTCGTAGATTTCATACTGCTGCTGTCCAAATTGTTCCATGTCGTGAACAGTCCTTTGCAGTGAAGGTCCCAGATGTTGTGGTACGGCAGTCATCCCTGAGCGTTTGGGGGACGACGACCCCACCTGGCCTTGGGATGGGGAAGCTACTCGAGTCTGTGCATCCATCAGGGTCAACGGGGACCCTACTCTGGTGGTGGTTTGGTACTGAGGGGTTGGTCCGTTGGGATTGGAGGTCTGCCGGGAGGTGACTGACCCAATCCGACGTACAGCTGTTGGG
Organism: Acinonyx jubatus; assembly: GCF_027475565.1. Taxonomy (NCBI): domain Eukaryota; kingdom Metazoa; phylum Chordata; class Mammalia; order Carnivora; family Felidae; genus Acinonyx; species Acinonyx jubatus. The sequence continues at coordinate 145,836,877 of NC_069381.1, read as the reverse complement.
GACGCGGGTCTCTGTGCAGAGTATGGAGATGCTGCCCGCTGAGCAGGTAATGTGGTTGAGGAATATGCACTGGGGTTCAGTGGTCGGGAGTCTGTCACTGATGGAGAGCCAAATCCACTACCCAGAGAAGTTCTCAGTGACCCCCTTGAAGGAGACACGCCTGTGCTGATAACATAAGAAGGAGACTGTGCTCTAGATGGAACTGAACTAACTCTTCTCATGGCCCGATTGGCTACTGATGGCTGATGAAAGGGGGGGGAAAAAAGAGAACGGGTTTATCCAGGGTTTTGTGTCCACTGTCATTACAGAACAAAATGCACATAGCTCACTACAGAAGATTAATTCACTGCTCATTTTAGGCGTCTAAGTTTCTTTCCTTTTTATGCTTTAGAGCTGGATATTAATTTGTCCTTATTGTGCTTCTCTTGGTCTACTTTTTTTTTTTTTTGGTAGTTTAACCTCTAACTTTTTCCCCCTCAGAATCAATTAATAAAGAGAGATCTGAAGATACTTAATATTCCTTTTTCTTTTGTCTTTATATTTTTACCCTCTTGCCTATGCATTTTTCACAACAGATAAATGTTACATTGCCATTTACAACAACATGGATGGACCTAGAGGGTATAATGAGAAGTGGAGTAAGTTAGAGAAAGACAAATACCATATGATTTCGCTCATATGTGGAATTTAAGAAAGAAAACAAACGAAGAAACAAAGAAAAAAGAAACAGAGGAATAAAAAAAACCAGATCCTTAAATACAGAGAACAAACTGGGAGTTGCCAGAGGGGAGGTGGATGGGGGGATGGATGAAATAGATAAAGGGAATTAGGGAAACACTTATAACGATGAGCACAGAGTAATATACAGAATTGTTGAATCAGTACACTGTACACAATTAAAAAAATGCTGTATTGCAAGTGTAAAGCGTCACTGGATCAATGTACTTATTTTGTTCCCTGTGAGTCAATGTTTTTGGCCATGGTAAGGCATTTCTGTAAAACAAAACAAAATTTGAATGTACCAATCTAAATGTAGCTAGAGGAGGGTCTATAATTTTTTTGTCCTTATGGGTTGGCCCCATTAATGAAAGGAATGTGATCAAATGTGGAATAAATGAATGTCTGGATAGGGCCTGGGGTCCAAAGCGCTCCTCTGTGTATCTATTCTCAAGGGACAGCTCAGTTGCACAGGTTGCCCCCTTGCAACCTAACTCTTCAGCTCTAGGAACAAAATCAACTTACCTTAAGTTAAAAAAAAAGAAAAGAAAAGAAAAAAGAGGTAACATGACCACTTCTAGGGAGATAAACAAATGTCTGTAGTTAAGATAATTATTATTCAAAAGTGTGACTTCAAACCAGCTGACATAAAAATTCACCTAAGCCAATAAACTCCTGTAAACAGTCTAAAGCTTCTCACACTTTCCCATCAAAGCATCCCTCATGCACTAGGAATATGATGATTGGAGAAGAAAAAAATAACATGCACTCTATTTTCGTTTGTTTTAATATAGAGATGTTTCTCAATACTTAAAAATTTCTTCTAAACTGTTGAGCCAAAGTGCCAAAGTCCTCTCCTGTTTCTCCTTTGGCACTGGGAAGCCTGACCCATGGCAGTGTTACCTTCAGGGCTTCCTCTACAACATTATGAGAGGATTAGTGTCTGCCTAACTTCTTGATCATCTTGGCATTTTTCAGTTCCAGAGAAATCACTGGGTACTTCGACAGACTGTTATCCCCGCTGGTTACTACCACTCAGGATCCTACTGCTTCCATGAATTTTGGTACATGCTGGTGGATCGAAGTCTGTGAAGTGGCAGTGAATATGGAGCTAAGGAGGTTTTACAAATACATACACAGGCAATCTTTTTTTGACCAACAAGTGAGAAAACCCTAACTTAACAGAATGGCTACACTTCTAAACAACTTTCTATAGGCAAGAGTATCTATATTCTAGCAAAGAAATGTGATTTCAGGGAACAATTCCAAAGATGAAGGCAAAGCATTTTGATTACAACAGGCCAGTGCCATTTTATTCAGGTGTGGGAATAGTGTTCTACCCTCTAGGACTCTTTAGAACATATTGTAGCTCTAGTATTTTTAGAAACGCATAATCCCTAAGGCACTGCAACATTCTACCTAGTTTTCTAATACTCCCCCCACCCCACCAATATTCTTCCTCTCATGCCAAACTTGCTTCCTCTAGAAGAATTACTCTCCTATATCTGGAATTTATTAGAATTTACTGATACAAGCTAATAATTCCTAAAATTTCTTTTTACTATCACAGACTCTAATAACATTAAATTGATTTCGCTACTTTGTCCATTCTATAAAATCAATCCAGAAAGAATAGTTATGACAGATATTCAATTAGGGAGGTTATTGTGTCACAAGGATCTTGATGTTCTTGGCTTACCTGAACCAGTGTTTGTCCTTCAGCTCTTGAATTCCTCACCAAATGGTTATTAGTTGATCCTATAAATGAATGCTGTGGTCTATTATCTGCTTTACTCAAATTCTGGCTGTTATGGAAACTCCCTGCTTCCTGGTATCCACTGTCAGAATAAGAATTCATTTGTGTTGAACTTCTTGAGTTACCCAATGATCCTGCAGGAATGAAACCAGCAGGAAACACCTTTACTTTACACTTCGGATGCTCATTTTAAGAAAGCGTATATGAAAAGCAAATCGAATACTTAAAAGATAATACAACAGACCCTCACTTTCATGGAGAGATGTCTGCTCTGGTGAGTAGAGGGTCCCTTGTTCTGGCTCTGTCCTGATGAGATAGTTGTTGGGATGGACAGCGTCAGAAACTCTAGGTTTGTTTACACCAGTATTTGGCACATCTGTAAGAAGAGAAGTTTAAACAGTGAAATCTAATGACAGTATTACATAAAAACTTGCTAAAAAAAGGTTCAGATATTTGTACCTTCTTATAATCTATATGTTAATAAAAGACTATTTTCATTGTAAACTGCACAATGATTTACTCTTTTCTACATGGAAGTGTTCCATATACCCGTTGTATTAATATGTTTTCCTAAATTTCATTAAAGTTGTTCATCCGGATTACCACCCCAAGTGAACCTACAAACTATGTTAAATTAAAATCTGAAAACTACCTTGTTCCTCGTTCCTCCTTGGAAAACTCACCATTCAGGTGACATCCTCCAAGAGGACTAACAAACTCAGAACAGTAGCCAAGTGTTTAATAAAAGGTCCTCCATACCTCCAAACTTTTGAAATAAAAACTTGCATGGTGTTTATATTACTGAGCTTGGTAATGAAACCTCTGAAGGTAGAACTAGGCTTTTATGTCATATTTCATGTTATCTAAAATCAGTGGAACTCAGTACGGAGTTTTCAGATTTACAAATGATGGAAACTTTAATTTTTTATCCATTTGCTTATCTTACTTGTAGTCTCTTTCCAAATGAATACAGACAAATCTAACCTGATCCTTGTTTTCTCTAGCCAAATCAGTCTCTTCCATGATCTTACTTTCCTTCCAACTGTACCATTGTGCCATCTTGAACTTAAAAACAAAACTATTTACCTCCTTCCCTATTCCTGCTTTTTTTTGTATGCTACAGCATACAAATCGAGGTGGTGTAATTACACTGCCTGTCCCCATTTCCATTCATATATGACCTCTTTTCTCCATTACCTTCAAAATATATTAGCCCATGTTATGATTATCTTCACAACTCTGTCTTTCCTCAAATTTAACTCTCAGGTTGCTAGTAAACATTTTTTTCAGGAATGCCGGCTTCACTATCTCTTCAAAGATTTATATGAAGTCTGTATCACATTCCGAGTCCAACACAGAGTCCTAAGGATTTCAATGTCTTCATTTGTCTTTCCTTTCTGACTTTCTTCGTTTAGCTATTTTTTAAGGCCCTAACTATGCAGCTATGTGAAAAGACAGGTGTGTGTGTAAGAGAGAAAGAGAGGGAGTGCCTGGGGAAAAGGAGCTTCAGAAAAATTTCCTTAAGGAAGTAATATCTTACCACAGGAGGCCGGCTTGCCCCTTCTTTACTACACTTATACCTCCCTCCACTAGAACATAAGCTCAGCATGAGCAGGGACTCTCATCTGGTATGTTTACTGTTACTTCCTCAGTGCCTAGGATGGTACATTCCACTCAGTAGGTGCCCAGTAAATATGTGTGGAACAAACAAATTCCTAGTAAGAACAACAACTTCTCTTTACTGAATGCTGATTCATGCCTGGCATAGTGCTGCAGCTTTAAAATGTTCAATGAAGTTTATCTATGTAAAGCGAAGTGAAACTTTTAGGAACTGCTGATCAAGCTAGTTTGGAAAGCAAATACAAGGTTTATAGGAGAGCCGGGAGCCCCACTGCATTCTAAACCTTTAGCTTGACGCTGAATTCAATCCAAGGTTTTGTTTCTTAGCCTCCAGAAAGATTCACTGACATTCTTAATATAGGCTTTTAACGACCTGTCTCCTGATTTATTATTTGACAGTACATTTCTAGGTGGTAGAGTTCTGTGACGGTTCTGAATTCTTAAGCTTGGAATTTCAATAAAGATTACAGATTGTGTATGGTTTCCCTGGTACACACTGAAACATGATCTGAGTCTCCGGCAGGCTGATGATCCTGAAGAGTGATCTGTTTCATTTGTAAGTTTTGCGTTACAAGTTCCAGGGTTCCACATGCTCTTATATAGCACTTCTTGACGGAATTTTACGCAGGACTGAGTAAAATATGTAGTTTGCTAGGCTACTAGAGTTTTCTGTAGAACTGGAGTGCCTGGGAATAGCAATGCAAGGGTCAGCCTGAAGGCAGGGCTGTGCTGAGTCTACCTGGGCTTCGTTCGTCCAAATGAAGCCCAGAGACATTGAATATGAAACGGCAGCAGACATGGAAGCACCCCTGCGGTAGCTCCAAGACTTCTCATACATGGAAAGGGTAGCGTTTTCAAAAGGAAGAGAGGTTTAGATAGTTCTTAGCTTCAGGTTTAGTACGAGATAAAACGTGGGACGCCAATACATCAAAGGTTTTGGCTTGGAAACACTAGGTGGCATGCAGTGTCAGGATCGGAGAACTTATCACCATGGAAACCGAAACCCATTAGAGTTCCATGTATGCCTCTTCATTTTTAAAAAACTATTAGGAGCTATTATTTAAATAGGAAAAGAGAAAGAGGCACCCTACAAATCTGTACCTCAGCAATTGTGTCTCCTCACCCAGTACATTTTCTCACAAACCATGTGGCAAACAATTGCGCTCATTTAAACTCTTCAAGAGAAGCTATTTAAAATAATCTTGGGACACTTGGACAGCTCAGTAGGTTGAGCGTCTCTTGATTTCAGCTCAGGTCATGATCCCAGGGTTGTGGGATCTGGCCCCACGTTAGGCTCCGAGCTGAGCATGGGGCCTGCTTGGGATTTTATCTCTCTCTCTCCCTGCCCCTCATCCCCACTTTCTCTAAAAATAAGTTAAGATAAAATAAATCTTAAATAGAACAAGCACAAATTGTGAGATATAGGATTCTATACTGGTCACCCTAATAAATAAAACTTAACAGAACTAGTATCTCAAAAAATACAAAAACAAACAAAATAAACAAAATTACCCTGAAAGTAGTATAACCATGTACCCTCTCAATGTTAGTACCTGTTTCTTATACTTTGAAATGCAATGCCTCAAACGATAGAATATAGAAAAGCACTTTGAGATGGTTAACTAGAGTACTAAAATACTAAATTCCCGTGTCCCCCAAATCCAGTTTGAAGATCTAAATAACTAGGTTTAGAGAACAGGATATAAACTTCATTTTAAAGATTTCATTTTTAAGTAATCTATACACCTAACTTGGGGCTTGAACCCACAACCTTGAGATCAAGAGCTGCATACTCCACCAACTGAGACAGCCAAGCACCCCTATTTTTTATGTTTAAGTAAGTTTTAAGAAGTTGATAGATAAATGAGATTAATCTAATATGAAGTACAAAACAACCAAATTTTAAACTACGAATGAGGTCTTCAGTCATTTCTCTATTTCTGTAATGAAGCCCAATATAATCTACATATGGAAAGACAAAAAGATACTGACATCTTAATCATTAGAAGTTAAATAATTTTCAGTTTTACTATTATTTACTATTTTGTTGAAAACTTATAATTCACAAATTATATGCACATATATAAATGTATGTATGCATAGATGTTATACCTAAGGTAAGAAGACCCACTTCCTAATTACTGAATAAGGTATTCGTATTGTAGTATGGTAAAGTTCGAAATTATTATATTTTTAAGTTTATTAATTTTGAGAGAGAGCGAGCGAGCGCATGTGCAGGGGAGGGGTAGAGAGGAGAGAGAGAATTCCAAGCAGGCTCCATGCTGTCAGCGCAGAGCCTGATCTCACAAACCCAGAGATCATGACCTGAGCTGAAATCAAGAGTCAGAGGCTTAACCAACTGAACCACACAGGCACCCAGGTAAGTCTTGAAATTATTAATTATGCACTATTTGTGCAATCTTGCTCTAAAATAAATGTCTTTTTAAAAGTTTATTTGGGGGGGGAGGGGGAGTGGGGGAGGGGCAGAGAGACAGACAACAGAATCCCAAGCAGGTTCTGCATTGTCATTGTGGAGCCTGATGCTGGGCTCAAATTCATGAACCGGCTCAATCATGACTTGAGCCGAAGCCAGATGCTTACCCGACGGAGCCACCCAGGTGCACCTAAAATGAATATCTTTTAAAAATACATACTAGAGGAATAAAAGAAGACATTAGTCAAATTTACCAGATAAACCACAGAGCCTCACAGGATGGGATCACTTCATGCTCATTGCTATAAACTAAAATTAAATAGTTGGCATGGTGTGATTTAGCACAGTCAGAACATGCAACTGAGACATTTTTATGAGCAAAAATGACAAACGGAATATCAATGCTATTTCTTTAATCTGTGTACTGAAGAATATGTGTTACTTTTTCACAAACATGTTTTGTGGGACATCAGAAATATATTATGGGGCATTTTCAAACCGGAAATTATCATTTTCCATGAAAATACATGTTTAAAAATGTAGAATTTGAACAAGCTTCAAGGTAGAATGAGATAATCTCCCATTTGTGTTTACGACTAGGAGATTATTGGAAACATGGCCCTTCTTGCCTATTACATTTCTTCTGAGTGCTCCAATATCACTAAAAGAAAAAAAAAAAAAAGGCAATTAACTAGAAAAAGTAGAATGTTGCGGCTAGGAAAAATATTAGTGGGTAAGGGATAATAATGCTGTAGGGCTATGTAAATCTCATGTATTATCCACCCCATTAAGCTTACAGTGAAAGAGAAAATACAAAGTGTATTATCTTTTCTGTGATGTATGTCCAAAATATACACCAAGTATGCATAAAAATATGCTCAGGAAACAGGGTAAGGTCTCACTAAAGAACTTAAATTACTGAAATTCTTCTGCTTTGTTAATCTATGTGTCTTACTGTTTAGAGTATATGAAACAGAGGTCTGTGCTAGGTGTAAAATTACCATGGAAACAGGAACCCAGAGATCAGTAAGGAGATTTTTAGTATATACAACCCTGTAACTAGTCTTTCTTAGTCCAGCATACTGTAACTTTGTGTGAGAATCTCCTTGTTTGTGGCTGCTCTGAGTTGCTATGGTGTCTAGAGGTTTGCCCTTACATAAAAGATAGTGTAATATGAGTTTTTCCAGGACTCCTGTGATGGTTAATAGAATGAATACAGATGATTTTTTGACGGCTAAGGGAATGGAGTATCTCACTTTTTTTTCTAACTCTGGACTGTGAATTGAAGTTAGCCTTCATATTCAGAGTGGCAACACTTTATGAAAAATATGAATAGAAAATTTTGTCTTATGGGGGACTCAACTTCCTACTTGGCCATGGTACTGTGGCTTCCTGTAGGGCTACAGGCTCAGAAAGGAGCCTATCTACTCTCTATCCACAGAGCTGTAGAAATAGTTCAGTGCCTTCTATGGCTAAGAAGTAAAGCTCTAGGCCAAATTCTGGAAGAGAACACGGATGATGGCCTTGAATAGACTTCTCTTCAGTAAATTCTTTGATGTACATGAGTCACTTCTACAGCAGGTAACCCAATTATTGGGGGAAATGACATCATTGGGGAATACTGTTGCACAGTAAAAATGTAAATAGGGCAATGGAAACATGAATCATAAAAACATTCTTTGGTCTATAGAAGACATAGATAGATGTTAACTGATATTTTAAGAATATTATAGATACCCAGAGTTTGTTGACTCAAATATAAGTTGCTGTGTGTGTGTGTACCCACATATGATACCCTTTAAAAGTTGGGCTTTAATGGAAGTAAAAAACTTAGGAGAACAGGCAGAAGATCATGTTTACAGAAACTATTTCTAGTCTGGTTCTCGAGTGTGTCTAGGTTTCTGGGTCTTATACATGCTTATATTATCTTTTAAATATTAAGACAAAGACTCCAAAAATTTTACCCATCTAGAAAATGTTGAGTGAAAAGTCTTGGAAAGCAGAAACCATTAATGAAGTATCTTCTAGTTCACTTTACACTTTGCTCTAAACATCAATTAATCTGTCTTGAAAGCCACTGTAAAAGCTCATCTGTCTAGATTCAATTTCATGGTTTAAGCAAACTTTGTATCTACATAAGCTGGTATAAAGCACTTTCTTCAATTTCTATAATGACACATCTGTAAAGTATTTTATAGTTTTATATGTCACCAGAGAGATCTTTTGTTCATAATATTGTAAAACTCCTGAATTCCGTTCAGGAATACAAAATGATTAAAAGTATTTTTTAGAAAAATAAAAGGAATTTTTGCAAATAGTCATATTAAAATGAGTATTTATCAAGTATTTTTTTGTCTAGGCATGAATTAAAATACAGGTGTCATACTTACCATAAAGAATTTATATCTGTAAGAGGAAAACTAGAAAAACAAGGAGTTTAGAAATGTAAGAATGAAAAGAAATAGATCACACATGTCAAATTTCCAACACTGAGTTTATAGGTAGGTACTCATGAAAGGCCCTGGGCCTCTTGCTTCCTATAGAGAAAGCCGAAAAAGAAAAGGATTTGCGGTAATGTCTATGAAAAATAAGTGCTCAAAATCATTCAAATATTTTTCCAAGGACACACTTTATTCCTTAGGGAAAAAGTGTTACCAAATATAAAAGTGGATATATTTGATAGCCGGAGATATAAGATAGATTCCCTCTGTTAAAAAAAAAAATCTTTAAAAAGACCCAGACAAATCTGTAAAGGAGGATATTCACTACCATAAGAAATGAATGGGTCTTCTGAAACTAGGTTTTTCAATAATTTTCTATTGGGTTATCTTTTTTGGTAAAGATTATCAAGATAAACCTAAATGCAGGGCAGGCTAACTTTCTGGCATAAGAATGAAATGTGGAGTTACAGATGATAGCCTGCCTCCTTGATATTTCCCAAAGCAATGACTGTTCACTGAGGAAGTATGGCTCTGTGTGTTGCAGAGATGGTAACAGAAAAGAAGGAGCTTTTAAACTTGATAATTTCTGTTTTATTTTAGGTAGTTAACAGAATATTTCTTCACATATCACTAAGAGCATGAGAACACTTAAATACTTATTTAATACATTTATATTAAACATGAAAGGTTAGAGGCTAGAACTGGATATGAGATTTTCATACAGTCCTAAATCACTGTATTTAAGTCTTTGAGAGATGTATGTAATCCATCCCCATATATTATGTGTACATGGTGTAGGAATGGTCAGATACATTATTTGCTAAAGTAAAATGCAAATACTCTTATTTGCTGGTTGCCACACATTCATGAACCATGTCCAGTACTTTTACTGTAAGTATCTTTCCTGCAGATCACTTTACCATAAGCATTTTCAACAGAAACATTTTCGCTGTTTAATTGGCCATAAGGCAATCTTGCCATAAAAGATAAAAAAATAAAATAAAAATAACCGGCTGACAATTTGGTTTCTTTTCTCCAGTGATGCACTGCTCCTATTTTTATATTACGTAAATCGTAGCCCTCATAATGGTTTGTACCGTGGCGCAGAGGTTTGCACCCACATTTCCCACAGAACTTTGGAACATCTATCAAAAGACATATGACAATATGCTAAGAACAAACAAGGCTTATCACAGCACAACACAAAATTCAGTTTCAAATACGCATCCTAGCATTTGAAATCTGATGCCTCTCTTAATAAAGAAATTTTAGTGAAAAAAGAAAAAGTGTGATGCCAAACGAGGAGACACATCAACAAGCAAAAAAAAAAAAAAAAAGTGTTTAATACTATCAACAAAATACTTTGAAGACAAATGCTTAGGTACAACCCACAAAATAAAGTCAGTATTGCCATGATTCTACCTTCCACATTTTGAATGTATTCAAATATTTTGTGTTTTGTAGTAGTCTTTTACATTTTGCTATTCATTTTTCATGTTTCATTCTGTCCTTTGAGTGAATGTCCCTCTTTTGTTTTTCGTGATTTTACCTTTACAGTGCAACTGCCTTATGGCTAGTTACACTGTGAAAGTGTCTGTGGCCGAGATATGTACAATGAAATTACTTACAATCCACACAAACACAGTGATAAATGTAGAGTTCTAAACTAGCAGAAAGGCTGATGTCCAGCATGTTACAGAAAATTTTGCTTAAGTTAGGACTCATTTAACAAAATCCCAACTATGTGGAAATACATGTTAAATAGCATCCACTGGCCGAGAAACTCTCTCATCTACCTCAGAGTGGTTTCATTTGTGTCACAGCTAACCTTGGGAGTATGACCAACAGTTGGCTGGCTTTAACATGTGCCACTTTGATGTACTACTTTAACCCACAGTATGCTGAACCCTTTGTTTAAAGAATTTGTATTCAAGTATTCTAAAATTTAAGTTTTCAAACTTTCATAAAAGTATAGAGATCAACAAACCACCTCCCCAATTTAAGTTACAACATTATGCCATACTTTTTATGCTCCATTTATCTTTCTTTTCTACTATTATAGAATTTTAAAACAGATCCCTCACATCAGATCATTTCAACTCTAAATACTTCCATATGTAGCTCTGTAAAATAAGGACTTTGCAAAACTGCATTTATTCTACCATATAATGAGTTCACAGTCAAATTTTCCTGATGTCTCAAAAATTTCTTTCTTCAGTTGGCTTGTACTAGTCAGGCTGAAATAAGATTTACTGATGGCATTGGACTATGATTGTTACTTAAGTACCTTAAATCTAAAAAGAGGCTCTCATACCCTCATTTTCATGTTCTTGGCTTACTGAGGGAACCATAGCAACAAACTCATAGGATGCTCCACATTCCGAGCTTGTGTGCAGGTTTCTCATGGTGGCATTAAAACATCCTCTAACCTCAGTATGTCTTGTAAACAGAAAGTTAGAGCTAGCAGCTTTCAGGTCAAAATTTTGTGGTTAGAATACTTTATGGATGGTGCTGTATACTTTACATCTTGTCATACTGTAACGCTTAGAGTTGCTAAGGTCAGCCAATTCAAGTGATGGGAGCCCCATCTTTCCATATTTTCAAGTTCATCATCAACCTGTCTCCTAGTGCAATGGTTTCCAATGTTGGCTGCACACTGCAATCACCTGGGATGGGGTAGGTGCAGAGTTTAGAAACTATCACTGACTGAGTCCCATGCCCAGAGATTCTAATTCAAGCTGTGGTCTGAATATTAGAGATTTAAAATATTAAACATTTAAGATATTAGGAGTTTAAAAACTCCCAAGATGATTCTAATGTGCAGCCAGGATCAAAATACAGTAGTTTTTGCATACACTGACAATCTTTGCTTGAACCATTTCATTAGAGCATGCAAATTGGTGATTTTTCTAATTTTATTGTTCTTTCTACATTTATCAGCAGGAATTCCTTTGGCGTATTTAGATACCTTAAGATAGCTATTAATGGCCAGGATTATTTGGTTATCCTAAAAATAATCTGTACAGGATAGTAGGATAAACTTTTAATTCTTCTCTTTAATTACCAGTAATTAAATTAATTTACTTTTGAGTAAGGCAGTGATTCTCACACTGCACTGTGTGATCATCAGGGCATATTCAAAAAGTTGATGCCTGCTTCGGGCCCCAGACTTCAACAGCTCCGCAGGCAATTTTAATGTACAACAAAGTTGGGAACCTCTGGAGGTGTTAGTACCCGAATTACCTCCAATGGTGATAAGCAAAAGTTTGTTGTTTGCTTGTTCTAGTAGTGGTTGTTGCATTTCTGTTGACAGAAAAATGTATGTGATCGTTTTGAGCCAGATATGAAAAGAAAAGAAAGAAGAGCTGACAGGAAACATGACAATTTTATTAAATTCCAAAATCAGGTTGATCTCCAACTTCCATAAGAACTAATCAAATGATAGAAAGGTCAGTGGTTTGCTGGTCTCCGCACAATGTTCTGATTTAATGAATATTTAAGAATTATTTAAGTGATTTTACTGTTAAATCTGTCTATAAAGCTTATGATATAGGGCATTTGGAAACAAATGGCTTTTTAAAGCCTAATAACTCACTAAAATTTTATATATTCATGAAAATTTACGCTCCTAGACTCTGGCAACATAGCAAGCATGGATAGGCATAGCAGTTGGTATAGGTAGGAATATTTGTAGGGACCCCCTCAGACTCTGACAGCACGAAGGTTGTTTGGAAGTAAAGACATTTGAAATTCAACAAATGTAGAAACAAGCCTTCTTGGAGCATCCCTTATTTCACTAAAAGCAGAAACTTCTGGGAATGAGGCTGCCATGGGTCCCTTCTGGGGGAGATTCATGGCATGAAAAAAAAGTGGGAGGACCACTTGTACCCGCATAAACAAACATTATTGCAAAATTTCTTAGATCCCCATTGTTCCCCTAGGAACCTATTTGTTTTTCCCCCAGAAGCCTCTTCTGCCCACTTCCTCTCCCCCATCAAGCTAGGTAGATAACCCCTAGTGTAGCCATTTAGGTAAACTACTTTTGTGAGCTCCTATGTGTATCTGAATACTTTGGGATTATTTTTCTATTAATTTAACTATTGTCAGTTAAATTCACTGGCTCTCTCAGTCACTTAACCTAAGAAGGCAGAGGAAAAGCCTCACTCTTCCCACATATTGTTAAGCATTTTTGGTGGGCAGTTTGACAATATGTGCCCCCAAAGCCCCCGTATACACACTTGCCCAGGCAGTCACACTTAAAAAAATGTAAGTGACAAAGATACTCAGATGTGCAGAGAAACCTTTTACCATTGTTCGTCAAAGTGAAAAACTCGAAAAAAAAATTTACTAATAAGGGATTGCTTACATAAATTTTCTAAACCATGGGTATTTAACCATTAAAAAAGAGGTGGGTCTTTATATACTGATAACAGAAACACATGCTTGGTTTTCACTATGCCGTTAAGGAAAAAACCTACATTATAGAACACTGTATAATATATCCTCACTGAATTAAAAACAAAACAAAGCCAAAGGTGTGTGTGTGTGTGTGTGTGTGTGTGCGCGTGCGCGCGCGCGCGCGTGTGGGCAGGTATCTACAGAGGTGTGTGGGGCAATGGCCATTGTATAGAAAGATGTGGGAATGAAGGAAATTTTACCTTTACTCCAAGTTCTTCAAGACTTACTTTTTGTAAAATATAGAAGGCCTTTTGTAATAAAACATTAACAAGTTAAGAGAACCTTTTTGTGGTGATCAGGAAGCTATAGTGTTGTAGCTGTGGTAAGAAGAATATCATGACTATGTAGCTAAAAAGGCCTGAAAAAATAAGGGAGGAAAAACTTGGCTGGTTTTAACAGAAAGTCGTATTCCTCCTGTTATTTAGAAGAGAAACAGGAAGGAATGAATATATGATGAAATTTTGTCATTTGTACAATTTATAGCCATAATAAATCATAACATCCAAAATCCTCAATAATAGTCCTTTATACATGATTGCTAATCTAATATTCTATTTATGAACATGTATAGTATAACTTCCTATTCTATCTCCTTTATAAATCCGGCACATTTCTACTGAGGCATAAAGTGTTCCCATTTAAGTTTGTGTCCTATCTCATGATGTGCTGATGCTTTTTTGTATTGTAAATTACTTGCTCCAGATGGAGGAAAAAAAGAAATAAATTGACTTAGGGCTAGTCTCACATTTATCTCTTATCTTCAGTATTTATGTTTTTTTTTTTTTTTAACCCACCGCAGTGGGAAGAAAGTCGTATCTATACATTTTAGGAACAAAATTTAAATATGTAAACAAAATACAAAACCCAACCCCTATAAAGTCTTAAAATTAGTAGTATACATTAACTATTAATGTCAGTATGTACCACACAATAATGATTTAATGGACAGTATGTTAAAATTATGGCACTTAAATACATACTCCACAATAAATGGATGTGGCACTGTGAAGTTAAATTACCCTATCAGTTTAAAATTTCTGTTTTACCACCATCTTTTTCATTCCCTTTCACATTTTATTGTCAAATATCCACTATTTCAACTGAATGAAATCATTAATATTTTCTCTCTTACTCATTACTTATTACAATAGGCCCACCCAAGTCTCTCTACCCCTTAATGCCTTCTGGGTCAACCAGAAATTTCCCTTACTTTTATTCTCCTGTGTCCTTTGCTAACTCGTTGCTTTAGGAAAAACTCTAATCTTGTGGCTTCTTTATTTTCTTAGAAGTAGTAATTCCCAATCAGTTATTTAACATTCATTAATATCTGCTCTTGAGACTATTTCTTGAGCACTTTCTTCTAGTGAAAGGGAGCCAGATTCCTTGGCCTGTGGGCACAGACAGGTGCACTGCAGGGAAGGGGAGGGTGGGGGGCTGCCGGAAGAAGGCTAGGATTCTCAGGCTGATGCCATGCTGCTCCCTTCCCCTCATTTTACACATAAGTACTAAAACTGGAAACTGCCTAGACTCTAGTATTTTTTTCCTGGAACAGAAAAACTGTGAAATTGTGACTTGTGGCACAATTCACTTTACAGGATGTGGCTGGAGGATTTAAGTAACAGCCAATGAACACTTTGACAAAAGGACTCAATTTATGGCTTCAACAGCTTCTTTCTGGTGGGCAACACAAACTATGTATCTTTTGTGTGTGTGTGTGTGTGTGTGTGTGAGAGAGAGAGAGAGAGAGAGAGAGAAAGAGAGAGAGAATTGGTGTGCTTTTTCTTAAAAGAGAAGCCCAAGGTTCCACCTCCTTTCTTTTCTTTAAAGGCTATTTTGCATAATATTTTCCATCAAGAAGAATTATAATCACATGTGCATATATTTGTATTCTCACTTTCCTCCGGCTTTTACCTATTATTCTATCATATATGTTTATGATTATGGTGTTTATTTTCTATCTTATTGTATGTGTTCTTAAAACCTACCTCAAATTTTGGCAGAACATAAGAGATTGTACAAATGCATCAAACTTTAAGAGAGGTGAAGATGTGAACAATGGAAAAATGGAACGCTAATAAAAGAGAAAACAGAAAGGAACATTAAGACAACATTCCCTCCTCACTGCTCTTTAGTGGAACGTACATAAAAAAACAAAAAACACAAGGTTATAAGAAATGCAAGGCTATAAGGAAAAGACAGAGCCAAAACAAAATGATAGACTCTCTTCATAAAAGACAAAAGGATGCGCATTTTATGTTTATAGAGAGTAGATATGTAACACTGGTAAGCTAGAAAATATGGGATAATGAAGAGAGGGGAACAGAAAAGCAAGATAACAATAAAGCATAAATACTTCAAAACAACTTTATTACTTCTGGGGAAGCTTCTCTTTAAGACTCCTTCCCAACCAGCCTGAGAAAATTGTAGAGGGGATGGTTCTTCCTTGTGTTTTGGGAAGTAATCTCTTTGAGCCCCAAACTTAAAAAGCTTTGGCTTTTTACTTTCATACAGCCTACTATCCCTCATACAAAAATCAACCAAACAACTGTCAGACCAAAGGACCAACCAACCCGAGCAAACAAACAGGGATTCTGCTGAACTGAATCATAAAGAAATGGAAATCTTTTCAGCCTAGGGCATCCTGAGCTCTTCCTTAGAAAATGACTCTGCAGTAAGTCAGCTATTTAAAAACAAAATTCAGCAGCTGGTCTCGGGTTCTGGCATTTCAACAGAATGTGTAACATCCTGAAAACACCAGAGTAGGCAGGGATCTCTCCCAGGTAGTGATCAAACCATTGCCCTGTTAACAATTCACCTCACTGCTAAAAGGCAAATTTTTAAGTTCCAAGCTTTTCAACTCAAGTTTGTAATATGTATATAAAGGTAGAGCAATTGTCTGCAACAAAATGTTCAAAATATTGAAGAAAAATGAGGAACAATAAGAGACTTTTAATCCTAAATCTTTTCATGTAATCCTTTCTTATTTAGGAAACCAAGAAAATTGAACAAAGATGTTACTTTTGTCAAGATCTAGTCAAAGACAAAGACTACCCCTATCTATCTATCTATCTATCTATCTATCTATCTATCTATCTATCTATCTATCTATCAAATTTTAAGCCACCCCTGCCCTTATTCTGGTCAGGACTACCAAATTCTAAAAATGAGAGGATTTTTATACTACATTTAGTATTTCTGCATGCAATGTGGTAAAGAGAAGATAAGAGTTAAACTTAACAGAAAAAGCAGCAAAACTGACATTTTATGCCATTATTTACTTGCAATCAAACTTCTAAAGATATCTATCACTACTTAGAAAAAGAAACATGAAACAAATCAGATTTTACTCCTTTATGCATACAATCAAATTTCAGTTTTCTACCCTTATTTTTGTAGCTTATTGCCATGGTTACAACTTAAATGTCATAACTGTGGCTGAAACGTAGGCAAATTTAAGAAAGCACACAAGTAACGTTATTATAGTTAAAATAATAGAAAGTGGAGTAAATAGCAGTTGTGATTGTAGTGTGTGAAGATTAATACACTCCTTCTCCCCCCAAAAGAAAAAAAACAAGGTCAGTAAATGTAACTAACACCTGCCAGATCTGAATAGGAGTTTGGTATGAGTATACTCTGACAAAAGTAAGGGATGAAGCATAGTTACTAGGTGTGAATTACAAATGTAGCTGTGGTGAAGACAGATGAATTATTGGAGTTGTTATTTCCCTAACGTTAAAGTATTTGGGGAGGAACTCAGACAATACACACACACACACACACACACACACACACACACACACTTATCTATATTTAACTCATTAGAAATCGTGAAGATGGTGGTCGAACGACACTGAGTAAATGTACTAGAGGGGAGGGAGGTAGAAAGGACAGCAAGGCCCCAAATATTTCATTCTGTTATGTGTCTTCCTAATCAAAGCTCATTCTCTCTATATGTAAATCAACACAGTTGTACACTGCCTGGCTGGCTTTTGGTAGTTAGAAACCACCGAACTGCCTTTTCCGGCTCGGCTCAGCTCAGCCGGGGCAGAATGGTGTGTGTCAGGAGCGGAACTGTACTAAGAAGATCCAGGATGTTCTCCGGCTCTGCTCTAGGCAGCATTTCTGGCTTGGCTTTATCTCCTTCCTGGTTCCAGCTAATGCTGGAAATCTCCCCCTGCCCTACTTCTCACCACTGCTCCAGTTTGGAAACAAAACCACCTAATCCATTGCCCCCTCAGTCCTAGAAACAGTGGCAGCTTTGGTTATGATCAGTCTCATGGGCGTTTGAGTATGCTGTTTAAGTTTCCCAAACCTTCCAATGCGCCCTTGAACTATAAACCTCCCTGAATCAAATCCCTCATATGCAACTAGCTGCCATGGGCTCGGTTTTCCTGACTTGACTCTGACTAATATAGTTATCATCCTTGGTCTACAAAAAGCTCGTGCCTGTCAAACACTCGCACTGCAACAAAAAAGGGCAATATATAAGAGATTTTAATAAAACGATGATGCCAATGAGGAAGTATAAGAGGTTCAACCTCACATTCCTAAAGGGAGGGAAAAATAATATAATCTTTTCAGGCAAACAACTTGGTTACACATATCAAGAGGCTTAAAAATGTTCATATACTCTAAATAATATTTTTTCTTTAAAAGTCTAGCCTACGATAAATCAAAAGTACGGATATAATTTTATGTACAGGGATGTTTCCCACAATGTTATATATAATTGTAAAAAAATTAGAAACAACCTTAATGTCCAGAAATAGAGATATCAGTAAATATGGCATATATCTGTCGTTCCCCTTTATAGCCCCCCTCCTCCAATTTCAAGTGGATAGCATTACATACCTCCACTAGACCTGAAGCACTTAAGAGGACAAGGATATTTGTTTTAAAGATTGACAGCTATGTGCTAGACAACTGTTTTAAGGCTCTCAAGAAATATTTCTGGAATAAATTAATGATGTACTGTTAAAGATAAACTTACAGAAGAATTTTATATGAAATGGCAAATTTTTGCCACAAACAAGTACGAAACACACTACTGTGTGCTTAGTATTTTTCTTTACATTTTTCAAATCACTTTTTAATAGTTTATAGAGCTGCTATTTCTCCTGAAGAATATTTAAATCAGGCAACTTTTTTGCTCAAAGCATTTTCAGTGACTCTCCATGACCTGTGGGAGAGTTAAAAGTCACCAGTATTTACAAATCTCTATATTTTGACCCAATGTGGCTATCTAGACTTTGCACACTTTACCATCTCTCAAACCAGTTTTAAATGTTCACATGCGACATTTCTGTTCTCTTTTGCTGCCTAGTGACAAAGCGCTCTCTGCAGTAGGCTGTCCATTTACAACAATGTCTCCCACACAATATACATTTGGCATCTAACCACATACTATTTCATGGTATGATTTTCCTTATATTAAGCTACTGTTTGTGAGTCTTATTGTTAAGCAGCTTTTCATATGTCTTTGCCTAATCTATGACTTGAGTAAACAATTCATGGGAATTGGGAATAGCTTCCTTATAAAACAGTGGAGTGCCTTGTATGCACTATAAATAACCCTGGAATCCTAATACCAGGTTTTGGTAAACTCAGATATCAGACATTTAGTGATCTGAGTTTTATTCAAGATCAAAATCTGTCTAAAAATTGTCAAAGTATTTAGATAACAAGGCCTATTCTTTTATTTATATATTGATAACATGGTCCTTTATGTTATAAGTTCCAAGGAAGATGCAGAAACATGTACGTGTTGCACCAATCACTGTATGACCAGCAATATGTATAGGACTGGGTCCGTGATGTAGGTGCTCAACATTTAATGAATGAACACTGAATATGAAGTCATCAAATATTTATGAAGATGGCAGATACTCTCCTTAATGTAATTCATCCTTTCTACGAAGTGAATTTGGAGTGAAAAGAAAAATAAGGAAATTATATTAGAAGCTTCTGGATTCTATTAGAAGCTACCATATAGTCTGCATCTAGATACATAAAGGATATGAATGTTTCAGGCAACTCTTGAGTGCGGGAAACACTACGAAAGGAAAAATCTTGATTTATATAAATGATTTACAGATCAACTTTCCCAGATTATGCAGGAACTTTTGTGAGGGCATCCCTGTACTTTCTTATGATAGAAAAGAAAATATTCAGATGATATGTGCCGATATTAAAAATGTCCAGTGGTGATAACATTGATATGCTGATGTCCAGTGCTTTAACTTTCTTTATAGCTGATATCTTTAAGTCTACTCAACAATGTTCAAACGAATCAAGCAAAGTAAGAACTATTTGAAAGTGAAGGAGCTCAGGAGTGTCACTACAAGAGGCAGTAAACTGAGAAAGCAAGCTATATGAATGCTCTTTTTGTGTGTGCAAAACATAAGAAATATTTTTTGTATGATAAAAACTCATACCTGTTGATCTCCAAGGAAATGACTTCTCAGTTGAGCTAGAGAAAAAAGGGAAAAAATGAAATATTTAGACATATTTAAGCTTCCATATCAATTTGGGATGAAACTAGTTCTACTTGGAGATTAAGGCAAATTATAAAGTGATATAAGATTCTTCTTGGGTAAGACAAATAAAATAGCACAACTATGCATGATATTCATGGTACTTATGTATTATGTTGCTTTTTGTGATATGAAAACTACATATACGTTAAAAAGAACATATACGTTATATACAAAGAACTTATTATACATGTATACATTGACTACAACACATTAAAAAGGACCCAAAAGGCTGTTAAAAACTTCATTCTAATTCCTGTTAAAAGCCCCAGAAACTAAAAATAAATACATACACACATACAAACATAAATGTCTAGAAACTATAATCGACACAAAATTTATTGGTTAGTTTGAGCTGGATGTTAACCTTATATAAGGTTTTAGGGGCACCTGAGTGGCTCAGTGAGTTACGCCTCTGACTTCGGTTCAGGTCATGATTTCATGGTTCCTGGGTTTGAGCCCCATGTTGGGCTCTGTGCTGACAGCTCGGAACCTAGAGCCTGTTTTGGATGCTTGTCTCTCTGCCCCTGCCCCTCCCCTGCTTGTGCCTCTGTCTCTCTCTCTCTCAAAACTAATTGCCAAATACAGCGAAGCATGGTGCTAAGGGGACAGTGAAGTAGAACACAGGAACAAGAGGCTGGATTATGAAGCATTTATTAAACTCGTGATGAAGCACTTTACATATATTATCTCCTTTTTATTGTCCACAACAACCTTCTGAAAAGATACATCATCATCCTTATTTTACAGGTAAAGAAACTGGTCAAAATCTTATGCTAGTAACCAGAATTGGCTGGGATTCAAACCCAGGATGGTCTGATTCCAAAGTCAGGGCCTTTCACTAGTGTATACGGCAGAACGGCTTGCGATCTCATTTTTCCATTAAACATGTAAACACACACACACACACACACACACACACACACACACACACACAATATGCCTAGAAGGAAAGAAGTCTGGAAAAATAAAAACCCAAGTGTTAGCAGTTACTTCTGTGGGGTACAATTAAAATGTCTTTTTTTTTTTCCTTCTTAAACATTTGTGCTTTTTTGAAATCAGGAAAAATGCACATATTGATTTATTTTTAGGGTGTTTATTAAATTTAAGGAAAAGGTGTGTGACTTTGGACTTAAGGAAACACTATAAAATACAGGACATGGAACAGAAGAAGGGAGCAGTGTTTTTAGTGCTATAGTTCTCAGATTTAAAGTTCTTGTTAACCCCCTGTTATTTCCCCAATTCATAAAGTGGTTAATGAAACTCTAGATTTAATAAGAACTCCCTGAACTTCAACTTTGTGTGTGATTTGCCTTTACTTTGGTCAGAGCCCTAGCAGTTTACATTCTGGGACCTTGAACTAGCAGCAAGCAGGGGAGGGGCATGCCCCCAGTGAACGCATATCTCTATTACTCTGTTGATGTTCCTTTATCTGCTGCACTCCTACCTGATTTCAGAAGGGACTGATGGGACAGGAAAAGATGAACATTTGGTCAGATACGAGTTAGGGCACATTTGTCTTCTTGCTCCTAAGGGAAGGTTATTACATTCTGTGACTCCAAAAGTGGTTCCCTACACTGAATTTCAACTTCTCTTAAATCTGTTTTTATTTCACTCTATCATCTAAATTAGTTTTCTAAATACTGAGGTTGATATTACCCAACTGTGTTCCTTTCAAAATGTTCATACTTTTGCCAATATTAAAATATGTGATAAATTAAAAACTGCCATCTAGAATTGTTTAACGTACCTCAAGTTTCTTGGGAATAATATCATGAAAATTATTATCTTCTGAGTATGAAACTTACATAAACTTTAATGAAATACTTTCACAAGATTTTTTATTCTTATAATTATAGATAACAGAATATAATTCAGGTTGATTTCTCAAATTGGGCAAGGGTTGTGGCTATTTTGCTCATCTTTTTAATGTCAAGTGCCTGTCATACTATCTCACACATAGCAGATGCTTAATATATGTTGTTGTTACAACAGATTGGGTAGAATATCAAGTTCTTAACTGTCCTGACTGATCAGGTATATATAAGTGATCAAGCAGGCAACTTATTCTCGTCCATTCTAGGTAGAAAATTGCAGTAGCCTCGGTTAGGCAAACAGCTTTTTTACTGCTGAAAAGGCCTTTGATCATCAAAATACAATAAGCCATTCCTAGGTGAAGTGAAGGCAACAGGAAGTCTCAGTTAATATTTTTCTCTTTTTTAGGTAAAAGATAAAAATCATTAGGAAAATAAGCTAATATTAGGATCAAAAACAAGCGAAAATTTCCATGGTATTTTTTTTGAAGACCTGTGTGTTCAGCCAAATTACTTCACACTAATCTTACAATTCTGTTATAACTGGTCACAGCATGTTATTCAGAATGGTGAATTTTCTCTTGAATCATTCACTTTAAATGATTCTCAAATCGTTCTGGGATTCGGGGATCAGACAATAAATATGTGCAATTCTGAAATGCTATTTTAAGTCACTGAACATAACCTGCTTTTCTCAGAACAATTAGAGGTGGCCCCCATGTTAGACATGTAGGCTTCTTCTCTCTTCTTCCCTTCCTCTCTCCAACCATCTAATCCTAGAAACACTTGCCCACTTGCACTGTCTACAACGTGTCCATAGGCACTGTGTCCACAAATGATTCCATCCTATTCCCTTTCTTATCCTAAGATTCCAAGTGACTCGTGTCCTAGGAGCTTCCCCTGGAATGTAAAACACATTTTAAAATACAAGAACTGAATCATCCAGGCCAGGTTAACTTTGTTTCAGTGGAAAGATGCATTCACAATTTCTAATAGCTTAATTATCAACAACCTTCTAGAATGAAATTCTTAAGTCTGAGACTGTGGAGTCACACAGTGAACAATTAGAAGTTCATTAGCAAATGAGTAAATCAAGGCTGTTCGTTTTAATGTGGACAATATTAGTTTTGTTTTAAAGCAGACACCATGCCTTCCTCGTAATGTTATAAAAATATATGTAGTAAATCATTGTAAAATTAAATGTTTTATTTTTCATTTCGCAGACATAAATGGATGCAAAAATATCTTTGCTAGATGTGTATGGTTGCACAATGTCTTCAAAACCCCTAATCATTACCACCTAGTCACTCAAAGTGAAGAGCACGGAATCATTTTATTGTTTTCCACCCACTAGTGTGCAACCTCCATGAGGGCAGGAAAGTCTGCCTTATTCACAGATGTACTTCCAGAAACTAAGATAGTCCCAGGCACACAGCAGCCACTTAAAACATACACCTTTTGAATTCATCCCTGCTACCACAGACACAGTTCGGGCCTTCATCCTCTCAGTGTGTTGTGGCTGGATCATCCTTCCAGGCTCTCTTCCACACTGCCACTGCAGTGATTTTTCAAACCCTCGGATATCTGACATCACTCTCGTGATGCTAATGCATAACAGACCCACAGAGGAAACAGCTCAAACATCTCGGTATGCCCCTGACGGCCCTCCACCACCCTGGTTCTTCTAGTCTGCCCTTTTCCACACAAACCTACATTCCAGGCACTTCTAATTACTTGCAGTTCCCCCACATACCGTGCTGCTTCATGCTTCCAGTGCAATTTTGGGGATAGAATGTGCGGAAACACAGTCTGGAAGCTCTTTCAGAATTACACAAATTCTAGAGTGGCCAATGCAGGTAACCTGTTACAACATATATGTTATACACCCATGAAATTGAATACGCTAATAAACTTTACTCCATATCACTTAATAACAGAAATTTTTTTGAAAAATAGTATACTTAAGTCTGCACCCAATTTCCTTCCAATTCTCCTATTTCTGATGTGGGCTAGCCTGTGTTAATGGACACTAGTAGATAAACAGTAGTGGAGGGGACAGTAGAGAATTTGATGGAGCCACATAGAGTAATGTTAGCATGTCATTTCTCTCTCTCTCTCCTAGGCCTAGATGGGGTTCTTTCCATTAGTAGTAGTGCAGGCTACTATCATTACTCACTGAATTGAATAGAACCCCAGAGTCATTTTTCTGTTGAAAAGAAAGTCAGGCCTCAGCCTGAGACTAGAACGTGGTCAAACTGCAAAACTTACTGCTTTGTTTTATGGAAAACAAATTCTCTGTATTAACAGTGAAGGCAACCAACAATAAGACAAAAAGGTAACTTCCTGAATGGAAGGAGAGGTCTGCAAATGATGTATCTGATAAGGGATTAACATGCAAAATAAAGAGAAAACTTACACAACTCAACACCAAAAAAAAAAAAAAAACAAAAAAACAACAAAAAAAACCAAACCCATATAAGCTGATTAAAATGGGCACAGAACTCAAATAGACATTTTTCCAAAGAAGACATCCAGATGGCCAACAGATATGTGAAAAGATGTTCAACATCACCATCAAAATAAAACCTTATATCTGCCAGAATGGCTAGAATGAAAAGAAAAAAAAAAGACAAATAACAAGTGTTAGGGAAGATGTGGAGAAGAAGTAACCCTCATGCACTACTGGTAGGAATGTAAATTGGTACAGCCATTATGAAAAACAGGATGGAGGTTCCTCAAAAAATTAACAGAACCACTATATGACTCGGTAATTCCTCTCCTGGGTACTTAACCCAAAGAAAATAAAAACACTAATTTGAAAACATATATATTCCCCTATGTTTATTGCAGCATTATTTACAGTAGTTAGTTATGGAAGCAGCCCAAATGACCATCGAGAGATAAAGAAAATATGGAGTATAAATACACAAAGGAATATTATTCAGCTATAAAAAAAAAAAAGAGAGCTTGCCATGTGTGACAACATGGATGAACCTAGAAGTATTATGCTAAGTGAAGAGAGTCTGAGAAAGACAAATACCATATGATTTCACTTATATATGGAATCTAAAAAAACAAAACAAAGAAACAAAAAGCAGAAACAGACTATAAATATGGAAAACAAACTGATGGTCGCCAGAGGGGAGGAGGGTGGAGGATGGGCAAAGTGGGAGAAGGGGAATAGAAAAAAAATCACCTTAAGAAATTTTACACACACACACGTACATATGTGTATATATAGAACCCTCATTAATAGTTTAAAATTTGAGTATAGTCAATACGAAGGTAAACTTCACTTGTATTAATGGAGAGGAATCACTGTAATGAATTATTTGAGACTTTTGCTTATAAGAGTATGGGTGTGTGCCACTGTCTAGACTATGTACTCTTTACAGCATTCTCCCTGATGATCACCAATTATCCTTCAAGAATTAATAATAACAAAAAGAATTCAATGAAATTTGATCACATCCTCCTTTAAGTGAACAATGTGCCCAGTAACCTATCTCAATTTTAGGTCTTTTTGTATGATTTTAATTGTAGTAGTTGTTTACCTGCTTCAACTACCAAACTATGACCATCTTCTTGAGGGTAAAGTTTGTGTTTTAATTCTGTCTGTATCAACTAGCTAGCATTGAGTAGATAGCTGATCTTAATCTTAGCTCTTTGGATTCTTCTTTTCAAGGCTAAGTCTATGTGATTTTAGAAATTCTTTTACTAATTTTTTAAATGTTTATTTTTGAGAGAGAGAGAGAGACAGAGACAGAGAGAGAGAAGCACAGAATCCGAAGCAGGCTCCAGGCTCTGAGCTGTCAGCCTGATGTGGGGTTTGAACTCATAAACCATGAGATCATGACCTGAGCCAGAGTCGGATCCTTAATCGACTGAGTCACCCAGGTGCCCCAGAAATTATTTCAATTATTCTATGAAGGGATCAGAATTCCCCCACCTTGATTTGGCTCTATTATAGTAAAGATGTTTATTGTATACATAACATGAATCCAATTAATAAATATCTGATTATCTACTTGAGTGCCAGACATCATTAGAAACTTCATTTGCAAAGTCCTTGTCTTCCAATGCTGGACTGTCTTATAATTACTCATTACGGTACTTTTGTGACACCTCCAGTGGATCACATGCCCAAAGGCAAGAAGGTGTCAAGAGACTTTGGAAAGGCTGTTCTTAAAGACAGAAACCTTTAAGAGAGGACTCTGATGGGCCCAGTAGTGTTTGAAGGAAGAAGCATTCACCTATCTATAACAACCCAAAGTGTGAAACATTTGTCTTTTACAACAAAAAACAACAAGATCTAGCTCTCCTTCTACTCACCTAGCAAGAGAAGGTAAATTAGTATTGGGACCACTCAGGTGGAAACCGGAACATGAAGGCTCCAGTGGGAGAGAGATATAGCAATATGAAATGTATTGCCAAATTCTAGAGTTCACTTCAATTCCCATGGATCAAAAATTGTAAAGGGCTAATAATCAGCCAGTTTGGGAGACCACCAACATAATATTCTACATGTCCAAATAAAACATTTCTCCCTTTTGTATTATGACACTGTCTTCAAATGGTTATTTAAATCATCCCAATTTGGTAGCATTATATCATCTATTTATTTCACTATTACAACATATTCTTCCACAATGTTTTAAAAATGATTCTTAGGTGACCTTCCTTTACTGAACAGAGGTAATTAACAGACGAACACACATTAATCATATGTTCATTGACTATTTTTACTATTAGTTTTACTACTTTGAGTTCTGAGTATAAGTTCTGAGTCTCATAGAAAAGTTCTGTATTTCTTCTGTACATGTAAACTCCTGAATTCAAAAATTATCACGTTTACAGATGACATCTCAGTTGCTTAAATAAATTCCAAACTGAGTATCTTTCTCTAACAATTCATTATTGTCTTATTTCAATTAATGATGCGCTTATTTTAAAAATCAACTTTCAACTTTTCACTTGTTATTGGTGAATATCCCAATATTATATTCGGTTATATATCCCAAACTGGCTTTATTATTCTACTAATTGGTGTTATTCTATTAGCAAGTATGTAGGTCTCCTGGATTCTAAATCCATTGTGAAAACTTCTGGTGACTCTCTATTAGTTTGTTATAATTTCCTTTATAATCTGTTGCTCTAATATTTATGTCTAATGTTAATTGATTCCGAGGTCCATTTCTGGATTAAAAAGAAAACAGCGGAGGGGTGGAGGGCACCTAGGTGGCCCAACCGGTTGGGTGACCAACTCTTGATTTTGGCTCAGGTCATGATCTCAGGGCTTGTGAATTCAAGCCCTGCATTAAGCTTGCTGCTGTTAGCATAGAACCCACTCAGATCTTCTGTCCCCTCCTCTGTGTCCCTTAATGCTTGTGCTCGCTTTCAAAAATAAGTAAATCTCTAAAAAAAAAAAAAAAAGAAAAGAAAAGAAAAAAGAGGGGTGCCTGCATGGCTCAGTTGATTGAGTGTCCGACTCTTGTTTCAGCTCAGATCACAATCCCAGGGTCGTGGGATCAGGCCCCATGTCAGGCCTGTGGAGCCTGCTTAAGATTCTCTTTCTCCCTCTCTCCCTTGGCCCCTGTCCTCCACTTGCTCTCCTCTAAAAATAAAAATAAGATAAAATAAAATAAAGTAAAATAAAATAAAATAAAATAAAATAAAATAAAATAAAATAAAAAGGAAAGTGGTTTATTTGGGTTTTTATTTTCTGGCAATGAATTCATATTGCAATTACTTAGCACCTTGTTATCCTTTAGGCATTACAAATTGCTTTTTAATGAAATGCATCATAATCTTCTTAGATATGGACTCTGGGCTCCACAGTTCCCAGGTCACTTCGTATTTCCTAATATGTACCTAGGATTTTCTACCCCAGAAATCTGGCAAAATAACTACTAATGATTCTTAAGTTTTAGTCTCTACTTGGGAGTATTACAAGATAAATTTAAAACAAACTTCCTTAACTGAGTAACTGTTCTGGTAAACGTAACTTTCTGTATCTTCATTAATTATAATAGTCAATTATGATATGGAGATAATACCATAACATACTTTAAGGTTTTTTTTTTTAATTTCTATTTAGTATTGCTTTGACTTCCCTTTTAATTTAGTACATTTAAAATTTAGCCGTGTTTCTCTTAACACATTTATAAAGTCTACTCGTTCCTTGTGAGTTCTTAGCTAGGTAGATAGCTTATTCTGTCCTTTAGCTTAATCTTGAGTGCTCTTGAATGCTTGAGAATGCTACTTCTTAAATATAATGTCTGTGGAAGTCCCAAGTCTTAAAAACATTTACCATGTAAGCAGGTCAAATTTCTCCTCACCCTCAGCAAGAATACCCTTGAGCTTATTTTATGCTCATAATTAGCAGGGGGGGGGGGAGGTGGGGTCTAGAAAACTGAGATGGAATCAAGACCTCTCTAATGCTATAAGCCAGCTTCTGGTGTTCCAAGAACTCATACCACCTACCAACAGGGAACTGTTAGGCTGGAACTAGTTTCATTTTTCCTATGTTTGGGAAACAAGGACATCACTTGTCACTTTTAGATAGATAATAATTAACTAGGAAATAGATCCTTTACGTTAAAAAAAGACTTAATCTCTGCCCTGCCGCCAGAACAACTAGAGCAGTTAGACAAAATGAAACAATATATTATGATTATTCTGCCTAAGATAGGTGTGGATAGCTCTTCCTTCTTCCACCAGGCTATATCAAGAAGTCAAAGATAGGAAGGCCAATATGTAGAACAGACAATGAAGGTGAATGCTTTACCTGGCTGAAGCAGAGGTGGGGAGCTGGAAGGCAAACAGCTAGCCCTACAACGACACTGTTTTTAAGGGGCTCTGAGGACCCTAGTTTGAAAAGTCACTAGCCCATACACAATAAGGTTATCTTAGCAATAACACCCAGAAAGCAATCCTTCTTAGCATCTAACTACATTTTTAAGAGCCTCGTCCAATTTTTTTGTCTATTCATAATCAATCTCAACAAAAACAAAAACTCTTCCTCTAAATTTATGATTTTTCCAGGACTCAGGTTCCTTTCTGTGTTTTTATCATGGTATCAGACCCTGCACAATTCTCTATTGGATGGAGACCGATTTCCTTCTTTCTAAGAAAGGACCACATGATCAGCAGCCAGGAAAAAGGAAACCATGATAACATGCTCATTATGGTAGTTTATTAATGTTTTTGTGTCTTATGGCTCTGAGTTGACCCTGAAATGGTATATGCTTATAATCTGGGCTAAGCAAGGCATAACATATGAGAAAGAGCAAAGGATCTGTTTTCATAATTGTTTATATGATCTGAGGCTGATATTGAGGTTAGAGAAAGGAGAGAGCACTTGCATGAAAAATGATGTCCTTTTCGTAGGATGCAGTTGTTCCTGACCCATCAGTACCAGGACACAAGCCCTGAGTCACCTTTCACTAGTGTGGATGGATTTGGGCTGATCCATCTGCAATCTACACCAAGTCACCTGGAGAGCCAACAGAAGGTGCAAACAGGAAGGCTGTAGAAGAGAAGGACTGATACTTCAAGGAATCTGGGAAAGATCTTACAGTCTGAGCCATATATTTCCTCTCAGTGACACTTTACCTGAAAAAACTGGTCATGCTCTCAAAATGTGCTTTACAATTTTAGTCTTTAAAAAATCATGAGTAATAGGGACAACAAAGTCTTGGTTTTCATTGGCTGTTAGCAAGTTTAAAGTACAATGTATAACCAGCCACTGTGGTGAACATTTGTGGTCTCATTACTGGCTCTATTAGTGTTCACCCTTGTTTTAATTCTTCATTCCACTTCTCCCCATGCTACTCTACAATAGCAATAGTTTTAGACTCCCATAACGGCTATATAAAATGAATTCTAGGAAGATGTAAGATATAAATAAGTAACACTCTGACCAGTCTCCTAAGGAGAAAATTGTGTATTTAATGCAGAGCAAAAACAGTAAAGGAACAGATAATACTAGCCCTTTTAACAATTCAAGTAACTTTCATAGGGACTGGAGGTAAACACATTTTAGAAGATGTTAAATATTCTTTGACAAAAGCATTTTGTGTTAGTGCTTTGAATCTATGAATAAAAAATCCAAAAGACCATATGGGAAGGGGAAGATCAAAAAGGATGTAGTACTAGACAAAAATGAGACAAACAGTTCCCTTTGGTATCCCCATAAATTATATAGGAAACATGATTTCTGGTTAAGTCCATCCCACAACAGGTGTTCCAACCAGTAAAAGTAGAAATCAGAATAGAAGGGTTTTCTAACATTTCAGTTGACCTTTGAAAGAATGAAAGCAACTGAAAATAGTAAAATGGCTAAACACAATACCAGACTCTCTTTCCTAAGTATTGTGCCATGACTTAGGGTGCTATTTAGGCAAAGGTTTAGCCTTGGAATAGATGGGCTACTGCAAATTTGTGTCCAAGGTCTAAAAACTGCTATTGTCTCTCTCACTTCTGTTCTTTCCGAAATCTTCCAAAGGTGAAAAAAACAGAAATGAGAAACAGTTTTAAAGATGGAAAATAAAATAAAGAGAAACAACACACAAAAACACACTCTTTTTAGAAATGTATAAAACAATTTAAATCTTATATTTGAAAAAAAAAAGCTACACTGGTAGGGAGCAGGAGAAGGGTCCTGTTTTTCTACTTGCTCTGCATGAGATTGAGCAGCGTTAACACAGAAAGAACTAAGCTGTGGAGATGTGTAGTAAGATATACTGGCTGGCATCCAAATTCCGTAAAACTCATCATTATAAATAGCTTTGTTTATGATGCATACAATTTCATTTTTTACTTTAGGCTTTAAAATGTTTTGAAAAGCCAATATAAAAGTTTACTTAAAAGGAATTTTAAATTATAAAAACCTAAATTTTTTATTAAGCATGTACTCCCCTGATTGTTTATCCCATTTAGATATTCAAAAGCAAATGATTTATTCACATACAATTCTTTATACTCATATAAAGACACTATCAAATTTGGCATATGTCTAAAGAACGATATTCACTTTCTTTCCATTGATCAGCCAAAGGATTGATTTTTTTAATTTTTATAAACAGTAAAGTTTAACTTCTGAAAAAAACTTTTATTTTCACTATAAGTGTTAAAAGAAAGAACATGATATATTAAATTTCTCCTTTGCTTTTTGAAAAAAATTATGTTTCTCACTGTAACAGCATTTTCAGTTCTTAATTCATGGACAAGCACCATAAATAGCTGTTTTAGTGCTGAAGGAGGAATGAATTCACACGTGGGATAGACCCAGGATCATCAATAACTGTTCTGAAAAAAGAATGGACAGAAGGATACAGTCAACATTTGGCATAGTATATGCTATGTTTCTATGTAGTAAGACCTATGGAACTTAGGAAACTGGTTCCAGAATGCTTAAAAGTCTTCTGAAAGCCCTCATAGATCCCTAATTTGTCACACATCCCCTCTGTTTATCTCTTCTCTGTTTATCCCCCACATATAAGTGTTTCCAAACTACCAAACAGGAATGAAAAAGAAAAAAGCCTATTAGAACAAATGAGAAAGAGGGGTGCCTGGGTGGCTTAGTCAGTTGAGTATCCAGACTTTGGTGGCTCAGGTCATGATCTCACAGTTCGTGGGTTCAAGCCCTGCATTGGGCTCTGTGTGGACATGTCAGAGCCTGGAGCCTCCTTCAGATTCTGTGTCTTCCTCTCTCTCTGCTCTTCCCCCACTTGCACTCTGTCTCTCAAAAAATAAACTTAAAAAAAAAAAAAGAACAAATAAGAAGGAATGACAACAATGATAATGGAGGGTCAGGATAAAGTCTCTTAAAACAGCATTTTGGATACAGAAAGGGTGATCCATAAACACTGTTCAGTGGTTGAACAGGCAATCTATGGCAAATAGACAAGGCAAGTATTTGGGCAAGACTGTGTTAAATTCCTAGCTTTCATGTCCAGCATTATTCTTTTGAGAGATATGAATGAAAAGGACGACAATGGTTTGCAATATGACAGAAGAAGTGATTGATCAGCTTTATCTTTCCTTCTCCCTTTCAGTGCCCTCCCATTCATTGCCATAATAAGCCAACATTATTGATGGAAAAGGCAGCAAGAAATGTGTGGTGCACTCTGTGAAGATTCATAATCTATTCAATTTAAATAGTCTTTATTTGAAATATTAAAGAGAACATCCACCACTCAAATGTTAAGAAATAGAACCATCTCAATTTTGTAAAAATGAAACAGATAAATTTTAACCATAATTTCAGTCAGAAAATAAAGAGCTCAATCACTTAACATTAGAAAACTTTTGTTATGCAATATTTACAACACACACACGTGTGTATAAAGAAGAAAACAGATTATAATAAATCCCTTATATATTCATTACCCAGCTTCACCTACTATTTTCTTTACATTACTAGATTATTCTGAAGTGAAGTCTCTCAGACATCTTATCACTTCTGTAATAAATACTTTAGATGTACCTCTAGATACTTTAAAGAGATCATAACCACAATAACATTATCACACCTAAAATATTAATAGTAAAATTCTTAGTATCAACAAATATCTAGTCATATTCAAATTCTGTGTTTCAATTTTTTTTTTTTTAATTTTTATTTTAGAGACAGAGCAGGCAAGCAGGGAAGAGGAGCAGGGGGTGGGAAGGGAGAGAGAGAGGGAGAATCTTAAACAGGCTCCATGCTGAGTATGGACGTGGGGCTCGATCACACGACCCTGGAATTATGACCTGAGCCGAAATCAGGAGTCAGATGCTTAACTGACTGAGCCACCCAGGAGTCCCTCAATTTTTTAACACAGTTGGTTTGTTTGAATCTAATCAAAACAAGGTCAACACATTATGTTTGGATGCTGGTCTCTAAAATACATCTCTCTTAAGGTCTGGTTTCATCTTCCCTCTCTCTTAATTCTTTCTTTCCTGTTTGAAATTAATTTCATTTGTCCAACAGAAAGATCTGGCTGATGCATCAGCACATTGTCATTTAACATGTTCCCTCAGCTCCATATTTTCTATGACTTGGTATTTATATTTAGATGACTGAGAAATTCTTGGGCAAGAATATATCACAAGTGACGTTATGTTCTTCCAATTGCATCAGGAGGTCATAATTTCTGACTATCTCCTGTTTTGCAATATTAACATAAGAATAGATTGATGGGTTCAGATGCTGTCAGCCTGATCCATTCAGTGTAAAGTTTCCCATCATCTTTTTAGCTAATGATTTTAACTGCTGTTCATGATCACTGATCTAGATATATTATTTTGTCAGTGGTTGCGAAGTTCACCCAAGTTTTTAACTTCTGGACATATTCTTAATGTACTACTTCTCTCAATAATTACTTTCTACCTTTATATTTACATTCATAGAGATACAATACTGTTTCACTATTTACCAGTAAGTCTTACTAAAAAGTATTTTGCTAATACCACTGAGAAAGCAGATATAGATCACGTGTTGTCCTTCCTAAGCAACTAAATTCTTGAATCAAGGTTGATCATTTTACTTGAATTTTCTCTGTGCCTCAAGTATCCCTGTATAGATAATGTAACTGAAGGTGGGGTTAGATCAACCTTTAATTGACATGTTCTGAAGCAGAGATGACACATCGTAGGATCCTCGAGTAACTGGCTATTATTTGTTCTTTTTCAATAAAAACAAAGCTAAAAGAAATAAGCACACACATATACCCTAAAGTCATTCCTCCTTGGATTATGGGAGTCTATTAATGCAAACCAAATGTTGTATCTAAACTATGTGACAATTACACATTAAATAATGTGTAATTATTTAATATAATTTTTTTGGCTGTGAAAATCTGTAGCGTACAGGCTTTTATTCCTCTTCAGTTTCAAAAGTATTTTCCCCCCTATTCAATAGTAGAGTAACACAACTGGAGAATAGAAAAACCCATGCAACAAGCGGATTAGACTGATTTGTTATTAAATAGACTGTGAAGCCTCAGGGAGGATAGCCATAATGACAATTCAGTCACTACAAAGTCTGGCAAACTTGTAGGTTGTCTCCCTCCTTCCCCTGGGGGGCAGACAAGCCATATCCATTTTTAGGGCAAGCTGATCAACTGCTGAAAATGCACTAATGGATGGCACTCACTTTTAGGTAGATAATCACATTCTCTATTTCCTTTTCCATACATCATTGGCTTAGAGCTGTATATAGTAGTAATTCTCTGAAGGGTTAAAGGAACATCTCATTACTTATATCAGTCTTTCCGCTCCATGTCCTTAACCTGCCAAATGGTAATGAGAATGTGAACTTAACACTAAACTTCCTTTATTTCATCACAGAGATTAAAATGATTAGATGAAGAAATGGCAAACTTTTCCCCCTTAAACAACGAACTCCAGAAAGTACATTAGGGGGAATATGTTGTTCAAGAATGTTTCCTAGAATCTTTAATATCTACATGACTTCTTTTAACATGTTTGTGATGGACCAAACTATAAATGGTAACCACTGCAATTTCCATAAGAGACAAAACAGTGGCAGTGGAGACGGGGCTAAGGGCACCATTTTATATAGGCTGTAACTATTGGGAGTGGTACAGTGGATGTAAGTGGGATGCTTAAGTCTTCTCACACCACTTATTGACACCCCGGGGAAAAGCCAATAGAACAATGCTATCTTTGGGGGAAAATATCAACCTAATGATAAATTCAGGTATATAGTAATAATTAAAACCAAAGCAAACTAAAACACAAAACACCAAAAAGGAAACACTGCTGAACAGTTAAGATAATGGGTGTGTCTCTGGGGTGCCTGGGTGGCACAGTAGGTTAAGCTTCCAACTTCGGCTCAGGTTATGATCTGTGGTCTGTGAGTTTGAGCCCCATGTTGGGCTCTGTGCTGATAGCTCAGAGTCTGGATCGTGCTTTGGATTCTGTGTCTCCCTTTCTCTCTGCCCCTCCCCTGCTTATGCTCTGTCTCTCTTGCTCTCACAAATAAATAAAACATAAAAAAAATTAAAAGGAAAGAAAAAAAGAAGATAATGGGTGTGTCTGTTATGCAATAGGTGCCCAACAACTATTGTTCTCTTCCTTATAATATAAAGAAGTACTTTAACCTAATAATATAAGAATCAAAGACACCAAATAAAAGCCTTCTGGGATAGAGACAGGACAGACAGTGTAATCTGATAATCACGGAGCTCTTTACAAAATTAAAAATAATAAAATATAAACCTATATTTTATGTTGCTACTAAGGTGCTTTGTCATATTGCTAGTTATGCACAATGGTCCCTTCTGCAGGCTGGGAATTTCAAGACTTTTAGATCTTTATATCTCTACAGTAAAGCAAAGGTATACATATTTACTCAGTGAGTTTAGAGGGGAAAAAAAAAAAAAGAATCATGAAAGGGAATCTGGAAACAGAAAGCAATGTTCGTATCATCTGTTTGGGCTTTCACCTACCCTAAACTGCAAATTTGGACAATTAGGTATTTATTATTACATCTTTACGTATTTATATTATTAATACATATTTAATATTTACATTACTACATATCAATTATTACATATCCTATATAGAATATGTAACTTCTACATACCTAGTAATGATACTAAGGGACTTGTACTCTAAAAACAGATTAGTATAGTAAACTTTTAGTGTTGTAATGTACTAAGACCTGTATTATTTTAACATGTACATTTCAGAGTTATTTCAGTGCAAAAAAAATAATGATAGAACCAAAGAGAATAAGCCAAATTACTCATTAGAAAAGTGGGCAAAGAATATGAATGGATCATAATACTCAAATGGATCATAAAGATACGAAAATACTCAATCCCATTAGTCATCAAGAAAATGCTAAGTAAAATAAGATAATGTTAGATTGGTACAATTTAAAGACCCTGCCTATTATTAAATGTTGGCCAAAGAAAGAAACAAAGAAAGAAAGAGACAGAAAAACAGAGAACACACACCCTGGAACTTTTCTGCACATTGCTTGAGAGGTTATAGTTGTTGTGCTACTTTAGAAAGCAATTCAGGAAGATCTAGAAAAATTGAAAATGTACATTTATTATAACCCTAATATTCTACTTATAATGCTATATTTTCCAGAACTCTATATGTGTAAACTAAGAGATATCACTGTTTCATTATTTAAAGTATTGGTAAGTGGAAGTTAAATGTTCTTCAATAAGGAAATGGCCAGTTTATTATTCTAAGAAATATATATACACAACAATAGTTAAAAACATAAACTAGACCTACACATACCAACATGGATAGATCTTAAATACTGAGTAGAAAAATACTGAGTGCACAATGATACACACACTATACCATTTTGCGTAGGTTAAAAAAGCAACACACAATACTGGTCAAGGATGTATAGGACATAAAAGTATGCAAAGTAAACTGGAAGACTATATACTAGTGGTCAGCTATTGGGAAGAGAGAATGGGCAAAGAGGGCTTGAATTTAAAAATAATTTTAAATAAAAAAGGCCAATGTGATGAATTATCAAATAATTTTCAATTCCGGGATGTGAGTAGTTGAGTTTTTGTTATATTATTCTCTGTAATTCTTAGTACTTCTAACATTTCTTAAGATAAAGATTAAAAGATGCAGATAAAACCCAAAATGATAGTAAAAAGAAGATATATGATTAAAGTAATTATTAATTCCTACGAAGCAGTAAAGGTCAATTTTTTTTTCAGGAAGTATCTTGAAATATACTCTGTATGGCCTATTTAAATTACTTTATAATTTACCAGTATATATACATAGTTAAAAAAAAATGACAGAATGGGGACTGGTAATATAATTAATGTATTGATTGAATAATTAATCACTTATATATTTTGAGAATAGTAATTACAGAATGTGAACTATGAAAAATTACAGAAAATGAAATAATGTTATTTTAATTAAAATGGTGTTTTAAAAGACAATTAAATCATGGCATGATACATATATTTTAGAAGCATGGGCCCCTGACTTTTAAAAAGTATTTTCCTCTTCATTAATTAGGAAAATTGATACATTTGGGCTGCCTCCATATTTAATCAAATATAGTGAAAGAATCAAGATAATCTGAAACCTTGGGGTGCCTGGGTGGCTCAGTCAGTTAAGTGCCTGATTTTGGCTCAGGTCATGATCTCACAGTTCGCAGGTTTGAGCCCCATGTTGGGCTCTGTGCTGCTAGTGTGGAGCCTGCTTGGGATTCTCGCTCTCACCTCGCTCTCTGCCACTCCCCCACTTGCCCTTTCTTTCTCTCAAAATAAATAAATTAAAAAAAAATAAAAGATAATCTCAAACTGTGATGCTAACTATAAACTTGATTTCTTTTCATGGTTCCTTCTAGCCATATCACCCACTTAACATTTTTAAATGTTCAGTCTAAGAAATAGGTAGTTCATTTTGAAATATTTTTTTTTTACTATGATTAAAACATTTTGTTGTATAATGTCCATAAAAGACACTCTTATAAAAACTACTTGGCTTAAAATCCACATTCTACATGGTCACGTTCTTAGGTTAAAATAGGTTAGCTTAACAGAATACTGGTTGAATTACCTTGGGCTCACATGCCCTGCAGAAGACCTAGTTTATACAAGTTTAATTCAAATCAGTAGAGATAGTTGTCACTTGGATTTGTACGTCCCAGATGAAATTGGCTTGTGACTGGAATGGCAATGAGAAGTAATAATTAAAATGCCTTCCGGAGGAAATGTGCTTAAGTAAACTGCTCCAGATAAATGACTTCTGTAGAGCTGCAGGTCAGCCACAGACTCATTTATATCTTTCAGATGTGGTACTCTTTACTCTGTTTACAGTAGCAGTTGCATCATAAAAATTCAGTGTTACTAAATCTGCTCATAAAAGCATCCATTTCATATTCACTGCAGAGATCCCCAAGAGAGTTTCTGATAATTACATTCCAATATCAAATAGTTTATTCTTCATCTGGTCTGAATTAGAAGTGAAATCAGAGATCTTTTATTTGTTTGACCATTAAGAGAGAGTGACCATTAAAAGACAACATTTAGGAATGGAATTGGGTGAATTATATTCTGGTGAGTATCACAGGATTCCCAAATAGCTTTTCTTACTACACACTTAAAGTAACTCAACACAGACAACTAGTGCAGCAGTATACAAGGATTTACCATAAGAGAAAGCAGAGGAGAAAGGACAGAAGGAGAGTTCTCATGAGGGAGTGGGAAGATGGGTGGAGAGGCTAAGGAAAATTTCTGCCACTCCCTGACCCCCAAACTAAGAATGCCTACAGCAATACCCTTGGGATCTTCCCCTCTTAACACCCAAGACAATAGTAGCATTATTTACAACAGTCAAAAAGTAGAAACAACCCAGATGTCTAATTAACTGGTGAATGAATAAACAAAATGGGGTATATCTATCTCTACAATGGAACATTATTTGGAAATAAAAAGGGGTTGAGTACTATACATGCTTACAACATGGATGAACCTTGAAAACAGCATGCTTGGTGAAAGAAGCCAAGTCACAAAAGGCCGTATATTGCATGATCCTGTATATAGGAAATGTCCAGTGGGCAAATCCACAGACACAGAAAATGGAGGAGTAGTTCCCAGGGGCTGTAGGGAAGGGAGAATGGGAACGGGGTGCTAATGGGTAGAGGGCTTCTTTTTGGGGTGATGAAAATGTTCTAAAATGGAACAGTGGTAATGGGTGAACAACTGTGAAAATTGTACCCTTGAAAATATTAATTTTAGGCTCTAAAAATATATCTCAATAAAACTATTGTTTAAAAAACTCAGGTTTTGACTGGTGAGAGCTCTGAAGGTCAAAGGGACAGAACTTTATCAGGCATCTTCTTGAAGAGGTGCATTTAACATGTAATAAACTATCAAGGCACAAACATTCAATCTTTTCAAAGACCCTTCATTTTTTAAAGAATGTATCATTTGAGGAGGTTTAGCTCACAATGACTTGAAAATATTCGCTGAAGAAAAGACATGAACCATGAAAAGGCCTTTTTTGCTACTGTCAGCCTAAAACATTTTTAGAATTTTTAATAGTATCAGTGGAAGCCTGATGGGCACTAACAGATGACCCTATAAAGTGTGGGAAAAAAAATCTGAATGGCTGTGGGGAATCAAATCTTTTCATTAAAAAATAACACAGTTCTTTTCTTAAGTGGCGATAAGAAGACTATTTGTCAAGACTGTATGACCTTTTTGAAACCATAAAGAATTCTATTTTAGCAGGGCTTTAAACTAACTGAAAGGGAGAGATAATCTTGGGAAGAGTGTGAAGTTATTTAATTTCAATATCGCTACCCATTCCTCCCCACCCCCATTCAGTTGGTATGGACAGGATTTTTCCAAGTCTAGAATAACTTCCTGACACCAGCAGTAGCCAGTTAAAGGATAATGTGAAAGGACCAAACGCTTCCAAATAGGGTCATCAAAGTTTAAGACAATGTATAAAAATCAAAATGAAAACTGAAAAACTGTACTTTGATTCCAAAAGTTGCTATTAATGTTTCTTACAATTAAAAGTCCATTTTTTAAGAATCTCTTTTTGACTTCAATGCAAAGGAAAAGTTAGTGTTTTGTCTTGATAAATGGACAAACTATGATGTACAAGATAAAATACATGGAACCAATTTATGTGTCCCAAAGAAACAACCTTTTTCTTTCACTATCTACAACTTGTCTAGAAGTAACTTTGTTTTGGGGAATGAATGGGAAGATCCCAAGTCTGCACTCAGGTATAGTTTTGAAATTCTGTACAACAGAATCTCAGAAGTAGCCTGTTGAAGTCGAAGATGATCATATTTTCATTTATCGACTTTTCAATTCCAATTACATTTTCTTCTCCTTGCACAGTTTTGTTACACAAGTTGAACCACTTGTGTAATTCCTCTGCTTGCATGAAATGTGAAACATGAAATGTGTCTGTACACTTGAAAGCTGAATCTGCCTTGTAGTATTTGCCCTGACCAAGTCTTCCACCCACACCGTGCCCCTTGTCTCTATTAGGCTGTAATGATCTCTAACCACTGCTGACTTAGCATCCCTAGGTCACTGGTTCAGCCTCAAGCTATCAGGCAGAGAGGGCCATTAAAAATGAGGCCTGGCATGTCAAAGTGTGACTTTAGAAACAAGACAAAACCAAAAGTTAGTGGAATTACCTCAACCTTAAATTAAAAAGATAAAAAAAATTTTTTTCAAAAGAATGCAATGTAGCAAACATTTAAAAGTGGTTGTTTCTTTTTGGCGTTAGTGGAGATGTTCTATATGGTGATGGTTACAAAACTAGAAGCCAAAATGCTAAAAAATCATAAAGTTGCATGTTACAAACGGTGAGTTTTACTGTAAGTAAATTATACTTCAATAAACGTAACTTAAAAACAAAGTGGTGGGGCGCCTGGTTGGCTCAGTTGGTTGTCTCAGACTCTTGGTTTCAGCTCAGGTCATGATCTCGCGGTTTTGTGAGTTTGAGCCCCGAGTAGGGCTCTGCACTGCCTGAGCAGAGGGATTCTCTCTCTCCCTCTCTCTCTGCTTCTCCCCCATCTGCACGGTCTCTGTCTCTCTCAAAATAAATAAATAAATTTTAAAAAAGAAAATAAAATGGTTATCTGAATGGCAGAATTATGGATTTTTCTCTTTATAATATCCTGAATTTTACAAATTGTCTAAAATGAGCATATTTAGCTCCACAGTCAGTAAAAACCAAACCAAAACCCAAACCCAAACCCAAAAGCAGAGTGAGAATAATGCTTTGGCCACCCCTGCTCCTTTCTATCCATTGGGAGTATAGGTGGGTAGGGGAAATCTAAGGGTGAGGAGCTGGGCCTCTCACTGAGGGCCACTGGGACCTTCTACTGTCATTCTATTCAGTGAAATCTAAGCTAGACTAGAGTTAGAATGAAACCCCATTGATGATGGGGATGCAAGGGGAAAAATAATAAAATTCCATGCTCATCAAAATTTGGATTTGAAGGTTGTTGCTTAGTCCATGGGAGGCAAGAGGTTTAAAGGGCAATTTTCCCTGAGGTACCCGTGCTGAGATTCTCCTACAATGAGCCGTACACACTTCAGCATCCCATGAGGGCCATGCCCCTTTTTAAGGCACTCACACCATGTACCTGCACAGTGACCTTTAACATAGGATATCTCACATTTCAGCACCCATTGCCACCCATGACTGTAAAAGGCGTGGCAGACAGAAAGTCTTCATGGCATGCTGCCTGCTTGGAGGACCTAAAATTAAACCTTCCATCTATACATGGTAAATTCAGCTTTGAGTCTAACTAGTGTCAGAATTGGCCTCCTAGAGAATTACTTCCAGGTAAGGTGCTATTCTATCCATTTATACTCCCATTTAACAATGGAAGAAAGAGACCTAGCAGTCTGATTTTGTAATTCAGAGAGAGACTACGGAGGACGCTATTTGCCACATCATATAGTGGCCCCTCAATGTTGACTCACAGGAGAAACCACTCAAGTCCCGGCCTCAGGAATGGCAGATTTTCCTGAGCAACCTGGTTTATTTTTATACTAGAGACACTTGAATCATACAATTCATTAGTGTTTCTCTCTTTAGGATGGGTACTAGGTCACTCAGAGCCAGAGTGGTTCCCTACTTTTAGCGAATGCGTGGAATGTTAGCAACATACATTTCTTATACTATTTTAACCTTGATTTCATCTTGTTTTTCTAATCATTATCTTGCATTTGCTCTAATTTCCTCTCTCCATCTTTGGTTTTCGTATTTTTTTTTTTTTTCTTAACGTTTTATTTATTTTTGAGACAGGGAGAGACAGAGCATGAACAGGGGAGGGTCAGAGAGAGGGAGACACAGAATCTGAAACAGTCTCCAGGCTCTGAGCTGTCAGCACAGAGCCCAACGCGGGGCTCGAACTCACGGACCACGAGATCACGACCTGAGCCGAAGTCGGCCGCTCAACCGACTGAGCCACCCAGTCGCCCCTGGTTTTTGTATTTTTAAAAGATGTTTCAAATGCTTTTGGAATGAGGGAAAATATTAAATACATAGATGACTACGGTGTACTCAAAACAAATGAAAAAAAAGTGAGACCTTCTTTATTATCTGATTCCATAGCCCACTTTAAGTGAAGTGAATATTAAATATATAAAGAACTATACTATACTCAGTATATATGAAAAAAAGTTCTAACTTCCTTATGAAGTATTTCCACAGCCTGCCCTCAGTGAGGTGAAATACTAAATACACAGGTAATGGTAAACGCACAAGTAACTGTAGTGTACTTGGGCACAAAGCAGTGAGGCCGTAACTTCTCTATTAACTAATCTCATAAGTCACTGTAGGCTTTTCAAAGTCACAATGATTATTTTTGGTTTCACATATCATCTTAGGATATAAGCACCATCAATTCCAGTTGAAGAATCATTCTATGTTGCTACTGCTTGGGTTATTAGGGCTTTTTTGTAGTAAATAAAGCAAATGAGAAATCCTATCAGAAATGGGGTTTTTATTAACCTTGTTTAGAACTAGATTTCCAAAGGGGCCTTAACAGAAAAACTAAGCAATTACTTTAATCATTAAGATTTTAAAATGATTTTTAATGAATTTTGTTTTTAAATTCTCAAAAAGGCATATTACAAGTAAACTGCCAATGGCAATTGTTCACTTCTTTAGGACACTTCCTAAATAAAAACAAGCACAGGCTCAGTTTCTCCACCTATGAAATGAGAATATCTCATGGCATGGGTTAAAAAGTTATCTTTGGTACTGCAAGTGTAAGGAAACCAAACTGCTCGTTTGGAGGGCCATTCCTCTGGGAGAGGACTCCATAGTGTACTATTTGGCACAACAGAACAACCATTTATTAAATACGACCTCATGCCACTGCCTCCATCTTATTCACAGGGTGAGGCCAATAATGGCAAATGCTTCGAACAGAAAAAGTAAATAAAAATATGCTTTTCGTTTCCCTCTGAGTTATTAAGATGTCATCTTCGGACCAGGAAACATAAGAAAATCTTACGGTCACCTTA
Organism: Acinonyx jubatus; assembly: GCF_027475565.1. Lineage (NCBI taxonomy): Eukaryota > Metazoa > Chordata > Mammalia > Carnivora > Felidae > Acinonyx > Acinonyx jubatus. Next base: position 145,794,078 of record NC_069381.1, on the reverse strand, counting down.
CCAACTCTGACACAGGATCTAAATAAAATGATATAAAAGACAGATGGTTGTCAAATCTCCCATGTTGCTTACTTGACTTGATTCATGTAAGAATGTCCTGAATCTACTTTGTGACCATAAGCAGTGGTCCCACTTTTAATTTCCTTTGAGCAAATCAGAAATGGCTGACAGGAAAGAGGGTTTGGGTCTGAGAGCTAATTTCTGTGTTTCTTTAGAATCTTGCTCTGAGATGAACAGCTGGTGGGGACTAGAAGACACAGGGGGATCTCTCAAGTGACCAAAACCTATGCTCTCCTCACTAACATTGTTTTCTAATGGGTTCCTTGCTAGTGTGTAAACATGGTGGTCACAGAGGAAAGTAATTATGTCAACAGGCTTCTCAAGGTCCACTGAAAAGCACACTGAAAAAGGGCAGAGAGAAACCCAAAGATGCCAACTAGATGACCTCATGATAAAGCATCCTTAACTTGATGAGCTTAAAACACATTGGGCTTCATTAAGTTTCATTATTCATTCAATGAGCATTTGTCTGAGTGCCTGCCCGCTGAGCACCAGGTACTGTGCCAGGGTTGTGGGGACAGGGTGGGCCTTACCACCTCACAGGAAAGCTAACAAAGGCACAGTTAAGAGTTCAGATGAAGAGAGGTGACTTTCCTGGAGAAAGTTGGGAAAGGTTGTAGGGAAGGGTTAGCATTACACGGGAGGCATCAGGAATACATGAAAATCCAGCGTGAGATTGGAGTAGGGCAATCAAAATGGATCACTTATGATTCTTAACAATCTCACTGAGTGCCAAAACCAGGCTTACTCATAACCCTAAAATTCCATAACAGATTCCTGTCCTGTTGTCTGGTCTCTCTTCATTCTGAACTATGTAGGCCCTACATTGCCAGGACACTTACCTCCAAAAACAACTTTCCACAGGTCTCCTTTATAGACCTAATGAAGGTTAAGATTCTCATCACCCTCTTTCCTTGTTCGCCACGATCAAATGCCAGCTTTACCCTCCCAACTTCATAAGCCATCAGGTCTTTTTAGGACACATCCTAGACACAGGAGCCTCCTGGCACTCTAGTATAACCACAGTGTGGAATCCTATATACCTCTGTGCATGTTTTCCCCCTTCCTCTGGTCAAACCAGCTTCCCTTTCTGCAGGATCCATTCACTTACCCCAAAGTCACCGACCGAACCCAGTGACATGCCACACACCACACTAGGCACTGAGATTCAGACACAAAGCACCAAAATCACAGAGAGTAAATACTATAAAATGTATTTTTACTAACAGATTAGCTAACTAATTAGGAATAAGCTAATTCAACCATATAATCTTAAAATTATTTAATACTTTAAAAATTGAAGTGCAGAAAATGATCTAATAGCCATGAACATATCCACCCCCTTATTTAACGTATGTTAATATTATGTCATTTTGCTGTAGATGGCAATTTATTTTATTTTTTTAACGTTCATTTATTTTTGAAGGAGAGAGAGACATAGTGAGAGCAGGGGAGGGGCAGAGAGAGAGGGAGACAGAGAAGCTGAAGCAGGCTCCGGGCTCTGAGCTGTCAGCACAGAGCCTGATGCAGGGTTTGAACTCATGAACTGCAAGATCATGACCTGAGCCGAAGGCAGATGCTTAACCGACTGAGCCACCCAGGCACCCCTATAGATGGCAATTTTAAATAACATGTTACAGATTTGGCTACAGCCTAATTTCTGATAGCTTCTTCCTCCCTTGTTTCTGAGAAATACCACTATCTTAAATTGGTGTCATTCCAAAATACTTTTTATACTTCTACACATGCATACATCCATAAACAATATCAAATACTGTTTAAATATTTCATAGTACTGCTGCATATATTTTTTTAAATGTTCATAATGATATACTCTTACATCTATTCTTTTGCAATTTGTGGTTTTCACTCAGGAGTCTGTTTTACAAAGATGTCCATGTTGATACATGTAAACCAATTACTTTATTTTAACTGTTCTGGCATTTACTCATCTACAGTTTATTTTCCATTGCCATCCTGATGGATAATTATGTTCTTTCTCCTATTTCACTTTTGCAAACAATGCTCCAATGCACATCTTTATACCTGTTGTCCTATGCACACTATCAAACTCTCTCCAATGATAGCATATTCTTGAAGTTGTAAATCGTACTCTTCTGCCAGTTGATTCTCACTCACTGTTGAGGTTTTTTTTGACTCAAGTTTTATAATATCTGGCTGTGAGCTCATCTTTAGTGATGTCAATTTCTCGGCTGGGGATTCCTGAACAATGCGAAGAATTACACTTGGACTCCAAACCCACATGTGGTACAAGCTTGGAGTCTGCGCTGGGAAATGGTCATAGGCTGCTTAATGCAGCTATCTTAAGGTCACATGTACCACCTTCAAATTATACCAGGCCTCGTTCTTGGGTCCCTGCATGGGTATTAAATCCAAGACTCTAGTGCTTTTACATGGAAGTGGGGTGGGGTTTGACTGTCTCTAGGTCTCCTGTACAGACAGCTCAACTGCTTCTGGCTCTGGCTTTCAGTTTATTTCTAGGACCTGGGGATTTTCCTTTCTATTTTACCATTTCCTCTAGGTATTGACTTGCTTATTGATGTATCAAGTATTTCTAGGGGTTTATCAAGAGAAATTCTATGTTAGTTTAATTAGCTACATTGCCAGAATAAAAGCCCTAAATGAATTCATTAAATGTTGAATTAAATTCTGTTAGTATCAAATTATATATTTTAAAATCTGTTGGCCTGTACATTTTGGAAACATACAATACTGTATTACTGAGGTTGTGAATTGCTCTTTTTGGTGCTAAAGATACAGATGGCTTTTTAAAAATACTGAATAGAGTCAAAATTAATTTTTCACAATTTTAGCTTCTTTGAAAAATTATTTCATTGAGTACCACAAAGCCAGAGTTAGAAATATTTGATTTACATTTTTATACCTTGCTTATAATTTCCCTTCCTATAAAAATAACTGTCTGGATAACTAAAATATGAACTTGTAATTTTATATTTGTATTTTAAAATTTTTATTAATCTTATTTGTATGCTTTATGTCTTACTAAACATACCAATATACACAAACGTTAAGGGTCAGAGATGAAAAAATTCACAAGCACACAATTTATCAGCCTAATATTTTTTAAATCCATAGCAACAATTAGCCTGAAAGGAGAAACAACAGGCAGTACTCTTTCACCAAGAAGGATTTCTTGGCCATGAGTAATAGAAGATACTGAAAAGTAGAACAATGATGATAGAAATAACTTAAGAGACAAGTTACTGTGGGTACATTCCTATGCAAGAGTAAACAAACCAAGCTTAAAAATGTAAGTAACAGAAGTTATTTTATGGTAGGCTGTACTAGAATATGTAATTAACAAGAAGGAAATCCACAAATAGGATAAGTAGTGATTTCACCACTTCATTCTTATAGCAATAATTTTTTATAGTAATGATGTTTTTACATAGCTTAAGAGGCTATTTAAACAGAAAACAGTAATTCTGATTAAACATGCTTTTTTCCCAGCAATATACTGGTTTTGAATTTATTATGTAAATACACTAAATTATTTCATATGGTAATTATTTTTTATAGCAGTTTTACAGAGTTGTAGAAAACCTCAAGGTCAACTGGAGACATTTTTAAAAGCTACTTAAATGTTATCCTTTAGAAATATTTCTTATTTGAAAAAATCAATGCCAGGCTTTCAAAGCCAATTAGCTTTACCAAGTAATTAGTAATTAACTGTGCAAACATGCATTAACTGTATCTACATATGAGAACTCAAATTTCTAAAGGCAGCATACTAGCTTTTGCTACAGAAACTTACCAATGCCACATAAAGCACTTCAAGCACAGGACTGAAGGATAATCAATATTGCAAGAGGCTTCTCAAATTAGAATAAATTGACATTTTTGGTGTCAAATTCAGAAAGGCAAGTTAACAGTGACAACACTAACAGAATCATTTGCTGCATCCAGGACAACTTAATAAGGCATGTAACTTGAAGGCATGTAAAAAGATAGAGCCATCAGCCCTGTACCTGGTGCTGGCGATACTCGGGGATTCTGCTCCAAGCCTACATCTTTCTAGCTGACTGGCAACGATCTGCCTTTCCACTTCCAGTTCTCGGGTGAGTCGTTGAAACTGAAGCTCCTGTGATTCAAGGAAATAAAAGGTATATAAGGTGCCAAGACAGATATGTGAATTAATGTGTGTCACAGGAAACATAGGAACATATCCATAACAGAGCACTGTATACAGTGTGGCTTTGTGAAATTAAGAGTTTTGGATGGGAGGGGCGCCTGGGTGGCGCAGTCGGTTAAGCGTCCGACTTCAGCCAGGTCACAATCTCGCGGTCCGTGAGTTCGAGCCCCGCGTCAGGCTCTGGGCTGATGGCTCAGAGCCTGGAGCCTGTTTCCGATTCTGTGTCTCCCTCTCTCTCTGCCCCTCCCCCATTCATGCTCTGTGTCTCTCTGTCCCCAAAATAAATAAACGTTGAAAAAAAAAAAAGAGTTTTGGATGGGAATTGTGGGCCTAGATAACATACTGATTTGTACCTGTTTCAAATTTAAAGGCACTAGAATGTTAGCCTTTGTTAGGAATGGGAAACATGTGGATATTTATCTGCTTTTTTGTTCTTTTTGTTGTTGTTAACAGTTTTAAAGGTTTATTTTGAGAGACAGCAATGGGGGAGGGGCAGAGACACACAACCCCAAGCAGGCTCAGTGCTGTTAGCACAGAGCCCGACTCAGAACTTGAAATCACCAACCGTGAGATCATAACCTGGGCGGATATCCAGAGTCGGACACTTACCGACCATAGCCACCCAGACACCCCTGGTTTGTGTGTTCTTCTAATTGAGGTTTGCAAACAGTATTTCTGTTACAGTACTATATTAAATGTAAGGTCTGCAGAGTCCTTACTTGATGTATCTACATCAGGTGCCCACCTACCAACGTAAGCTCTTCAGCCTCAAGAGCAATTTTTATATCCTTCATTCTATATTGAAAAAATGTAAATTCCCATATGAGAATCACTTTTTCATGTTTGATACAGAGCCTTTTAATTGTTAGGGAAAAAAATCATTCCAATCCCACAGAAAAAAATCTTGCTGTATTTATCTGCAATATAAGCAAGAAAAATTTTCTATTGTTACAAATGAATTCATGTGTCACTGTGTGAAGGGCAGAAAATAATGAAGCCTGAACCATAATACGGAATTTAAAACTGTATTTAGAAGTTTGGAAAGACTGTCTACAGATATTATATTATTCATTCTATGCTGCATTATGAAGGCAAGGAAGTTCTATCATAGAAGATGCTTTAATTTCATTTGTGCTTATCTCACTGTTACTCTGACAAGATTTTAATAAACAGGAAGCATGCCATGCTATAAAACATCTATAGATCAAATCAAGTGTACTCCAAAGGCTTTAAGCCACAAATAACATCTCCAATAACACCTCAAGCTCCCCTGTGCCATATTATCTCCTTATAAGTCTACTCAAAGCAAATGCTGAACTCAAAATAGTTTAATTGGGCAATGACTGCTAGTTCAAAATACCAGGTATATGAAGCCTAAGCCTAGAAACTAATCAGAAATAAAGCCACCTTAAATATTTATGAAAATATGTACATATCTGTTTGCCATGCAAAAATTTAAAACAATTTAACTGAAAAATGTGTTAGCGCCCCCTGGATTCAGGCAATCATGCTATTACTTGACAGCCCTGGCTTTGTAAATTCTACAAACTACTCTTACAGCAATTTTTTAAAATACAGTCCCTGAACTCTTTACTGCTTTGTGATATGGAGAATACTTTTCTAATGAGCCTAGTTGGTGTGGATATATAAGGCAGGGCCTGAATGAATAATAATAGTTGGCTCAATAATGCTATAGAACATGATCAAAGTGGGAAGATACCTATCTCTGCTCAACATTTCCTAGGCCTCTGTCAGCTTAGCAACAAAAGACCTGATAGATAATAACAACATTCAGTATCAAGCTAAGATAACTGATTTTAAGGACAAATAGTATTATACTTATCTCACATTTGGTTTTTCTTTGCCCTTAAATAACAGCACATTTCTTGTGACAAACTTGCATCCTTTCAAGTATTTTACTCAGTTGTTTATTATACCTCTTATCCCAGAAGATTGGTTGCTTGTATCAAGCTGGGCCAGAAAGGACCATCTGTGAATCCAAAAAATATTCCCAGAGCCATCACATTCACTTTGTGTTCTGAGTTCAGTGGCTACTAGGGATGGGGGGCTGTAGTGTTTTCTTCATTTTGGGATGGCCAAAAGTTACCAGGATAGAATTGAAGTATGTTTCACATTACAACATTAAAAAAATCTTCATTCATACAAGAAAATTCCAATTCAGTGGATTTTTATCATGTTTGAGGTTGCCTATGACCTTTTGAGCATTCTTTCAAGGAAATGGTTGGGATATTTCCCACTTCAAGGCAGAAAGGTGGAAGTTACTGTCCCATCATTCCTTCCCTCAGAAGCAGAGAGGGTGACTTTGGCTCTGCCAAGAAGATGTTACACTGTGACTCAGATGCTGAAACTAAGACTTTTACTTATTTTTTAAAAATTTTTATTTATTTTTGACAGAGAGAGAGGGAGAGGGAGAAGGAGAGGGTGAGGGAGAGGGAGAGGAGAAGAATCCCAAGCAGGCTCTATGCTGTCAGCATGGAGCTTGATGCAGGGCTCTATCTCACGAACCATGAGATCATCAAGAGTGGACACTCAACCGAGCCACCCAAGCGCCCCTGAAACTAAGACTTTGACATCAGAAAACACAAAGCTTATTTTCTCTCTCTTTCACTTTCTTGCTGCAACCTCTGCGACAGGTGTCAAGGTCAAGCTCCCAATACAGAAATGACCTCCCCCAAAACTGCTATGTTTATGCCAGGTGGCAATGTCAGTGGGTTTTTTTTTTTTTTTTTTTTTAACCAATTTGTGGTACGGATCGAGACACTGTTTCTGGAAGTTAAATCTCAAGGCTTGTTCTCCAGGCCTTGCAACAAATATGGGAATTCACAAATACACGCTTAATTTAAATGCCTTTTTCTGCATAATCAGCCATGTCAGTCTGTTTTTTTGAACTAGAAATCTTGACTGAAGCACCTACAGAAACCATTTACAGTAGTCGAGTTGCTAGCTAAACCTATGTACCCATGAAGTAGCTACATTCTTCATTTAAAAGTTGGGTAATTCCTTCAACCTTCATACAGACTGAGTAATGTCCACATTATATCCCTAGTGGCCATGGACCTATAATATTGAACATCACCACCTGCCTTTATCAAAACCATTCTGCCCAGTATTTGCTCACACTTCTCATTAGGAGGATGTCATTAAAGCCCTGAAAACAGATTATCAGGAAGCTATAAAACATGAAATTTGTAGAGGTTACCTAATACCTGTGAATATTTACAAGCAAAAATATATGCCTTGTTGCAAAAGTACTCATATTACCCCTACAGAATATAAATCGAACACCCATAAGGGACTGCCACCAAGATGGGTGAGCAGGATATAAATATTTGACACTTCTGTCTCTACCAGCTTCTTAGACTGCCTGATAAGGAAGTTATTATTACAGTCATATAAAAATACACTTGATCATTTCTAAAATAACACTCATTAATATGATTACACAGAGATACCACCTACAAATTAAAAATTTTGTATTTTATCCTCTAAACTGACATTGTGGAGGGTAACACTTAAATCAGTATCCAAAACTGGGCATCTGAATTATAAGGGGACCTTATATTTGTTCTCCTTTGAGAAGACAAGGAAAGCAATGTTAAAAGCATTTGCCAATGATTTAGCATATGACAGTTTCCTCTTAAATTCTGGCAAACAAGACCATAAACAAACCCAGAAAGTCAAGGCTACTAATATGCTATAAAATGGAGTCTACATGTGTTTGAAACCTTTTCTTTATGTTTACCTCCTCTCTCTCAGGTAAATACATCAATAAATATTCTCTGAGAGTGAGCCAAGGGAACAGAAGAAAAACTTCATTTTCATGCTTTATATGGTGGACAGAGCTGGGCAGGAAGCCTGAGGAAGGACTTGTTGCCTGGCTGTCAGCCACTTCAGGGGTGCCTCAGTGGCAGAGAACGGTCCTTGCCCAAGGGCACGCCCTTCTGGGCGGTTGCAGCCAACCACTGATTGAGGTGGGAGTATAAAGGTGGAGCCCAGATTTGCTTCAGGGCTCCCCAGGGGCTGGGCCAGCCTGCTGAGTATTTGAACTTCCCCTCTGCCCCCAAGTGTTGATCTGTAATAGATACTCCGCGCCCCAAACTCCATCTCCGTGAGAACCCGACCTGAGACAGTATTGTTTTTTGGCCTCCTTTTATATAAAGATAGAAATTTTCTCTCACTCTTAATTTTTAAATTCTGTGAGACACTTTGTACAGAAAAAGTATAAACAATAACACAGTGAAATCTGGAGAACCCGACCCAGCTGTAGCAAATCTTAATGTTTTACTACATTTCCTTCAGGTTTTTTGATAAATAAAATATTACAGATACATTGAAATCCTGATTTCTTTCTCATGGATCCTATTTCTCTCCCTCCTTTCCTCCCTCTTCAGAAGAAACCATTCACCTGAAGTTGTTTAATAGTCACGTGACCAATTTATATTCCAGTCAGCAGTGTATGAGTTTCTACACATTCTCTCTCCCGGGCATCAATTTGCATTTGGGGGCTTAAATCCCCCCTCCCTTTTTGATAATCTGATAAATATGGGCAGATACTTTGCATGTGTTTTAATTTGTATTTCCCCGATAACCAACATCTTTTCATATGTTTATTGGCCATTCAGATTTGGAAAACCATAGGTATCATGAATTCTCAGGGGGGAGAATTTTCCCTACTTCCAATATCCACGCTCGTCCTCTTGTGTGGGACAGGTGTCTTATTACCCACCTACTAAGGTAGTTTGGTCAAGTTTTGGCTTTGGGCAAGGGACTTCCCATTTGACTCCCCACCTTAAGGATCCCTCAGTTGACAAGTAGCTTGTAGCTGTCAAGTGGCATGCTGAAGATCATCTAGGTTTGGCAAGTACCTTCAAGGTGAAAGCCAGTTTTACTTACTACTTACTTAGCTTAAGATTCCCACTTTCATTTTAGTTTTGGTTTCTGTGGATTCTTTACTTCCCTTCCAGCTTAGTCCTGCTTTTACAAAAAACAATGTAAATATTTTACTCCGCTTATTTAGTTTCCTTCAGGGAAAAGACTGGTTAGGGTATGTCAGGAATGAAGAGTCTTAACAGATTTTTCATATTTTCTCTTAATTTCTCTCAGTTATATTCAGGGAAGATTTCTTAGTATTACTTTTTTTTTTTAATTTTTTTTTCAACGTTTTTTATTTATTTTTGGGACAGAGAGAGAGCATGAACGGGGGAGGGGCAGAGGGAGAGGGAGACACAGAATCGGAAACAGGCTCCAGGCTCCGAGCCATCAGCCCAGAGCCCGACGCGGGGCTCGAACTCACGGACCGCGAGATCGTGACCTGGCTGAAGTCGGACGCTTAACCGACTGTGCCACCCAGACGCCCCTAGTATTACTTTCAATTCGCTATTTCTCTATGTGCCCTGTTAAGGGTTTATCTCATCTATTTTAATGACAATATTTTCCATTGCTGAAACTTCTACTTGGTTCTTTATCACACCCACCTGTTCCTGCTGCTGAGAGTGAAATCTTTCTCCCTTCTTATTTAGGTTTACTTTTCTTTACCTAAACTCCCAGGCACCTCGGTCCTAAATTGGTGATTTGGTGTTCCTTTCAAACGGAAACACTACAGATCCTGCACATGTAGTCACGAGGCTATTGTCTACTTCCTCTGGTTTCCAGAAGCCCCAGGAAGCCTTCTACTATCATCTCCTTTAATAAGCAGGAAGAGCTCCACCTTAGCTTCAAGGACTCTGGTGTGGGCACTGAAAACAGGGCATACTTTATTTTCCTGTGGCCTTTTTAAAATCCTCACTGATGGCCCGTGGTGACAGATCTCCTGACCCTTTCTAACTGTGCCCTATGGAAGCCTTACTCCAGTTTGCAAATTCTCTCCTTATAAACTCTTCATTATTTACTCAGAATATTCTCCGTCTCTGGGTTACTAAGAAGACTCTACAGACTGTATGTGAAATGTAGTTCTTTCCTGAAAATAGTGCTTTTGCTGACCTCTCTCTCTGGCAAACACTATACATTCTTCACAGTCCATACCTGAAGTACCCAAAAGTCTTGGCTCCTCACTACCTCTACTTACTAGCGTAAAGTTGTTTATAATATTCCTCGTGGTCCTCATGCTGGTAGCATCAGTAATTACATTCCCTCTTACATTCCTGATATTAGTACATTTTTCCCCCCTTAATTGATAAAAACCATGATTCCTCCAAATATGTACAAAAGCTCATTGTGCTTTCAGGCTCATGCAATCCAACTAGACTTGCCCACTTCCATCACTACTATCTATATTTACTTCTAGTTATTCTATCTGATTTACTGCTTCAGGGGTACCTACAGTAGTTATTACTGCCGTGATAATGACAAGAAAGAGCAGTGGGCATCACAGCAGGCCATTAGCCATGATGCCCTCAAATTCCTGTCCCCACACTCAACTAATCTTCAATCTCTTCCAGGCTGAGTGGAGGGAGTGGCCCCTTCCTGACTATCCCTAGCCTCTCACGCCCTCTGGCCTCCTCTGGGATTTGCTTCTTTTTCCTGACTCTGAAGAGTTTCCTCTCAGTTTAATGTTCAAATCTTTCTCATTAGAAAGCACCTACTTGGTCTCAGGACTCCTTAATCTTTGTCTCCTTCCCTTTGACCTATACTACCTTTTTGGTAAATATTTTTCTTTAAGTTGACTTGTTTCTTAAAACACAGTATCTCAGACATTAAAATAATTAAAATCCTGGTTTCTAATGCTTTTTACAATTCTAATATAAACTCAAGTACATAGTAATTTTTAAAGATGTTCATCTGTGTACTAAAAATCATTTCACATCAGCAGAGCACGTGGAACACATCAGGAGTCAACATGTCTTTCCATGCCTATAAATCTCAGCAGGAAAGTACTGAGTATTGGTTATGCTGAAGGAAAAAAAAAAAAACTGATACATGGTTATTATGAGATGATGCAATCAGTGGTTAAGCAAGAAAGCATTTTTATTTCAATCATTTTGCTTCAAAACCTTCCCCCAAAATGTACATTTCTGTCTTAGCGTGCTGAAAAAGTTTTATATCACTAAGAGAGCAATTACCACCAAATAATAATATGTTAAAATTTTAAAGTACAGAAATTTGTGCTGGATATGTCCTGCTCTCAGGATATACACACTATAGCATTTTTTTTTCCCTCATGTTCAAAATATGAACAAATTATGGTCATGATCATATCTTTGGGGGTCTTCAGCCAGGCCTAGGGATCCATTTTAAAAGTGATTACTTAAAAGCAAATAAGAAATCCTCAAAAACATCCTAAATGCCATTCTTTAATCTAGGCTGGTACTAAACCAAAGCAGCCATATTGTCAAATGGTTCTTGAACTTCTCAGCCTCAAAATAGCCAGTCAGTAATGTAAAGGAGATTAAATGTCCTGACTTCCTATCATGGTTAAATAACTGACAGGGGCGCCTGGGTGGCTCAGTCAATTGAGCGTCAACTCTTGGTTTCTGCTCAGGTCATGATGTCACGGTTCGTGAGATGGAGCTCCAAGTTAGGCTCTGCACTGACAGGGTGGAGGCTGCTTGGGATTCTCTTTCTCTCTCTGCCCCTCCTGGATTCGTGCATGTGCACACGCGTGTGCTCTCTCTCTCAAAATAAATCAATAAACATTAAAAAAAAAACCCAACCTTACAAATCATTATTAGGTCTACTTGGCAATCCCTAAACCATCCATAATTAATTGTAGAAGTGCCAGGCATATCATGGCCATCTCTTCTGTACTGGCTAGTTCCCTTTGCCAAAAGGAAATTCAAAATTAAAAAAGATTTAAACATCTAACACTGACTTTCTCAAACTGTGTTCTGAGAACATCAGTGTGCCACAAAATATGCCCTGAAAGGAAGAGGTTCCAGGTCAACTAGATTTGGGAAATGCTGCCCAGAAGATTCCAATTCTTGGGGATTCACGGCAACACTTAGATTTTAAAAGATCTAAGATGTCTACTGATAGGAAATCAGCTTACCTTTGTATAACCTAGCAACTTTGATTTACTGAGACTAAGCACACTTTTTCAAGGAATAACTATTAACATCTCAAGAAACAATATTGTCTTGCAAAACACAACTTAGGCAATACTGAAAAATAAAGCTCATTTATTGTATTTAGGGATGGTTTAAGAAAGGGGTATTTAACCTGTATTCTACATTAGAAACATATAAAGGAAAACAACATTTTAATTACTTTTGTCCAGAAAGAATATTTACAAAAGGCAGGGCACCACAAAGGGTTAACCTTCAAGTGGAAACTGTTGACCTCCTCCCACTCTGAGGATAAGAAGGGTATGAATGATTAGGGCACCTCTGCAGGGCTACCCACCCTACACTATATAGCCACAGCTTCTTTCATTTAGATATTGTTTGAGATAAAAGGAAAATACAAGATACAATTACCAGCCTGATTTTTTGCTATACTAGCTAACATTCCAAGAAGGATGAGCAATGTTAAGATCTTATTGTTTTATCCTCCTATCAAACCACACAGGATTATACCAGCTTCTAGCTTTGATCTCTTAGCTTTCAGTTTTAATGAAGCAGAGAGAAAGCAGGGGAAGTTTACCAGATGCTCTAAATTTTTATTCTAAAGCTCAGACTCTTATCTGTAACTGTCACCAAAGAAGTAAAAATAAAGGGAGAAAGGTATTCAACACAACATACGAGGAAAGCGTTTTGCCTAGAACCAGATGCAGATGACAACATCAAGGTAAACAGGTAAAAGTCCAAGCATTTTTATAGTACCACTGACTGCTTTTAAAAAACTGTCCCCTTAATGGTAACTCCTTGCCAGTGGTTCTTCTTCAGTCTCTCACCTGGCAATCTGACCAGAACACAGGTCCATCTACACCTGTGATATACAAATTATCTCTCATCAGATCCAATGTTTGGCTAAGTGGCTGTACCAGCAGACACATCCTCCACCCTGCTACACCTCCCCCTTTCTCCTGTGTTTACTATTTCTCCACTGCCATGGTTTTCAAAGTGTTTGCCCTGAATCAGCAGCATTAGCGTCAACTCTACCTGGAAACTTCTTTGAATCAGAAGGGGTGGAGTCCAGCCACCTGTGCTTGAACAAGTCCTCCAGGAGATTCTTGTGCATGCAGAAGTTCAAGGACTAGCATGCTAATGAAGTCACCCTTTCCTTCTCACCCAGGCTCAAACTGCAAGTGTTTTCACCATTTCCCTCCTTTCTCTTACTCCCCACACCTCTCACGGTAAATGCTTTCCGAAATCGGTTGCCCTAGCTCTCTAACATGGACTGAATCCATTCCCTTCCTCACCATTCCTGTCATTTCCCCTAATTCAGGCTCACATTAACTTTGGACTACTGCAGTACCCCTCCCTCAGTCTTTCCCCACCGGGGTAGTCAGGGACCTTGCCTCTGCTTTCACGTTTCTTCCAGCCATGTCTGTCAAAGGCACAATTCTAATCAATGATTTCTATCCTATACTGGCGGCTCTCTGGGCTGCAGGCTCTCTGCTAAGTGCTGTAAATGCACTACCTGGTTAACTCCCCCAATCAACCAGCAAGGAAGTCAGGGTTACCATCACTCCATACAGGGATGACTTGCCTAAGGTAATTCAAAGCCAGGATTTGAAATCACATCAGCCTGACTCTGCGTAGTGCTAACCATTGTGCATCATGCCCTTCCTACCCCATCCACAATAGAACTTACGAAGTCAGCTCAGCTGTTTTTTAAGACCCAGGGTAGTGTGTGTGCCTCCCCAAATACCTTTTCTTGGTTTCCTGTCACTCTCCTTCAGGCACCTAAACTGAACTATTTATGGTTTTCTATGCACACCACTCAAAGCTTTTTCTCATGTTGTTCCATCCACCTGAAATATTACCTTTCCATGAACACCTACAGTCCTTTATTTAGCCCTTGGGCAAAGAGCTTGGCCCACTACATGTACTCAATACTAAGCTGGACTCTATTTCATTAATCTCAGCATCCTTCTAGCTCCCTGCAAAAGCAAAACAATAAAACCCTGCTAATTCATTCAGGGTGAATTTTATATAGCATATTTTATTTGTATGTTATAATTGATTGCATAAATTTTTAAACTGATTCCTGAGTATTTGTACCAGAGAAAGGCATAATATATTATGGCTGATCCTTTTTTAGGGTCTTATAACATTTCAGATGTAATAATGATCATATCCTTGCAATGCAGGTAATCAATGGTGCAAATTAATGTTCTACTTTTATTTAAAGTCAAAGGGAGATGTGGAGGCAGACCTGGGACTAGAATCTCGTTTCCCACAATTTTGTTGATTGCTCTGTTAACAAATTAGTTCTATCAGGAATTTCCTATTATTCATGGTGACATGGGTAAAATAAGTTTTTATTTTTTAAAACAATGTGTGCATAATTTCAGTGACACGGTGGTTTATAGCCATTAATATGACTTAGTCCATGCCACCGCTTACCTCCTCCCTCACAATTACTTATACCTGGTTTTTGGAAAGAAAGAAAGAGAGAAAGTGGGGGAAGGGCAGAGAGAGAATTCCCAAGCAGTCTCCTCGCTGTCAGCACAGAGCCAGGTGTGGGGTTGGAACTCACCAAGAGTGAGATCATGACCTGAGCCGAAGTTGGCCACTTAACCCACTGGGCCATCCAGGAGCCCCTACTTACACCTGTTTCCACCTGCTGAATTCTCTGATCTCTCAGGCTTCATGCTCTGCCTCAGAGAAAATGAGGAGTTTCCCAGTGGCAACATGCCATTTTTAAAATCCTGCCCACCAGTCTACTGACCTTTTAAGTCATTGAACTAGCAATGCCTTGTTTTATTTTCATTTACTTTCTCCCCTAAAAAAAGGCAGAATGAATGTGTGTGTGTGTGTGTGTGTGTGTGTGTGTGTGTGTAAATAGAAATAATTCTAGTTGTCTTCTTTTAGTTGAGGTTTTCCTAATGCTTAAAAATACATATACGTGAAGAAGTCCTAGTAGTAAAGGAAATATGGAGGAAGGACTACAACACAGAAAATGGACACCTGAGCCAGTATCAGTTGCAGTTGTCAATAACTGCTGCTGTCATTTCTCTAATAAGGTAGTTCTCTGGTAGAATTAAATGTCAAACTTCTCCAAAGAAGACATCCAGATGGCCAACCAACATATGAAAAAATGCTCAACATCACTCATCATCAGGGAAATATAAATCAAAACCACAACGAGATACCAACTCACACCTGTCAGAATGGCTAACATTAACAACTCAGGCAACAACAGATGTTGGCGAGGATACGGAGAAAGAGGATCTCTTTTGCATTGCTGGTGGGAATGTAAGCTGGTGAAGCCACTCTGGAAAACAGTATGGAGGTTCCTCAAAAAACTAAAAATAGAACTACCCTACAACCCAGCAACTGCACTACTAGGCATTTATCCACGAGATACAGGTGTGCTGTTTCGAAGGGACACATGCACCCCGATGTTTATAGCAGCACTATCAACAATAGCCAAAGTATGGAAAGAGCCCAAATGTCCACTGATGGATGAATGGATAAAGAAGATGTGGTGTGTGTGCGTGTGCGTGTGTGCGTGCGCGCACGCACGCACACACACACACACACATTGGAGTATTACTCGGCAATCAAAAAGAATGAAATCTTGCCATTTGCAACTACGTGGATGGAACTGGAGGGTATTATGAAAGCAAAATTAGAGAAAGAGAAGTATCATATGACTTCACTCATATGAGGACTTTAAGAGACAAAACAGACGAACATAAGGGAAGGGGAAGCAAAAATAATGTAAGAACAGGGAGGGGGGACAAAAAAGAGGAGACTCATAATATGGAGAACAAACTGAGGGTTATGGGAGGGGATGTGGGAGGGGGAATGGGCTAAATGGGTAAGGGGCACTAAGGAATCTACTCCTGAAATCATTTTTAAACTATATGCTAACTAATTTGGATGTAAATTTAAAAAAATAAAAATAAGTTAAAAGAATTAAATGTCAAAAACATAAGGAAGTTTTTCTTTAAAATGTAATACCTTGAAAATTTTATTACTCATTACTTTAAAATTCATTAAGAAATTATGAAATAAGTGACTTAACAATTTATCTGGTTTTCTATTATATAAATATTTCAAAATTAGTGAGATCAATGATGCATGTCACGTAATGTTAGATGCTTGAGAGTTAATTGACTGCACAGTAGATGATGATAATGCAAATAAATCATTATTTGCTGAAATGGAAAAGTGGGAAGAATCAATGACCAATCTTCCACTTCCTCCATGTGGACTAGTTACTATAAGCATAGCATAAACCATAAAAATGGTAGCAGAAACAAAATCAAGCCTAAATTTAATCTTCCTTTCTTCAGTAGGTCTAATAAATAGCATTAGGGAATAAGTCTAATTTAAAAAATGATTAATTTAAGATTTGGTTAGTAACTTAATGAAACGTAATGGGGAAAGGAAACAAATACCCACTAGTACAGGTAGACCTATTCTTGTGACGGTCCTTTTTTAATTACTAAACTTAGTTTATAGTTGTTCTTTCTGTTTTGCAGATATTTTATGGCTACAGTGTATGGGGAATTAGTAGAACTGGAATGTACATTGATCAGTTGGGCCCTAGACAATTAAATGGTTCCTTGTGAAGGCTTGTTACCTGGCTCAAGAGGTATGAGGTGTTCAACTTTTTTTGTCTTCTGAACTCCTTAATTTTACATTTTATCTTTATGGCTCCATTAACATTATCTTTCCTTTCTAAACCTCCAGAAATTGTCCTGGGATTCTTGAGAAACAAGGTTAAGACAATCAATGTATTATTGATAACCATAGGATATATCTAACCTACAAAGAGCACTAAAGCCTGAGGACAGAACTGGGGCATGTCTAGCAATAGGCTGAGTCCAACTTCAGTACGTCTGCATCCAAACTCCCACCCACTGAAATCTTCAGGTCCACTGTGTGCCACTCTGTGTTGTTCCATAACGTCTGTCTGTCTCTGCCTCTCCTGCTTTCTCCTCTGACATCCTGCTCCTTCCACCGGTTAGCTATCTATAAGAGCAATTTTCATTTCCTCTTTGTTACTCTTAGTAGTTATATTTCCTCCACTTATCTAAAAGAGCAGACAATATGCTGTTGCTTTTTACTTGTGTGATATGACTTTTATTAGAAAAAAAGGAAAAACAAAAGATAAAAAAGAGACATTTTTAGAAAAACAAAAGTGTCAGGTTTGAACATGCTATTTTTATTGTCCAGATTAATACATCTGTCTGAAAGAATCTCTATTTTAATTTTTAAAATATTTTTAAGTAGGCTCCACGCCCAATGTAGGGCTTGAACTCATGACTCCAAGATCAAGACCCACATGCTCTACCCACTGAGCCAGCCAGGTGCACTGAAAAGAATCTTTAAATTACATTTAGAATTCTTTTCCTCTTACATATAATATATATTCATCAAGAAATATATCTGCTTATGTTTAGAACAGGTACAATCTGATATTAAATGTCTTATTTTCTTATTTCTTGCTAAATCATAACACTGATAATAAAAGTGGGCACCAATGAGTGAATGCCAACTGTGGGTCTGGCACTCTACATATATTTTCTCTAATCCTTAGTACAGGCCATGGAGTTGAGCAATCTTAGGGTGGGACAGGAAAAATAAATGACCTGTTCAAGGTCATATAATTAGTAAGTGAAGAGCTAGGAATGGAATTCTAAATTCTTGCTCCTGCCATTACAGGAAGCTAAAAACACTGAGGTCTCATTTTCTATTCCTGAAGGTTATATTTAGAACTGTAATAGATTTTACTGCTTCAAAACTTTCTTCCCAAATCAAATAAAGCCCTGGAATGTAATAAGAATTAAAGAGCCAGATGCCGGTATATATGGGAACTTACTAATTATGACAAAGGTAGAATTTCATTCAATGAGAAAAGAACTCCTGGTATAATTAAAGAAAACGAAGTTAGATTAGTATCTCAAGCCACACACACATCCACACACACACACGTTCTATAATCAATGTAGAAAGAAACCCCAAATATGTGAAAAGATGAACTAAGAGAATATGTCTATAACCTTAGGATGACAGAGACATCCCTAAGATAAGAAATCCCGAAATTGTAAGGGATAAGACAGCCATATTTAACTACATAAAAACAAACGTTCATCTGCCAAAAGACATGCAAAGTCAAATGACCAGAAAAGCGAAATATTTGTAACATAATAGACATTTAAAATCTCATATAAGCCAATTTTACAAAAACATAGTAAAATGAGCAAAGAGTATCAAACAAAACAAGTGGTCAAAGATCAAATATAAATGCTAATTAAAATATCAGAAAAAATTGCTCAATTTCATTTGTAGGGAGAAAGAAAATCAAGTAACGATGAGATGCCATTTTCATCGTATTAGCCAACATTTTAACAGTGGTAACATCCAGGTCTGGAGAGGAGCCAGCAAAGGAGGAGCATACTATACACATTAGTGTCATTTATTGTAACCCTTTTGGAAAACAACCTGATAACATCTATTAAAATTAAAAATAAATATTCCCTATGACCTCACAATTCCACTTTTGGATACTTATTATACAGAAATAAAAGCAACCATATATATGAAATATTAAGTGCAGCATTGTTAGAAAGAATTTGAATGTTGATCTACATAGCGGTATTTTAACAAACTATAGAATCTCCACACTCATGTAATAACTACTATTAAAAGGAATAGTTATTAAAAGGAATAAGCTGAACCTTTATCTGCTGCCTCAAAACGGCTATCTATGATTAAGGGAAAACACCATTTGGAAAGCTGAGTAAAACACAATAAAATAATAAGATAAAAAATCCTGAGTTTGAACATGGAGAAAACTGATAGAAATGTAGGTCAGTAAGATTGGTTATTTCAGGAGGTAGGATTCAGAAAAAGGACTGAGATACTATTTACATTTTTATCTAATCTCTTTATATTGTTTCAGTTTTTAAAACTAGCATATGACTTCTTTAATTACAATCTAATTCAGAAAATTAAAGAAAAGAATAAGAAGGCTAAAGAAATGAAGTATTATTTGAGCACTATCAGGACAGATCCTGCTTAAGAAACAATCCAATTCCTAGAAAATGGTATTCTGATTGAGAGGAGAAGAGATGTTTTTGCTTTTCTGAAGCTATTAAAATAGTTTAAGGGGTTCAGTAATAGTCCAGTGATCTACAGAGGCCCCTAACCATGAGGAAGAGGACTTACCAGATTGCATAGTACGCAGCAATGGGAAGGCTGTGGAGGAAAGTTGCTTTGAGAATGTGCATTGGTGCAAACTCCTGGACAGCAATTTAACAACATAAACAATGTGCCTACCCATTGGCCCACCAGTTCAAAGGCTGCGACTCTGAATATACTTGGGAAGGTACACAAAACTGACCAAATAAAACTGGAAATAATGCAACATCCATCAACGAGGGACTGATTCAACATATTACATACAACTATGTAACAGGACCGCACGCAGTCACTACAGAGGACTGAAGTAAATCCACATGCATTAACGTGGAATCATTTCCAAGAAAGGAAAGCAGAGCCAGGCAGTTGTTTTTAAAAACAACTGGAGTATGCAAAAAAATTTTTCTTGACATATACTCAAGAAACTTAATTTGGGGGAAAGTTTTAACAGTTTGGGAAAAAGAATTCTCCATTTGTACGATGGCTTACTTTTATACTCTTTATACATATAGATATATTTATATATATACTTTATATATACTTATATATATGTACACACTTTTTTGTAATTTTATATACTTTTGATGAATTTCTTTTAACTTGCACTTTCATTTCTGTTATTAATTTTATAGATGAAATAGAATAAGAGTTGTTTATTCATGTAAAACCACACAAAGTTTTTTGCTAATTTTTACAATTAGTTAAATGTTCCAATTTTGGCTTACTAAAGAAGACAATGTTTTAAGAATTAGTCTTCATGAAGGGCATGAAATACATGACAACAGTAATAACTATCTTGAAAACACATGCTATATAATGAATTACTGATCTAATGGATTCCACTGTATGCATTTCTCTTGAAACTCCTCAGGACTCTTTAAGAAAGAATTGGTACCTTTAGAAAGGTGCATCTCAGCTTGATCTATGGTTAATTTTCTTCCATAAACTGCTAACAAGTAAGGAAGAAAAGAGCAACTGATGCCCAGTATAACCAAAAAATCAAATTTATACAATCTTTCTTAAAAATTCTATACATTAACATACTATGTGGAAACAAAACACAAAAGAGGATGCTACACTTAACTTTAAATTTTAAATAATTTTAGGGCCAAAACACTTAGGTACTGCATACCAAATGGTAAATTTTTCATTTGATAAACTAAAACTATTAGTTTGAAAGGGTAGTCATTTTATTATATTACATAATTGATAGGTATTCTAAGTAGAAATGTTTTTAAATGATAGCTGATCGTTTATATTAAATAGTCTTTTTTATTGTGATAAAATATACATAATGTAAAATTTACCATTTTAACAATTTCAAAGTGTGGAGTCCAGTGGCATTAAGTACATTCACAATGCAGTGTAACCATCACCCCCATCCATATCCTGAACTTTATCTTCCCGAACTGAAACTGTGCCCATTAAATAATAATTCCTAATTCTTCCCTTCAACCAGCCCCTGACAACCATCACTTTATTTTCTGTCTCCATGAATTTGACCACTCTAGGTATCTCACATAAGTGGAATCGTACAGTATTTGTTCTTTTGTGACTGACTTATTTCATTTAACACAATGTTTTCAAAGTTCATCTATGTTGTGGCAGGTGTCACAATTTCTTTTCTATTCAAGGTTGAATAATGTTCTATCCTATGTATATACCACCTTTTGTTTATACATTCATCATTATACAATCCATACATACACATGGATTGCTTCTATACATTTTTAAAACCCCAAAATTCTATATAAAACTTAGGCCAAATTCTGCAACCAACCTCCACAAAATTCAGTAGTGAAAGGCTTTATCTACAAGGATAAAACTAGTATTATGACCTTTCTTTCTGTAATTTCAAAGACTGACTTGGCTAAATATTCATTCATTCATATTCATTCATTCGAGTGCCTACTATGTGCCAGGCACTGTGGTGGGCAGAAAGGAAGTGAGAAAGAAGGGAGGAGAGGAAAGGAGAAAAAGAGAGAATATGAGTGCATGAACTTCACAATTGGACCCCCCCCCAGAGGTCTTTGTGGGGGTCACAGGAGCAGAACAGACAAAATCTGACATCAAGTTTCTGTTCATGACAGTTAGAAACTGGATTAAAATATTCAAGTTGAAATGTCAAAATAAACCCATACTTTAAGATGCCAAATAAAATTAAGTACCTAGAAAGCTAGTGAACATGAAAAGCTGTGTGGTGCTGATGAGACCACATGGTTTGGCATCCACTTCCTGGTTGTCTGGTACAAGAAGGCAAACACCATCTGCCTCACTAGCTGTTGGGACCATCAAAAGACCTAAGGTGTATGAAAGCCTTAATGAATTTTCATGTTCCATAAAAAACTTCTAATCGCAGATTTTGGTTTCAAAATCCTAGAGCAGGAGTTGGCCAACTTTTTCTATGAAGGTCCAGACAGTAATATTTTAGGCTTTGTGGACAACACACTAGGTCTCTGTCACAATGAGCCACCTCAGTCCTGGTAGTATGACAGAAGCCATAGAAAGTAACATAAAATGAGTGTGGTTGTTTTTATTTATGAACACCAAAATTTGAATTTCATCTCATTTTCTGATGTCATGAAAACAGTCTTCTGATTGTTTTTTATACAACTAAAAATGTAAAAAGAAAAAAAAAACAGGCCATAAAAAACAAAACAAAAAACAAAAACAAAAACAGGTAGAGGGCCAGATTTGGCCTATGCACAAAAGTTTGCTAACCTAGGCCCAACAGTTTAAAAGCTCATAAGCTTCTTTAAAGGCATATGATTTGAGAAACAAAGATGGCAGGATTATAGGATTTGGGGTCCAATCTAGATCTGAATCTAGACTCTACCACTTACTAGCTGTATAATATTGGACAAATCTCTTTAACATTTATAAACCCTAGTTTAATCATCTGTTAAATGGGAACAATACCCATATCACATAGGAGTTAGTGTTCATACACGAACAAGATGCTGAGTGCTGTGTAAACTGTCAAGCTTTAAAGAACTAGGCATTATAAAGCAAAAATATACATTGAAAAATGTACCATATTCTCTTCTGAGGTTTATTTGCCAAAAATTTGGGAATATATTTTCAATTCCTAAGTAGAAGAAAAAAATGAAGTAATTTGGAGTATAGACAGATGTCTTGGATTCCATCTTCACTAAGCTATGTACGGTGTTGTTATACCACTCAGTTAATAATTTATCTTTCATCGTCTGATCATATTGTGTTCTCAACAGCTCTGCTTTGTCATTTTGTGTTCTCCCCTCTTAATCTTCATTTAAGAGGATCCAATTTTATATATAAAATCATAAGAGAACACTGGCTGAAGCACCTCTCATAATAAATGACTGAGAGAGGTTGCTTCTTGCTATCATATGCTCTACTTTCTATTTCTTAAATTTCAGAGCAATCAATCTCAGCAAAGCTAGGGACTCTCATGACTCTCAGAAAATTAAAATGCCTAATTTCTTTATATGGCCAGCTTGAAGATATCAAAACATCAATGCCATTAAATAGTATGGGGGAGGGGGTGCCTGGGTGGCTCCATTGGTTGAGCATCCAAATCTTGATTTCGGCTCATTTCATGATCTTGTAGTTGTGGGATTGAGCCCTGGATCAGATTCTCTCTCTCCCTTTCTCTCTGCCCCTCCCTCACTCTCTTTCTTAAAATAAACAAACACTAAAAAACAAAAACAAAAACAAAACAGTATGGGGATAGTGGGTAAATATATTAAGTTGTTCTTTAATATTCAGAGACCGAGCTAAGGCACAAAGTCTTGATTCGTATCTTTCATCATCTTACTCCATTAAGAAATTCCTTAATTAGACTTACTGTGGTGATCATTTTGCCAAATATATATAAGACTCATTATGTTGCACACCTGAAACTAATATGTTATGGCAATTAAATTTCAAATTAAAAAAATTTTTCTTATGTCTTTTATGAAAATACTTGAAAAAACAAAACCAAAAAAAAAAAACAAAACCTGTTTTCCTCTTGTTTTCTGAGGATAATTTGGCCAGTAATTTTCATGCCAAAAAATCATACCTCTAGTTGAGAGACATGAAAAGATCAAGCTTGATTCTATAACTGTCTTCTCTCCTTCTAAGAGCAGGAAGTTGATGTGGCAACATGCTTCCTCTGACCTGAATGCTTGGTGTAAATGATCAGCAGACAATCAGGTTAGCCAGTGCTCCTGTCCAGGGCCTAAGGTTCAGGTAAGCAGAGGCCAGCATGCTGGTCTGCACCCACCTCGGGTGCCATCCTTAGGTCCTGGGACCTTGTCTGCCTGCACGTATATGAGCGGGGGAGGAGATTGGGTCCCACTGGACAGAAGGGATAATACGGTTTGCTATACAGGATGAATAAAAGGGCTGTGGAGAGGATCACCACAGGCAGGCTATGGCTATTCCTCACCTTGAATCTACACCTAAATCATCAATTAAATCAACATTTGTGACATTTATCTTTTAAAATAAAGTATGTACAATTAAAATGAAACATTATGATAATATTGGGTAATGAATGTAAAGCATAGAAAAGAGTAGACAAAAATACATGATTTGGCAAATCAACGTTTTTTCTATGGTACACATCAAGTTGGTTTAGAACAGAACATACTTCACTGAATGGATTTAACTTAAGAATAGTGACATTTTCATTATAAAGGCTGCAGGGCAGATGACTGTAGTCCCAGCAGGCTTGCAACTCTGGGACAGTATACAGAATGGCTTGGATGTTTTCTGGCTCCCTATCCCATCTCATTCACGTGACTAAAATTTTTTATGACAGAATTATATCAAATTTTAACCATTCTCTTGTATTTCTTCCTGTTTTTAATAAGACTATATCTGGCACAGATTCATTTAAGAATTTATAATGACACTAGTATTAGTGGCTATTATTTGTTAGGTATTTACTCTGAGTTACATATTGTCCTAATGCTTTCTCTACAATCATCCCCAATGAATGATTTCTATGCGTTAAGCACCTCTTGATTTTTATAACCACCCCATGAGGTATATATTATTATACTCATTTTTGAGATGTGGGTCATAAGAGTCGAAGGTCACACAGCTGGTAGATGGCAGGGAAGGGATAGGAAGTTAACTAGTGTGACTCGAGTCGGTTCTCTCTATATCACTGTCTTTCAGCCTCACACCATGACCTACAGAGTGTGGCAATGAAACAGATTTCAAGGTAGAGAGAGGAAGATAATAATCTCTGAAAAACAACACAAGCCTAAGTAATCCATCAAAAGTCTCACTGCCCAGCTTGTTACTTAACCCTAGTGTGATGATCTCCTTCAATTTAATAACTGCCACACATAAGCTCTACTTTGGCATTATCTAAAAAAGAAGGCACTACTAAATAGTACCCTGATGATCTCAAACAAGGAACAGTTTCTAAAGTTCCAGGGAAACAGCTGCAGATGGAGAAAATCTAGTTTGCAGTTTTCAGAGATGCAGTTTTCAGAGTTTTCTTCTCTATGGTTCCCATCTGATACACACAGTGCCTTCTATGACATCCAGTTCACTTTAACAGTAAGACAGTAATGCCTTCATTGTATCTTAACTCTTGGGATCATAAATAAAAACTCCTACGTGCAAGCAGAAAAAGAAGGAAGAGCCACATTGCTTCATTTACCTATCTGGATTTCCCCATTCTGAATTTGCTGTGAGGATTTTGTTTTTTAGCTCATTATTGTCAATATATCTGATTGAGAAAGAAGCTAAACAAGTCCCAGGTGAGAATGCACCATAGCAACAGGCTTGCCGTGAATTCTTTGGGGAGCAGAATTTCACACAAGTATTTGATTGCCTATTCACACTCTTGATTACAACACACCGAGCTGTTAAACTAAACTGTATGTCATTAGTGTATTGAAGGAACTTTAAAAAATAAACTACCCTGTGTGAAGATATTTTTCACACATACATTCACACTGATATGTGTTTAATTGCACGTAGCCCATTTCTCTTTTATTCGGAAAACAAGAGACATCTTTAAACTATTTCAGAAGTTGCCAATGTCACTGTGTAGTAATGTGATAAATAAGGCATTACCTTTTATCACAGGTAAATATTGAATTCAGATTCTGGTTCATAAATATTTGTTTAATCCTTCATTGTTATTATGACAGAATATAAATGTACTACCCTTTGAATTTAATCAGGAGTATTAAAGTACCTTGAGTTAGGTAAACAGTGGCCAAAATAACTATAGAAAAAAAGGATCTGACATTAAAACCACCTCATAGATTTTGCTGAGCCTCTGGCTCAGCTGGGACAATACACTGATAACAAACAAAAAAGAGGCTGCAGAGAAAAAAAAAAAGGAGTTTATATCTATGTATCACCACAGAATGTCAGCCACCCTACAAATCATGTCATGATCAAAAGTAAGACCAGGTGAAGATACAGATGGCATGGGCAAAATCCATCATAACCATCAGAAAATCAACTCAAAGCAAAAGTCCAGATGAATGTCAATTATTTCCATCCGTCTTCATGTCCAAACAGAACACACTTAACTTTCTCCACAGTTGGTTGTAAAGGCGCTGGAGACTGAGTATAACATTTTACAGATATTCAAATCAAAAGACTGAAGAGCATTCATTATTTTTACACAACCAATTCTGTTATTTATGCTACTAGAGACACCCAACGGTGTGAATATAATCCAAATTATTTACATTTGGTTTTGTAATGCATGGTATAATGTTTTGGTGGCAGACTTGCCTTTCTAATTACATTTTGCTTTATTATTAAAATCAATTTACATGTCCTTAATATACACCTGCTGTATGGGAAAGGTGGTGTCACAGAAGCCTGCTGGGCAGGAGGACAGCTGGCTCACAATTTCAAATACTCCAGACAAGCTCCAGAGAAAAGAGCTGGCCAAACAATTTCAAACCTTTATTACTTTGTAAGCAGTCAGAGTTTACATAAGATTAGTATAAACTACTTGTTTCTTTTCTTCCATATTTGATGTTGTATTTGACTTTTGTCTTAGAAGACTGGGAAGTACCTTAAACACCTAGAGCACAATTAGAAATTATCACTTCACTAAACATGCACTCATATTTAATTGATTAGACATGGTTTTTAATGAGAGACAATTTCCTTAGAATCTATTTATGTAATTTGAATATTCAAGACTATTTCAAGTAAGATAAATACTAAACCACAATACAATGGAAACATGCGATGAAGCAAGTATTATGTAGTGGACACCTGTTGATTTGCCACTTGGCTTTTTTTTTTTAATGTTTATTTATATTTTAGAGAGAGAGAGAGAGACAGTGCGAGAGCAGGGGAGGAGCAGAAGAAAGAGAGGGAGACACAGAATCCAAAGCAGGCTCCAGGCTCTGAGCTGTCAGCAGAAAGCCCAAGGTGGGGTTTGAACCCACGAACCCTGAGACAAAGTTAGACGCTCAACCAACAGAGCCACCCAGGTGCCCCAGCATCTTTTTTACCTTTCTTCTAGATACGGCATTCTGGTTTTCCTACCTTCCCTATTCTTGGACTATGTGAGTTTGGTATATTAAGAGTAGTGTTGGTCAAGGCAAGACCAAAGCACAGGAGCTTCTAATGAAGATGAAGAATTATTTTTGGAGGTGAGTGGTATTTTTTTGGTATTTTTGGACAGTGGTTTTTGGTCTAAGAATACAATGTTTAAAGGAATAGGACACTCAAGATAATGATGCCAAAGGACTGCTCTACCAGAGATTTGATGGGCTATCTGGAGGGATACTGAAATCACCTAGAGACACATGGCAGAGGTGAGCTGGAGAAGTGACTATGAACTGAGAGTTGAGTCTTCAGTGAATGAAACTGAATAACCAAAAGGCTGTTGAATGATAGTAATAAGAAGGAAACGGTGATACAACCAGTCATGGAAGTCTCAAAGGAGAAGGGTGCACATATGTAAATGATTTGAGATGGAGGAGAATAATGAATAGTCTTACTTCCTGAGCTTGAGCAACCCAGAGGTTAAGAGAATAATCAGATGTCCCTAGAGTGAGTTTTAAGGCATATGGAGTCCCCTCAGAGGACATCCAGACTGCTATAAATGGCAAGACGTGGGGAAGGAAAGATATGAGGATGTGACTGAGGATGTGTTGAGAATGTGGGGTTAGTGGTTTCCACAGGAGTTCCAGAGAACACAGAAGAATAGTTTGGGAGAAGCATGAGGAGGATGGGGGCTAGACTAGGCAAGAGAATAAACAGAAAGAGGAAGATGGAAGACTGGCAGCTAACAGGATAACCAGATAGGAGTAGACTTCTGGTGATGAAAGAAAGAAAGACAATGTGAAGTGTGAGAGATGAAGTCCTTAATGTCTCTAGAAGTAGAGAGCAGGAACTTGCGGATTGTTCCTAGGAGAAAGGGAGGTAGACAGCTGAGTACAGATGTCTTGTTGAGCTTCAGGTGCAGGTATGATAGGTGCTCCAGGGTTTAGAAGGTCTTAGGCCTCAGGAGGTGACTTGGCAGTCACCTGTCCCATAGTATGATAGATCTCATGCACAGTGTGCAGGTAGTCACAGCCTGAGTTAAGGGGGTCCTATCCACAGCGTGATTAGATAATGTGTGCGGATTACTGGACTTTGTAGCCAAAAGAAAACCTTACTCTTAATATTCTTAGAAGGCAACCCCAGCCAACAACTCCTTTCTGTTTCCAAGTCTTGCTTACTGTCCCCAGACACTATCCTGCAGAGATTACCAAATATTATCACAATTAGAAGGAAGTGAAAAAAAATCAAGGCAGGAAGAGCCGAAGGAAGAGTATTCCAGGCAGAGGGAAGGACAAGTACAAAGGCCATGAAATGTGCCTGGCATGGGTTCATGGAGGAAACTTCATCTGAAGCAGTGACTGATAAAGAGAGGAGAATCCGTGGATCTGATCATAGAGGTCTTCAGAGGCCCTTGTAAAGACATTTGGCATCTACTCTGAGAATGGGAAGTCACTGCAAGATTTGGGTAGAAGGGTGACCAAACTTGATTTTCCCTTTAACAGCATCCCTCTGTTGAGACTAAACTAGACCAGACGGGAAAGGGTAAAAACAGGAGAACCAGTCAGAAGGCTTCCGCAAGTCTGGGCTGAAATTTGATGGGGGTGACGTGTGGACTATGGAGTGGCTGGACAATGCAGATAGGGAGTAGCTGGATTCTGGAGAGATTTTGGTGATAGAAGCCCATGAGTCTTCTAGTTCAAGAAACTATCCTACCTAGCTTAGAGGCAGCAGTGGGAAACATGAGGAAAAGAATATTCGTTCCTGTTTTAGCTTCACTGCCACCTCTTTGAAAAAGGCCTTATCTGAACATCCATTTAAAGTAAGTCCCCCTAGATATTTTCCTGTGATATCCACTCTTTTCATTTACAGCACTTCTCAAAATCAATTCACATATATAAAGTCCTTTGAGTTTATGTGTTTAATGTGTGCTTTCCCCTATCAGATTCTAATTCCAACATGATCAAAAACTCTGAAAAGAGAAGTGGGAAGGGGGCCATCATTAAATTAGATAACAGGATAGATTCTAATGATAAGAATGGCTGAACCTGTGATACAAGTACATATAAGCTTCACAAGGGTAGGGAGCCATGCATTTAAAATTTTTCTTCACCACTGTATTTTTTCCAGTACTCATTCTACTAATCATACATTGAAAGAATGAATGCATCATTCTTTGTCAGTATTTTTTAACCTCAAACTATTGCCTAACATTGTTATTTAACTACAATCATTTTAGTCTTAATAACTAAAGTCCACATCTGATTAAAATAGCTAAGATATATTTCAATGTCTTTTAAAGCTCTTCTTTTGTCTTTTATATCTGAAAAACTCATAAGATAAATATAAATCAAGGTAACATTGTTAAAAATTATCTCTACCCAAGATAGAGGAAGAACAACAGAAGAATTCCTTCAAAAATGAAGATCATCAGATAAAGCAATATGTATGTATCAAAACCAAGCATATTTTAAAAAATCAAAAGAGCAAAGAAAAAACTTTTTTACAAAAAGGAAAAAATATCTAACAGTAGAATCAAGTATTTCCTTAAAATGTTTGATGAGTCCTAAGAATAACCTGGGAGAAATCAAATTGGAATGGAAAATAAAGCAAACATTTCTTGAGGGCTAAATGTAAAAGGGTCACCATATTAGTCTCTTCTGCCTGCTCTAACAAATTGCCATAAACTTGATGCCTTACAACAACAAAATTTTATTATCTCAGAGTTCTAAAGGCCAGAATTTAAAGATCAGTTTCGGTAGGCCAAAATCAAGGTGTCCACAGGGCCATGCTACCTGTGGAATCTCCAGAGGAGAATCCTTTCCTTGCCTCTTATAGCTTCTGGTTGCTGCAACATTCCTTGGTTTGAGGCTCCATCACTCCAATATCTGCCTCCACCTTCATAATGCCTTTTCTCTGTGTTAACTCCCCCTCCGCCTTTCTTGTACAAGGACACTTGTGATGGCATTTAGGCCTCACCTGGATAATCCAGAACAATTTCCCCATCTCAATATCTTTAATCACATGTGTAAAGACATTTTCCAAATAAAGTAACCTTGACAGGTCCAAGAATAAGGACCCGGATATCTTCAGAGGCAGGGTTGGGGGTGGGGCAAGAGACGGGACATGGCATTATTATGCCTACCATAGTCCATCTGGCCAAAGATTTTTGTCTGTCTCATGTGCAAAATAGGTGGACCCCATCCCAACCCATGATAGAATCAACCACAAAAGCCAAATCTCATGATGTAAACCTCATTGGCTTAAAAGTCCCAAATCTCATGATCTAAACATCTATATCAGGTATGGGTGAGATTCTGGATATGATCCATCCTGGAGCACAATTCCTCTCCATCTGTTGATCTGTGAAACTAGAAGGCATGTTATCTGCTTCCAAAATAAGATGGTGAAGCAGGCATAGGATAACATTTATGACATCCCCAACTCCACAAGGGAGAAAATGGAAGCCACGCAGCCCGAGTAATTTCAAAGTCCTGTGGAGCAAAGTTTCAAGGCCTGGAAGTAAAACTCCAGGAGTCCCTGGAGTCATTTTTTTTTTCCTTTTTCTTAAAGGTTAGCACATATTAGATCCTGAGTAGTTTTATAAAGCTGTTTTCTGCCTATAGAATTGTGGAGGTCCAACAGCCTTCTTATATTTCATCCTGTGTCCCTTTCAGTCAAGTTGGCATTGTTTCTGATTTAATATTCCCAAAAACCATGTGTATCCCTTGTGTATTCATGCCATTAAAGAAGACGGTCCTCCACAGATCTTTCCTGGAAAATCCCATCTGCATTCCTGTTTCCTGTTGAGATGGTTGAGGGGATCCATGAGTCACACACCTAATTGTGTCAGCACTAAAGATTGTCCAGTTACACCTTTGGCCTACTCTCCAGAGCACACTTTCCTAACAATAAATTTCCTAATTTTAGTGTCTTTTGCAATCTGGATAGAGTGGAAATTTTCCAAATCAAGTTATAGCTCATTTTTGCTTGAAAGTTTTCCCCTCAGTTTATATCTTTCAGCTCACATTTTACTATGAACAAACAAGCCTGCACAAGCAAGAACAAGCAAGAACAAGCAAGAACAAGCGAGGCTGCACCTTCAGCATTTTGGTTGGAAATCTGTTTAGCTAAATAGTCAAGTTCAATGCTTACCTGCTTTCTATAGAACTGTGGTAGACAATTCAGCTAAGTTTTCTCCCACTATATATATAACAAGGATCACTTTTCCCCTGGTTTCCAACTACATCTTCCTCATTTCCTTCTGAGCTATCACTAGAAGTACCTTTAAAGTCCATCTTTCTACCAATAGTATGTTTAAGGCCTTTTCTACTCTGTCCCTCAAAAATTTTCCAGGTTCTACCTACTGTCCAGTTCCAAAGTCACTTCTAATTTTTAGGTATTTGTTACATCAGCATCCTACCCACCAAATCCTATGCCTGCTATAATAAATCACCACAAATCTGGTGGATTGTAATGATGGAAATTTATACTCTCACAGTTCCAGAGACCAGAAACTTGAAATGAGTGTCACTTGGCTGAAATCAGGTGGTAAATTGGGATATACTCATTCCAGAAGTTGAAAGGAAGAATCTGGTCATTGCCTCTTACAGCTTCTGACGGCTAGTGGCATACTGGGCTTTTGGTCACATCACTGGAATTTCTGTCTCCATCTTCACATTGCATTCTCCTCTGTATATGTGTCAAATGACCCTCTGCTTCTCTCTTACATGGACAGTTGTGAAGGCATTTGGAGTTGACCTGGATAATCCAGGATAATCTCCTACTTTCAAGGCTCTTAATTACATCCATAAAGACCTCTTTTCCAAATAAAGTAACATTTACAGGCTATAGGTATTAGGACCTCATATCTTTGGGGAAGGAAGCATATTTTGCCCACTACAATCACAGTATAGAGGCACAGCATATTAATTTACTACAAGCCTATATGTCTAGAAACAAGTGTTAAAATTGAATTTGGCTCTCTAAAAGTGACCATTTGTTATTAATATTGCAATAAAAAGCTGCAGAAATTACTTTTCCAAGGCTATAATGTTAATGTGCAATACTTATTCTGATTTTTTCATATACAGATAAGTGTAATTAACTATACAAACAATTTTTAAATGAAGTCAATAGTACAGCTAAATACAGTAAGCAATGGTAAATTAGCAAATATAAATAGTTGCAAAGATTTAAAAAAACCTGCAGAAAGTCAAAAGATTTTAGGATCAGATATCACTTTATTTTAGGAAACTACTCTTTAGGAAAATACTTTTTTCCCTTAGGGGTGGGTAAATAAGTGGCTGACTTCTCTCTTTAAAACTGAGTTCTATCTAGGTTATACCTTCATTCTTTTGGATAAAGAAGGGCCAAGGGTGATCACATACCAGATGGGAGAATACTGGCTGAGATGGTTTTGGTAGAGCAGCAGGCAGCTATTTTTGCCAATTTGATCAATTATCCCAGAAATGGCTTCGCAGCCAAGAAACTAGCTCCCTAACTGTATTTGCTGCTATAGGAAGGAAGGGAAGATTTACAGAAGCACTAGTAGTGCTAAACAAATTAATGCCCTTTCTCTAACCTAGAAGCAAATAGTTTGGGATTTTCCATCTAGAGCTGTTAACTGCCAAATAAAAATGGTGTCCTTATTAATAGTTTAAATTGCTTTGGTAAAGTTGACCCAAGGGCCACAGGCCTAGTGCAAATTCGAACACTAAGAAAGGAGATTGTTCTTTTCCATTTAAGCCTAGCAGACAAACCAGAGTTACATTAGAGAATGACCATTAATACTTAATAGTGAAAAGAATAATGATCAACAAATACTTGGATTTGTAAAATATTATTCTAAAAAAAGTGATTTGTGCAAGACACTTTGAGTATACAGTTGTATTTTTTATGTAAAAGAGCATAAAAAAGCAGCAAAGCAACCTAATCTATTTTCTGTTATTCAAAAACCAGATTGCTTAGCCCACGAGTTCCCTGGTAGAGCATGCCATTTGTTTCCAAAAAGTTTATAAGCTTTCTCTTTTAGTATTTATTTTGCAAACCTAAACTAACAAAATAACAATAAATATTGATTACCTAAAATGTAAATGCCCAGTCCTGTATAAACTTAAAAATTCACAGCTGTAGAACTTTAGCGATAAGAGCAGTTTCAAACACTGTTTTTCACTGGAACAGAGTGCCAGAAATTCTCCATTGGGTCTGAGAGGAGGCAGACTCATGGAGTCTGTCAAATTGGAAAGGTCTTATGCTGAAAAGATCTCAAGCTGCCACCCTTGCAGACTGTGAAGCCACAGGGAAAGACTAGAGATCACCCTAGCAGAGTCACAACTGCAGTGACAAGTGATTGCTGGGTCACAGTGTGTTTGTTCAGACTATAGCCACCTTTTAGAAAACCATCTACAGAACATCTTCTTGGGGGTGATGGCAATGTTCTGTATTTTGATTATGGTTATACAGCTGTATGCATTTGTCAAAACTCATAGAACTACTCACTGAAAGTGTGCATTTTATTGCATGTAAATTACACCTTGATAAACTTTCCTCAAAACCATTAACACACAGCTTTCTATTTTCTTTTTATTAAGGTATGACATTTTAACCTACAGATGCATTTCTTATGTTTCTGCCAGTAAATACTGCTGTAGATTCACTCACTAATCCACCTTGATGCACATTATGTTTTAGGAATCATTTGTCCTCATTAATACATTGTCCAACTTAACTTCTCCTGGGCAATAGAATAATTTTTTCCTGAGAGATCTATAAATGTAACTTTGGAGCAAAGCCACAGAAAGGGCTGCCAGAGAGTAGGGTTTGGGTCCTCTAAGTGTCCCCAACCCTTCTGGTGTTTTCTCTTCCAAGATGCTGGAAAGATACTAATTACCATTAGCTACACCGCACTGAGGTAAAATATCATTCACATTAGGTTGAATCATTTTAGAACCCTTTTAAAAGACCACAACCATATATATTAGGCACACTCATAAATATTTTTCACAACTTAGATGTTTTGTTTCTATAAATTCATACAATTTTTTAAATAAGGGAAAGAAATTTTATCAAAGCTACTATATCTTCAATAAAATCATTGTAATTAAATCAAGAAAACTTTTTAATCTTAAATTTCGTTAATAAATGCAAAGATGGGCACTGGTATATTAATGACTCTTTCTGAACTGGTTAACATGAAAGATTAAAGTACTGGGCTATGTAGTTAAACCACTCTGCCTTCTCCCTCTGCTTAGTAATACATTAAGGAGAAAAAAAAAGTTGTCTGTTTCCGATTCCAAATTTGTCTGTGTAAAATGAGTTTCCTAAGAGGTTAAAAGACGTTCAGCTACCCATAAAGAGCTAAAAGGTCTTTGAGCTAGTATCTGGTGATTATGTCAAAATCTTGTATGTAGGCAACTCAGAGGGGAGAGGACACTGGCCTTCACCCTTATAGGAACTGAGAGCTAACAGATGGGGACTGCAGAATCTCACACTGAGCACCGGACCAATGAAAGCACTGATGTTTGCACAGTAAGTTAGTTCATCAAGGAAATGGATCAAGTGTTGGGATTAATAATATATCCTGGGGGACATGGAGGTCTTACAGCAATATAGGAGTACTGCCAATTAGCTTTACCAAATCCTATAGAAGTCTGTATGGCTACCTGTGGACTGTGTTCCTTCCAAGAACCCCATCTGGGAACCAAAAATGTAACTGTTCAAAACTTTTAAACAGGTATTGGTACAGAGAGGCAAACACCTAGCTAGATAAGATCAAAGGTATCTGTATGCTTGCAAGGCACAAAAATACACTAGAATGTTGAAATATTCTGGCATATAGCATAGTCTGAAGAGAAACTAAGGCTCTTGCTTTATCATGGAAATCATGGTCCAGAGACATTAGTTAGGATATTTTATGCACAGAAAAGACCAGAGGGAAGAAAATTAGACCTAAATTTTAGCTTATTCAAATTCATCTATGTATGTTAAACTAAGGAGGAGGGGGAAAGGGGGAGAAGGCAGATACTGATTTGCTTCAACGTTTAGATGGTCTGTGCCAGGTTTTTCTATTAAGATACTTAATTTCCCTTTGTAATTAATAGTATCTAGCAGGGAGATACCTTGAGACTACGTAAACAGATCATGTAAATAATACTGTTTCTCATGCTAACCCACCAGTTTTAGCAGCCACTGACAATCCTTGCCTGAAACAATTACTACTTTGGCGACTGCCAACTGTGCCACCCCCCCCCCCCACCCCCATTCTATCATTTTAGGATTAGTTTTACACAAGCAGATACACTGGATGATTCTGAAGAAGACGGCCTATCAAACACACGTCAAGAAATCTGGATCTGGTTTTGACTACCTGGAAGTAAGGCTGCCAGAGGAAGGCTGGACTAACACCATTAAGACCCTCTCCCAGAAGGAAACAGTCCCCTCTGGCAAAATACCAGGTCTGGGGTGTTTTAAGTACCAACTGATTACAAACATTTCATAGGAAAATTGTAGGTAAATGAATGGAGTTGGGGTGAGGCTAATTTTCTTCTCTCTCCAAGGACACACATATGTTCAGTTACAAGAGATGTGTAAGTAGAATAAAATGATGCTTTCCTTGGATTAACCACAGTTGTTGACCCAAACAAGGCCACAAAACCAAATATGTGAACTCTTCACAAAAGGCAAAGATGAGCCAATGAATTCTTAGGGTAACAAAAAATAAAAAGGATGAAATCTAGAGGACTTCAACCAAAGCACTCATCCCTTACAGGGATGTAGGTACAGGTCCACTAAGAATTTTCCCCCAAACTGAAAAATACTGCAATAAAATTTTAAAGGATTAAACACCAAAATACACTGACTCAGGTTTATTTTTCACACATGAAATAAAACATGATCCTTCCCTGCGAAAGTACCCCTCTGGTAACACTAAAAACGTAACATTTATGGAGTTGTATAACCTAAAGCAATTTCTTCAGCATTAACACAGAGAAGCCAAATACAAATACTAAATTTTTCCACAGGGTTAAAGTTTTACTTATCCACCAATTCTGTTTCTTCCTAAATAAATATGAACAGTTATATCTGTTTCAATCTTAAAATACTCCTGAAGCATAAGATGTTATTTCCATAATCTTGGCCCTCAAACAGATGAGTCAGGCTTGATTTTATTAAATCTACTAACACAGGCTTCCTTACGTTATTTCAATAAAATCGTTTCCTATATAAAGTACTCCACAGTTAATCGTCTGAATCCCTGTCTACCATCAAAAGACTTTATCTGTAATTCCAGCCGTGGCAGATTACATTGCACACATTCCTCCCCAATAGAAAAATAAATGTGAGGATGAACAAATCTAAAACAAAAATTTTATATCCAATAGCTTTGCCCAGTCTCTCCTAGACTTGAACTCTGGCCCTGGAGTCTTGCTGGCTGAACTCCAGGGAACTCTGTTCTTCTATTCCCAGCCTATTATGTCACCTTGTTTCTATCTTTCACTCAGGCATTTACTCAAAAACATTTATTGGGTGCCTATTACCAAGCTGCATGGGGAAGTAAAAAAAAAAAAAATCTACCAAAGATCTGTGCTTTACTGAAGCTGTCTAGTTTAAGTCAAGCCATATGGGATTTAAAAAGACATTAATATTCTTTACCTGTAAAGCCAACTCTGTTGAGATATAACTTACATACAATAAAACACACCCATTTTAAAGGTATAGTTTGATGGATTTTATTAACTGTACACACCAATGAACCACACCTCAAATCATATTTACTTCCATCGCCCTCCAAACACTGTCTTAACTCCTTTGCAGTACTTCTTCCCCACCTGCTTATTGGCAACCATGATTTGCTGTCATTATAGATGAATTTCATCTGTTCTAAAATTTTATATAAATGAAATAATAGCAGTACGCCCTCTTAGGTCTGACGTCTTTAACAGCATATTTTGGAGACATTATCCATGTTGTATAAGGAATTTTTTTGTTGTTGCTGAGCAGTATGTCCACAAGATACTTTATCAACAATCAAAATTTTATTTAAACATTTTTTAATGTTTATTCATTTTTGAAAGACAGAGAGAGAGCATAAGCAGGGATGGGGAGGAGAGAAGGGGGGGGGGGGACGGGACACAGAATCCGAAGCAGGCTCCAGGCTCTGAGCTGTCAGCATAAAGCCTGATGTGGGGCTCCAACCCACGAACTGTGAGATCATGACCTGAGCTGAAGTCAGATGCTTAACCAACTGAGCCATCCAGGTGCCCCAACAATTAAAATTTTAATATGGAGGTACTATAAATAATGGTGCTATGAACATTCATATATAAATTTCTGTGTGGACATATTTCATTCCTGGGTTGTACCCAGAAGAATTACTGGGTCATATGAGAAGCAGACTGGTTAAGTTTAGAAGAAACTGCCAAGCTGCTTTCCAACATGGTTGTATCCACAATACACCTGCACAAGCAAATAAAGTATAATATCCACCTTAGGCACAGGTCATGCAAAAATAAGTGATAGACCAAATTTGGCTGACCCCCATTCTGGAGTTTATACATATAAAATCATCCTTTCTGTGAAAAAAGTCTTACTTTCGCCTTCATATCTGTGTGCCTCTTATTTCTTTTTCTTGCCTTATAACACTGGCTAAAATCTTAAAAGGTAAAGTCGTTAGTATTTCATCACTAAGTTTATGAGCTTTAGGTTTTCCATAGATACACATTAACTTAGT